>NC_141221.1:9580000-9930000 GCF_054856515.1 Filicampus tigris | reverse complement strand
TTTTTCTCCTTTGTTTAGAAGACAACGGCATTTTGGAGCCTGGAAAGGCTAACAAAAATGACAGTATAGCATTACTGTTTCCATTTCAGCATAGCATTTCAACGACAGTGCTAAGGCCAAGTACTGACATGCTACATGGGAGTCAGCACACACTTACTACTAGTTGAGTATCTCTGATTAACCCCAAATAAAGTTCAGATGTTCTAGTAAGATTTTCCTGACGTTTTTGGGGTTTTTTTTTTTTTTGCTTTCTACTGATTTTGTGCTAACTCTTAGCTCTATTTTGAACCGTTCATACTTTGTACCTTGTCTAAGTCCCCAGTTCCAAATTACAGTATAGCATTACTGTTTACATGCAAGTAGTTGTTTTGCATGTGGGTAGTGTTTCCTGACTGTGAGACTTTTGTGAGTCAAGTACTAGCCCAACATGCACAGCCTTTTGAGTGTTTTGAGGGACATTTTGTAGGTCCATCTGAACTGGGATTGGAAGATTTAAAACCTGAATTATGTTATTATTATTATTATTATGAATTATGTTATGTTTCCTAAGTTAGACTGTAGAAACAACAACACATCTTTTATCAAATAAATTAACGTAATGCTGAATTTTGTGAGTTATTTTGTTTATATCCATATTTTGACATCCTGCTGATAATGAAGTTTATCCTGACATGATTAACAAATTAGACTATTAAACTGCAAACTCTCCCTTTAAAAAAGCAGTTCACACACAGGCAAGAATCAATCACTTTAACATTTTTGTGCAAAATGTTTTTGTTTTTTTTCAAACAGTAAAACTTAAATGACTTTATAGAGAGAGAGTTAAATATTTTGTTTCACCAACATTCACCTTGGCAGTCCACTGAACGTCATCTTTCTGTCTGTTTTTAAACACAAGGTCACACGAGTGTCCTTGCCAAAGCATCCCGTCCGTCCCTGAGGCTTTTGGTCCAAGGCGTAAATGAAGAACACCCACACTGACAGCGTGGAGTTAACACAGACGAGGAGGACATGGTAAACCATGATAAACACAGCAGACCACCCTTCAGCGCTCACTGTTTGCAAACGAGTGGTGCTCAGCATCTCTGTGACTCTTCCAACAGAGCTCTATTTAGACTTTGCAGGTGGATTTATGAGGATAATGTTGCAACAACCAGTGTGTTCAAATTA
Source organism: Filicampus tigris (assembly GCF_054856515.1). NCBI lineage: Eukaryota > Metazoa > Chordata > Actinopteri > Syngnathiformes > Syngnathidae > Filicampus > Filicampus tigris. Next base: position 9,928,830 of record NC_141221.1, on the reverse strand, counting down.
CAGCAATGATAACCATGTCATTGTGGGTGCCAAGTCCACTTACAGTGGATTTAAAAAAAAAGTCTATACACCCTTGTTTAAATGCGGTAATTTTATTTTGAGATTTAAAAAAAAAAAAAAAAGATTAATCAAAACAATATCCGCCATTAATATAACCTATTACTTGTACAGCTCAATTGAATTTTTAAAATCTTCTTGAAGTGAACTGAAATATCCTGCTTGCACAAGTGTGCACACCCTCTTATAACTGGGATTTGACTTTGTTCAGAATTAACCAATCACATTCAAACTCGTGTTATGTGGGAGCCAGCACCCACCTGCTACCACTTAAAGTGCCTCGGATTAACCCCAAATAAATTTTAGAGTTTCTCGTGGGCTTTTCCTGAGAGTTTTTTAAATTTTTTTAATCAAAACGAAAATGCTTTTAAAAAAACGAAAACTAACTGAAACTACATCTTGCGTTTATAAAACGAACTAAAACTACCTGTACTTATTGCAAAAATGTCCTTTGTTTTCATTTTTGTCAATTAATATTGTATTATACATGAGTTTTCGATGTTCATTTTCGATTAGTGTTTATATTGGTATTGCTGTATGTGCGTACAAGAGAAGGAAGGTCAGTCTTTTGAGAATTGTAGTTCACGTTACTTTATTACACAATAGTGACTTTTAGTGGTTCTACTCAAATATTGTTTCTTTTGGTATCACATTAGTTTTACTAAGAACATAATGAACGGCCCCCCTGGGCCACCATGTATTTTATTCTTCCATCTCTCCTTGCCTGCAACACACCTGATTCAAATGATCACGATCGTTATCAGGCTTGTGCAAAGCTTACTGGTGAGCGGATCATTTGAATCAGGTGTGTTGCAGGCAGTGAGTGATGGAAAACTGGCTGGAAAGGGGCTTTCGAGGACTGGACTGGACGTGCGTTGGACTATTCAAAAGCACCAAAAATAGACACCACACTCACATGAAATATGATTTGATTGTGATGGGTTTATTCAGAACACAACCACATCTGCAGTTTCCAAGTAATTGTAACTAATTAACTGTAACTATCTCTAGTTAAGTAACCAGAAGTTTTAATCCGGCCTGAATGTAGCATTAGAATATTGCAATTTTCGCTTTCGGTACAGTACCGTTATTGTTATAGCAATTGTCTTTACATATTAACATGAAGAGACACTTACATATTTAAATTAATCTATGATGGCCCAAAATAAGAATACGTTTGACTCTCTTGCTGTAGATGCTCACCAATGTGTGTGAATGAGGACCTGTATAAAAGTGTAGTTATTAACTTATTCACTGCCATTGACGAATTGACTTTTCTCAGTCCAGACATTCAACCCCAGGAATTTATTTATATTTTTTTCAAATTTTTTCAAAGGTTAGGGTAAAAGAGGGTCTGAAAATGTCTGGCAGTGAATGAGTTTAAAAAAACAAAACAAAACACCATATCAACCACTATGGCAGATCCATCTTCCCCCCGGAATCATAACTAATGACAAATGGACAAGCTCGACACATTTTTGTTCAGAGTTCAGCCTTGGCGGTGGTCTGCATAGTGGGTGCTAAACAGTTTGTTTTCTTCGTATTCCCCAATATGATTTATCTTGAGCCTCCTCATCCGCTTGGAATTCGGTTTTTGTTTTGAAGCCGAGCAATATCCGTATGAAATATCCAGCTGTGACTTATTGCTAGTGGGGGAAAGCTACCATATACACCTTGTGTTTATGAATCCACGCTGGGTCTGTAAGTCGATTCTGCACCACGTTGAGGCGTTGATGTCCTCCAATGCTTCATATTTATCTAACCTCTTCTGCTTGGGCATTTTCTTCCTCTCTTTGACATTGCAAAGACACCAAAAGAAGCCGGGACCACCCGAATCCTGACTCCCCCTAGCAGGTGGGACTCCGGACTTGGATCTCAAGTTAAAAGTGATTATTGTGTCTTGAAACGAGCCTGTCTACACGCCAGCATGTCAAATAAAGCCGTGAAGAGGGTGAAAATAGCCAGCGACGTAGCCGCGCCGCAGATCCCGAGGCCAAAGCAGAGCGGCCGCCCGCCTGCTGCTTGATGTTTAACAAGCTGGCCTTTTAAACAGTGCTAATAAAACATCTCCTGCTGGGGGGGGCGATAGGCGCTTCATAGACCTTTTTTACTTCTCAATGCCGAGTGCACATTTTTCCTTCTCTCCCCTGTGGCCGTTCAAACGGGCTCTAATGCGGGCGTCATGTTTTTAACTATAATTGGAGTACTAAAATGGCAACAGCCACCGCATTAGAGCTGCTGTAACTCATGTCCGGGCTCGGGGATTGGAGGCGCTTGGACAAAAGTTATACAAAGATGCCTTGAGATTGTGTGTGAGTATAACTCGTTCCGTGACCACGCTTGTACCTCAAAATACTTGTAAAATAAAAGAAATGAATGGAAATACTGTTCTACCCCCCAAAAAACAACAAAAAAAAGTATTTTCAAAAAAACAGTCTTATCTCAAGGCACTGATGCACTTTCAATCTTAACTTAACTTAACTTAATTTACTTGTCTTTTCACAGTCCAGCCATTCATTCCCAGGAATTCATTTATATATTTTTTCAAACGTTAGGGTAAAAGAGGGTCTGAAAATGTCTGGCAGTGAATTAGTTGATCATGTTGAGCTACCATATGACTTGACTGCAATTGAAATGTTTAATCAGCATTATTAAAGGAAGGAAAATAATAGCTGGGTTTAGCATCATGATCAGTTATCTGGCCCCTGTTCTTACCCTGAAAAAAAAATTCATCCTGAGTTTTGGTGGAGTCAGGGTTATTTTTATTTTTCCCAGAGCTGTCACGCGAGATAAACATGAGAAAGCTAGAGGCAATTTCAGAGACTTTGGCAGAAGACTGATGACATTCCAGTGAGCTTCTGGGGCCTCAGCCTCTTGGGGTCCAGCTCCTCTTTTCTGAGACGTTTACTATCCATTATCAGGAGCGTCAAGGTCTCGCTAGATCTGCTCTGGTCTCAGTTGTAGGAATTGAACTCGGGAAAGAGTCAATCAGTGTTTATTTTTATGGATTGACCGAGGTTAAATACATTCGGCTCACTGGCTGACCTGCTATTTCTTTGACTTTGAGGGTCGAAATGTCGCTATCATCAAACCATTATTTTGATGTTATTAACTGTCATGCTCGTGCAAAAATAATGTAACCGCCGCATAATACAACTAATCCAAAACAAAGCTCACCTTTAGATCAGTAGTGCAATGTAAAACAAATGCTAATGCTTGCGTAGTATTGAAGTATGTTGGTACTCTCCAAATACCAACATAATGACCAAGATTAAAGTACAGCAACATAGTAGGCCTACGTGTTCATCAAATAGGGGGAAGGTTTTTTTTTTTTTTTTTTAAGTGTGTTTACTATTATAAACCACTATAACATGATGCACAGTTTGAACATTAACGCTGTGCTTAACATTAGGGGGATAACTGAACATTTCATCGATACAAGTTATGAAAATTGTACTTAAATTGTGATAAAACATCTTAAAGATGAATGGCACATTTTCTTATAATAAACAACTTACTTAGGTACTTAAACAATATATTGGTTTAAATGTAAATGTACAGTGGTACCTCGAGTTTATCAAGATACAAGCCGTTGTTCAGTTGATTATTTTTTTATTTTATTTTTGGGCAACGATGACACATTCACAAGCCCTACAACAAAACACTTAATGTTGAACATTCACACTGGATGCTCCATACGGGTGCTAGATTCCAGGAAAACCCAGATGGATGAATATGCTCGGACCATTTTCGAACCGATGAAAACCAAATGGAACTATGAAAACCAGGCCAAAATTTCAGCGATTAAATCACTGAAAACCAAATCTTGGGGCATTCCAAAACTGGGGTTCTACCATCCATATGTTGTGCAATTGCAAATGATAACCTCTAACCACTCCACCTTTAAAATATGAATAATGTATGACTTTGCTTGACTCGGGCACCAGTAAATATAAATCATTGGAGAATTTCCAGTAATCAGTTTGTTTTCCCCCTCCTCTTCCTCCTCACATTGCCCCCACATACATTTCATACAGCCTTGTTAGTGAACCAAATTTACTGGTATCATTAGCCTGTACTAGGGTACAAGCTGAAAGCCATAAGGGCAGAGCAAGGCGACGGGGGAAGCATTCCTAATATTAGGTTTCCATTAGTTCGGATGCCGAAGCACATGAGTCATTTCAATCCTGTTGTCTTTGGACTAAAATCTGGATTCCAAACCCTGGGCTGCATAATCAGCTGGCGCCTTGAGCTACGTGAAGAGTGAAAGAGAGCGAGAGAGAGGGAGAGAAAAAAAAAAAAAGCATTCTTTGTAGAAGACGCAGAACCATAAATATAACATGAGTAACTGTGCTTACGTGACATAAATCCTCCTTATTAGAAATGTTACCCGCCATTAGAGAGTGCTTTTGCAGTGACGAAAAGAGAAAGACTTCCAACAACTTAAAAACATACTGGTGTTATTTATTGTATAATATATTGAATGTGTGGGTACTTCCTAATAGCTATCAAGTTGCTGTGGACTTAGAAACGCTCAACTGGTGCAATGGACTTCTACCATCATGTCACCAGGCTGCAGCTGCATTCTCAAATACGCACACACACGCACGATACACTGCACATTATCTCTCTGACCAGCTGTCACCATTAGATGAAGGGGTATCTCCTTTCACACCAACTTGTCAGTTTAAAATAAGTAAACAAATAAAATGAAATGCAAAGAAACACACTTGAAACTGATTGTTTGACAAAAAAGGCCATACAGTACAGTGTACATCATGTACAATTTGTGCCAGGGTCAGTTCTTTAAATCATAATACACATTACAGCAAATACAGTACCAGTATGACAGTAACAATGTTACCTGTAGAAAAAGAAAAAAAAAAAAAAAAAAGTGAAAGACCCTGTAAAGTGAATTCAGAGACATATTTGAAGATAATTGCTAAAAAACTGTTTCAAAGACTAAGAACCATGTAGTACTGAATTGTGGAGATATAGGGCTCTATTTCCGGAGACAGCGCATCTGCACCACGACGCAAATCCTGATTTTCGTATCATTTTTCAATTTTTGTCAAGGATTCTACAGTTTTCTGTCAGTATGTATATTTTGTAACACAGATTGTCTTCTGCCACAGTTTTCTATTTTTGTCATTTTTGTAGCATGGCAGCTAGCAGTATAGTATAGTATTGAAAGTCTCTTGTAGTGTTTGCGGCCCACTGCGTTTTTTTGAAAGTGTCAGTATCTGTTAGGGTCTTTGTGATGTGAAGATGAAACCTAACCTGTCTCTTCATCCTGCGTCTGGCTCTGTGGCGGATGCAGGCAGGGGCTGTGTCATAGAGGTAGCTTGATACGGGTGTGCAGCTGGTGGTGGACTGAACTTGCCGCTTGAAAGATTTGGGACTTGCTTCACATTTCAAAGACCCGGACTTGTTGTCTAGTCTGTGCGCTTAAACGCACACCGAGATCCTATGGAGACACTCGACCCTGTCACATTCTGCTCTAGTTTAATATCCAAATTATTAGGGACCAACCAATATGGATTATTTTCAAGGCTGGTGCCAATTCCGATATTTGTCTTTAAAAAGATTCTGACGACCAATTAATCTGATGATTATTTAAAAAGACATATAATGAATTAAAAAAAAAAACTTGTTTTGGTAATTTAGCTGGATTACCAAAAACATACACTGTGTCATCCAGCCTCACATAAAATAACACTTGGTGATGATCGTTTGTAGAGATGGACAACTACAGTACTGCCGTCTGGTACTAGGTGCTTGCTCAACAAATCTCAGCATTCAGGGTCAAGTTTCCAGAGAAAAGATTGCTCTCGCTAAGGTTTCTCTCAATTTGCCAAGAAAGCACTTAAGGTAGTTCTGACCCGCTGAGGTTCCTCCAAAAATTGCTCCGTAATGTTAAGTGTTGAGTTTTCCGGATTACTCCCTGAAAGCGATATAATGCAAGTACTGTTCTGGTGCAGCATGATGGTACCAAATGAGTTATTTTTGGCATTACATTACGTCTGCATTATGTACTGTATGTGTTTTCTTTGCAATTGGCCAAGCGATGCAAGACCAAACCCAGCAAATGGTGTTGTCAGATTGTAATCATAGCATGGCTAACTCATTTCCAACATTGAATTTATTACACGGTCGTCAAAGACCAACATTATACAGTATGAATGATTACCCAGATTACCTGTAATCTCTAGTAATTACTTTTGCCTTTGCTTTTTTGTTGTTCTTTGGATATTTATTTGTGAGAAAATGAACATTTATAGGTTTAATATAAAATTCAGTTACACTTGAGCATTGCGGTGCTCAAAGTTCTCCCCTCCATCCAATTTCATCTAAACTGTACTAAAACGGCAATGCAAAATTGCCTGTTGAACCTTGAACAGAAAAACTGTAACTCAAGTGGCACAAATATTTTTACTCCTTCTCAATTACTGGAATATCTCTCTGCAAATAGCCCAACTGTTAAGACAAAAACTTTAATTGCTATTCGAAAATATGGAACTGGCAATTTTTTTACAAAACAGATTGAACTGGAGGTGTTAGAATTTTCCTCACCTTTATGGGGCCACAATTATCTTGGAATAGTTTTGATGCCGGCCAAAACGTGTGCCGTGCCGATCAAGAACATCAAAACCATGCCTGTAACTGAGGCCAGAAGTTCCCTCGCAAATGAGTCCCATATGGGTTCAAGCAAAACAACTCGCCTGAATTTATACAGAACTGCTCTATCTTTGCAGACTGCACAGTAGTCTGACTTGATGCTTATTTAAGCGTGTTTGTTTTAGTGTTTAACACGTCCTAACAAAGCCATCGTTCACTCTTTGATTGTTACGTGCTTTGACACCTGTCCTTGATTCAACCGTTTTCTGTTTTACCGAGCGATCAGGCAAAATTGACTGCATCCCTGCGGCAACGGTAGATCTGGAATCTTTTTGAAACTTGCTGAAATGCTCGTAAGATGTTTGTGTAGACGGGGGGAAAAAAAAGCGCTACTTTGATTTGCAATCACTGTAAAAAAACGTTTTAGGACGGCCATTCAGTGTAACACTGTACCACGTTTTGTCGGTTTAATATTCATTGTTCCGTTAGAGGAGAAAGAATATTTGCCTGTGAGTTTTGTTGTATAATGTTTGTATGTTGCTGCTCTGTGTGGAATAAAGTCATTTGTTTGAAGATTTGTAATTTATCGTAGCATGTATGCTAATTTCCGTTAGCCCATCTGTAGCGTTTTTCATTTTATTATTAAGCTAGCAGACGTTCGTTAGGATAAAATAATGTGGTTTTCTTTCAACATTTGTTTAAATGTACAATATTTAGTTCCGTTTTGTTTTATGTGTCAGTTTTACAGTCTTCTTCAACCGTTAGTGACATATTAACAGCTTGAAGAAAGCCTGCTTTGCATCTTACTGGGGAATTGCCTGAGCACGAGTAAGAACAGGAATAAGGAATGCTTTAAAAAGTTAGTTTAATTGTTTATATTAAGTTTGTCTCCTTTGAGTATCCATAGCACAAAGATGGCAGCAAAACATGGCAGCCTCCTGTAGGGGAGTCGCGCCCTATGTGATATAATTAGAGATGACTTCACCTAGTAAAATTACATTTAAAATGTTTTTGTATGGTGTCTCTACATCACAGAGTTTGACCTATTGCGGGTAGGTCTGGAACATGTAACACATATGTGATAAATGGGAGAAAATCTTTCTAGGCCTTGAGATACAAGTTTAATCTTTTCCCATTAAAATGAAATGCCTTTAATGCGTTCCAGCCTTCCCCTCCAAAAACAAAAATGTAATGTGTATTTTTATGAGGGCAAATGGTACCCCATAATATTGTACTGTTATAAAAACATAAAGTGATGACAATTGAATGTAATTGCGGGCTGTATAAGACAAGGGTTTCTCTAACCCGTATATACAGTTCATTGAAACATTTCAACTCCTCTAAGCTTGTCGGTGCAGCACTAATATTAGTTGTTCTTCACAGAAAATAATATGGCTGACTGCTGAATATCTATATTATATTGTCTGTCTTCATGTATTTTTGCATGGTTAGCCTTTGCATTTCAACGCGCTGACGGAAAGGCTAAGCTATGTGGCTCTTTTAATAAATCCACCTGATGTAATTCTCTTTGTTTTATGTTTAGTTAGACAGTAAACTTGAACTGATAGTGGCACTAAACAGCTTTTTTGAAGAATTGGTCACTATTTGACAAAGTGCTGCTTGTTGTGAAGTGAGCGGAGTTCGGCTCACTGTATGAAATGATCAAATGAAAAAAACGCTAACAAAAAAGGGAAACATTCATTATCTTTACTGTCTGTGTGGTTTAGCAAGCTCTAATTTAGCTGAACATATTATTACAAGTCCATGTTATAATTGACTGAGTTGTACAAACGTTCTCAGGCTTATGTTTTACGCATCAGTGCTCTTCGTCTCCCTGCTTTTGTCATCGATACGGGGAACGAGTCTGCTGCTGCTGTTTGCGGAATTTTGCCCGCAATGGTAAGGCGACTCGGGTTTCCTTCCAGCACATCCTCACTGGATTACCCAGAAGGCTGCGCGCTCATTCGATGGCTCTAACGAGACCTCGTAGAGCTCGTATAGGATTGTGTGTGGTCATGCAGTGGGCCTTAAGTGTAAACTGTCACATTTTTCTCTCGACATCCATCAGGGGGATCATTTCAGTGTTAACTACGCGGATCTATCCGTTTTTTTTATGACTTCATCTGTTTTTGTTTTTTAATCTCACTTGGGTTTACACTAAGATTATTGATATAATGCATATGTATGTATGTGTGTGTGTGTGTGTGTGTGAATGTTTGTGCGCACAGGCCTGTCAGCCTTGGTAAAATTAGAACATCACTCTTGAGTGCTGACAGGAAAAAAATGTAGAGGAGGGCAGCGCTGGTGGAATTTTTGGAGATGACATGGCCCATCTGTCATGAGGTGCAGCTGCTCCTGCCAGGTAAGGGAGGGGGAAGCGGTGGAGGAACAGAATGATGAGTCAATCAGGGCCCGCTGTATGCAAACCCAGCCACAGACCTGAGGCAAATCTGATGGTAAAATCAGACCACTTAGGAAGAATGTTTTTAGAAAACTTTGGCTTCTTGATGCCTTAAAATCACTGACTTCAAAATTAGAATCAACGTAGTAGTAGTAGTAGTAGTAGTAGTAGTCACAGACACTGTTGCATGCAGTTGGTGTACTTTAGTAAACTAGCAGGTGCATTATACACTTTACTGCACAGTACTCACCGATGCCAGGTAACCAATATAACTATGACATTTGATACATAAAATTTCTATTAAACAAATGACAGACAATTTTAAAGGAAGGGCTTTTATTTCTGACAAAAGGCAGAACAGTGACAGCAATACAGAATATAAGTTCAAAATGAAGCGCATACAACTCACTCTAATTTAGGATTCATTTGTACTAAATTAACAAGAGTGCAAAATAAAACTGAAAGCTCCCTGACTTTTAGTCTTCGTTCAAAAAAAAAAATTGAAGTGCAAAATAATACAGGTTAAAAGTGAAGTCAACCCAAAAATGTTCTTTACAATATTAAGTTGTATGCGCCCCCACTAGTCGCCCCCACTAGTCGAAACACGGCATTCCGATTAGTGTTTCATTTGTGGAATACGAGTTAAGCGGTAAATTCCACCCATTTTTAGCCATCTCGGGGCAGTCGTTTTGTCACTTTCTGTCGACTGAATATTACATTACAGTTGCTCAGGGCTCAGGTAACGACCAGTAACGGCTCACCTGTTTTCTGAAGCTAGGGCCATGGTTGGTCGTTATCTGAGCCCTGAGCAACTGTGATGTCATTTTCAGTCGACAGCAAGTGGCAAAATGGCCGCCCCCTGAGATGGACAAAAATGGGTGGATTTTACTGCTAAACTCATATTCCAGGCGCGCATTGTTAACCAGAATGCAGTGTTTAGACTAGTGGGACTGCACAGAACATACACTTACAAAGAAACAGTTTGGATTGACTTCAACTTTAAGCATGGCACTATGAAGTGCAAACACACCCACAAATTCATTTCCCTAACATAGACTATACTGAGACTTATCTTAAGTTCAAAGCAAAGCACGGGTGTCCCTCTTCTTCTCTTAAGAGGCTTAGTCAACTCTTTGAAAATGCTTTTATGATAAGAGCTAATTGTGTTGGTGTGATTGATATCAGACATTTAAGGCCTAATCATGCTGACCTTTTCCCGGTGCTGGGAACTGTAGCTCTATTTTTAAGAACTGAATCATTTGGGTCTTCTAGTTATCAAGACGATAACAAATAAGGGGCCTTTCTGTTAGTCTTCCAATGATAAATAAGAAACAAAGATGAGAAAATATCATGGGTTTTTTTTGCAAGATAATAGACCAGAACGTATGAATGGATGCAATTCAATCACAAACGCTAAACATGTTATCTAAATATGGCTCTCCATAAAAGAGCTGCGTCGCCACTTGAGTAGGTGTGAAAACACAAGAATAATGTTATGAAGTCCTGGCATTGGACTTTTAAATGCTCAAAACTTCAAAGTTTCCGAATGAACCAAAATCTGAACAATGTCTGGTTTGACAGTATTTCAAAGAGGTTCATTATAACACCTCCAACAATAGAGGCCAGTTAGATAATAGCTCTCAATGTTTTCATCACCTCTCTTTGTAATGAAATGTGCTGACAGACGAGTAAAGTGATAAAGTAAAGCTTAATGTGATCAACTGCACTTCAAGTTGGTGTTCATACAGGCAGTTCTCCTTGAAGTGGAGTCCTAACTTCTCAATACATTAACATGTTTGGCAATGCAAACATTTTGTCAAGACACTCAAGTCCGCGTGTGATATTTTGAATTAGGGAATATGCAGTAGACGATGGAAGTTAGACCTACAGTAAAAATTTGGACTCTACGGACCAATCCTAATAACGCTTGTCGATGACATTATATCTGCCTCAGAGTGAAAATGGCTTCAAGCACATCTGACCATGCAGCTGGAGGAGCTACAAGCCACATCCAACAGTCACCCATTCTCCCATATTTGTTCTCGGGAATTATTGGGTGCATGCTAAGTACTAAGATAACTTTCTCCGCCACACCGAGAAGCTGCGGCTGGCTCACTAACACGGCTAAAAACGACCCATTTTGTTATTTAGCTTTGTTAAGGGACTACATAACCCATTAAGAAATACAGTCGAACCTTGACTGACTTGTAACCAATGGACCCAGGATTTACAGAAAATAGTGTACCTTTGTACAGTACCTTTCAAATTCTGTTAGTACCACAATTGGTCGCAATTCACAAGTCCGATAAACAGCGCTACGGCGCCATCAACACACAGAAGCCGGCTTGCGATTCGCACTCATCATAGACAGACTTTACAGTAAACTAGTGCAGGCTAAAAAGTGCATTAATATGGCGGCCATGTTGGCAGAGGTGACTTCCCCATCAAAACAATGTACTGTATTGACAGATGTGGCAGCCAATTTAATAGGTGAGAGAATGGAGCAGTGACATCAGATTAGCAGTAGCATGTCATATTGACCCATTTGTATCTATGGCTGTTCTTTTTACTGGAACAAGTAGTGTACACGTCTTTCAACCATGCTATTTTTACTACAGTACACAGTTGTTGTTTTTGTTGTTTTGTTTAGACCTTATCTATGACATCTAATCATAACGGAGGTGGAAAAAGGCAGCACTAATATCGTGGCTCATGTACAGGAACAGATGCCGGCATTATCCTCCCTCCAAGCACCAACAAGTTAAGTTTGGATAAACTAAAAAATAAAAGTTTATTTACAATAATTTTGTACTGTAGTGGGCATTTTTAGGCTACAAAGAAAGTACAAAACAATAATTTTATACTATATTGGTTGTTTTTAGTCCACGAAAAAAAGTACTTCAATGTAACGGACAATTGGCTCTAACGGACAAGCCCTTCCCGCAATTAGTCCGTGAAATTGCAGTTCCACTGTACCTCCGTTACAAATTTTACACTTATGTTTACATTGCGATTATACAGTATACTGTTATTGTGAAGGGACTGAATTGATATGGTGATTTGAATTTTAGATTATATATTCCAGACTTTTTTTGCCTCAGTTGATTTATTGAAAGCTACATTTCAAATTGCAGTACATGAAAAAGTCCAGTAAATATCACCTTTCTGACATTTATGAGGTTACCTTTACTAGATGCGGTAATGGTCAACTACCACCAGACAAACACATTCGTAAACTCTTGTGGTTAGTGTCATTGCCTCTGACAAGGTGCCTTTGAAACGACCATGTTGACAAAAGCCAGGTTTGTAAGCGACACTGCTAGTAACTTTATTACATGAAGCCAAGGGCAGCAGCTGTTGCCTTCTCGATCCTTTCCTAATTTTATCAGCTCCATTTCGTGAGGGCCGGCCATTTTAGACCCGAATGTCACCACAGGCTCCTAATGAGAGGAAACTGCCCGCTTACTTTAACGGCTGCTCTTGCGACTTCTTGTCTCGCAGTCCTCTCCATTTGCGGCTGCAGTTACCAGAGATGCAGAAGGCCTCTGTCTTAATCCCTGACATCTAAGTTTGAAGCTAAAAGCGTATCATTAGGGCTCCTGAGTATTCTGTCTGGAGGAGCTTGATGGAGGGAATCATCGGGGGAGGAGAAAGGTCTTTAAGTTGGTATTATCCAGCCATCTCCGTATTTCTGATAGCCCCATGCTGACTGATGGTCTGCTCCTTTATCTTCATTCACGGTGGATAGATTGTGACAGAAAGTATGTCTGGACAGAAGAAGGGCTAGATTGTTGGCTCGTAGATGGATCAGAGGTCTGCCTTGTGCTGGATGGATGAGTGTGTTTGCTGGGGGTTTGTCTATGTGGGCCCAGACTGCCAGGCTCCATACATGGACAACACAAGTCCAGGAAATTACTGCCATTATGCCAGATGTCCACTCATTTTTTTTTCGCCACATGGTGATTGATACGGTATGTAATGGGGTCGAGGCTTAAACACAACCATTTTGATGTAATGTGAGGGACTGTTTATAACAAACACTGGTTTTAACTCTAACCATTGTTCAATTTAGGCTTGAGAATTTGACGGGACCTCCTTGATTGTCTATGAGGAAACTGAACAATCCAATGATGGCATCATTATTTTTTTGTGTATACTGTACATATAGCAGATAAAAGACAAATTGCACTATTTTTCCTCGACAGCACTTCCGCGACATATCGCAAATGATTTCCTGATTTTTGGTTTAGGGCAATGCTTGCTATGTGTTTGCCAAGCTGTGTGTTCCGGCGCGGCGAAGGTGTGTTCTTAGTGAGCGCACTAGTCAGTCTAAAGTCACCTGCTGGTTTTCTTTTCTACTTCAGAACCGTATTTCCAAATTGTCTCAGAAGCATTTGACTTTCCACTGTACCGTATGTTGACCTGTATCGGTGTATTAGCACTGGAATTCAACTGAGTACTGCCAAAAGCCTCCAAGTCCAGTTTGGGAAGGTGAACGAGTTAGCAGACCCTTGAAGCATCATGAAAAAAGTATCTTAAAGCTAGGCACTGCACCTCTGTACCTGCACTCAAGAGGACGGCCAGAGGAATGATCGAAAGTAACGAGGGGATCAACTTTTGGCCTTCAGACTCACCAGCATAAGGTGTCGTCTGGCAGTCCAGGTACAGTGGTGCCTTTAGATACCCGACCTGACAGTTTTTAGTCTTCACGATAAGTAGTCTTTCTAAGTATTATTAACAATATTTGTATAAGATTTTTCTTGTGGAAATCTCACCGTACTTTGTTTCTCGCCCTTAGTATTAAAATGTTAAGAGGAAGGACTCTCAAACCTTTTGGGTCCAGGGACCCCTAACAGTGGAGACATTTTTTCAAGGACTCCCTAAAATTCTAACACCAAGTAGACATCTTTGAGGGGGAAAACTGGCCGAACCAGTAAAATCATAGTTGAAATTATATAAATAACAGTAACTTGCCTTATCTAGCTACTTATCTAATGCCTATCTACCCATCTAATCCATCTATTTTATCTATCTAATCTACCTACCTAATTTAATTTAAAAAAAAAAAACGTTACACAACGATTGTGTTGTGATAGCGGCGGTATCAAGTGGTGTATATAGTCAGGTAACTCCCCAAGAAGGTCCAGGTACCAAATAGAAGGTCTACCGTTGACATAAACTATGAATCAAACGATTTTAATGATGTAATTCACTTGAAATGTGCTCATTTCAAATGACAAAGTGCATTTTTCTCATCTCCCGTTGCAGTGTGGGCTGTTTCCGACTTTTAGATCAAGGCTAAACAAATTCCTTCGGGCCATCGCAGTCGAAAAGTAGTTTTTGTATGGAGTGTAATTTACTCTTTTCCGTCTTCATAGACCGTTTGAGAATGAGTTGGCTACATTTGAAAGACCTGCCATGTCTTATCACTTTTGTCCATGAGGAATTGTTCTGTTTTGTGCCACAAAAAAACTCATTAATTGTTGACTCATTAATTGCCTTGTTTTTTTTTTTTTTTTACTCCAGTTCTGGTCTGTGTTTTACTCTGGACTTTTCAGGACTGCTAACTATAGGTACATGTATGTAATTATCCATATCACTGATGTGAGGTAGTGATTTCTTGTCCTGATTAGAGCTGTCCCTTGTTTCCTTCGAACAAAAGTCTCTCGCGAGCTGTTGTGCTGAGCAACCAGCCGACATTCAGTGTGGCGACATCCTCGCTCCCGCTGCCATGTTAGGAGTGGAACAAGCCGAGTGAGTCGCAGCGAGGGAGTCGACTTGTTTATTTTTGTCAGTTGTTCCTGTGTTTTGAGCATCACGTCATTTAACACACTGTGAAAAATTTTCCTCCCCAGAGTTTATAGAAGAATCGCTCACTCATAACCAAACCGTTATTTATCTTTACACAGGGAGGAATATTATCTTCCCATTTTGTTTATCTGTGCTCTAACCCAGTACGGCGTGTACTCAGCCCAACCTTAGCGATGGGGCTACCCGCTGAGAAGAAGCCATAAATTTCAGCCAAGGAGTCATAACCTCGTGACTTGAAGTGACTTCTTTTGCTCCTACCTGACAGTGCCGAATTAGCCCGGCGCCCTGATGTATTACCTGCATTTGACCTAGGGTGTTGACTGCGATGAATCTGTCCGAAGTCATCTGGGGCCGCAGCAGAGTTATTGCCTGGCTGTTATCGGTTGAAAACAAGTTGCAAAACTTCAGGATTTGACTTTGCGAAGCTGACGTACTGCCCAGACAGAAGAGGGGAAAAAAATGGAAAATTGTGACTGTCGTCATTGAGCAACACATCCTAAAAATATCAGGCACAGCCAAGGCACCCTATCTTTGTGTTAGTATTGATTATGAACTTTCCTCGCAAAGTGATTTGTGTTTTGAGTGTGTAACATGTGCATTGGTCACAGTAATCCAGCCGGAGTCAAGAGTTCATAGAGGAATGATGCATCCATGTTATGTTCGACATGTGCTTTTTATTTAGTCATCAGGCAGCCTTATCAGCACTGCTAGGAAGGGGCCCCCGCAAACGTCTGCCGGGGACAGTGGCAACTAGTGGCTGACTTTTAAAGGAATTCTCTCTCTCTTGTGTTCTGTATCTTAATAGCTGCTCAACAAATGCGTTTGGTTCTGGTTCACAAACAATATAGCTGTGGTTCTCAAACTTTCTCGGCTGATTATGATCGGTAGCCGATAGATCAGAGCACGACTAAATATTCCTGAGACTTACTGAGTCAGTCAGACCTCGCACTTCCTAACCAGATGTATAATTTCATTTTTGATTTTCTCAAAGCAGGTATAAAAGATCCACTATCCCAACCCAAACAACAAAATAACCACATACTGGGATTTTTTTTTTTTTTTTTTTTTTTTTTTACAGTGGAAAGGGGTCTCTTGCGTAAAAATTACCATTTAAGGATGGCACAAAACTGCTGAACAGCTAACCAACATTAAGTGCAAGAAATCATTTTGTGCATTTTCTCATGCTGTAATATAAGGTCGCATAAGACCCAGTGTCAGCGCACCTAAGACTAACTTGCCATCTGCCATCTAGTGGGGATTGGTGACATTACAACTTAAAACTGCTGACGATGCATATTCGCATTACCGCAATCACAAATTCGCATAATCGTTAATTTATTTTTTTCAAGATTTTTTTTTTTTTTACAATTTGGGGTTTGGGGGATTTTTTTCTCTCCCTTGTTTTTCGTAGAATACATATATTGAGTTTTTATCAGCGTTTTATGAAGAATTTTGGGGTAAAAATGCAAATAAAATTAAGGGCACTCAGTGTGGTCCCGGGCTGCAAATGAATCGCGTATTTTTCTCCGCTTGGTTTTCATTCAGTCATGGTGGGATAAATGTGAATTTTTTTTTTTTTTTTTGGGTGTAAATAAATAATTGCATTTAAATTTACTCACCTCGTCCAGACAGTTCAGTGTGTGTTTGTCTTTCTCCGTGACACAAGCTAAACCTCTAACATTAGCTCTCCAGCTTAACACGGTTTAGTCAAAAGTACAATTATGCAAATTGGGTGATGGCGTCATTTAGCGACTTTTAGGACAGCCAATAGCTACTTTCCTTACTGGGGAGTTGGTAACACTGGGTACAATATAAGATATTGTCATGAAACCTAAACATCAAGCTAAATTCAGTAATAGTTCATAATAATAATATTTTAAGAGTAAATGTGTATCACTATGAAAAAGAGTGTACCGTTTTTTATTCTTGGGCAACACTTTTATCACGACTCCATGATCATGATGGCAGGAAGGGAAGATCAATTCCTTGAACTAAAGCTTTTGTTTCTTTGTATTGTGTCTTAATATTTGTCGGCAGGCTGCTTTCGTGTCCATGCCAAATGACGCAAGACATTCGCATTAGACAAAGGGAACTCTTCCATTTCTTTCTTGGACACCGGGAAGAGTTCCATCATGACTGCGCACAGAAATTAAAGTCCTCAATACATGTGCGTGAGATTTTTGCAAAATCCTACTGACTGACAAACAAACAGACTTGTGAAACAACACCTCTTGCCTTCACATTTTCACACTTAGTGGAGGCACTCAAACAATGGAACAGTGTTTGGATCTCAACCTCTTGTGCCATTCGGAATGTCACAAATACAATAGACCTCGTTTGAATATAGTGCCTTGAAATACGAGTCAACCTACTTAAAACTTTTTTTAGCTGTCATTCTGCAGATTTTTTTTTTGTTTTTCTCTTTTGACTTGCGGGTGAAAACTTGAGATACACGGTTGTTTGCCGTCAGTGAACTCAATTCAACTCACTTAACAATAAGCAGCAGTTTGGCAAATATTAAACAATTGATCAAAAAAGAGCCTGTTGAATACCACTCTGAATTTACTGTCAAATATAACATCAAACAAAGAGAGTTACACATTGTGCGCCAGCTTATGGCTAACCTAAAATGGAAAATGCCATTGACATGCTCATTTTTGACATTGACAATCTTGGTTTTGGAGCCCCTTAAGCAATGGATATTTGAACACAAAAGGTGCAACATCACATGCGGACAGACAATAGTGCTTACAGTCATATACTGTATTATTTATTCTCTCGAGTTCAAGGCAGGAACGCCGCACTGCGTCATGCTTTTATGAATCCCACGGGTGGGATTAGTGCTGGCGGCGGCCAAAGCCAACATGCGGTCTCCCGGCCCAGAAATGGTTGGGCCGTGGGGGAAACTCTCGCAATTCCAGATGCCCACCACACTCCTGCTTGATTATGAAATGTGCTACATGAATAAAATTGCCTTACTTTGCCTGTTTTTGTCATTAAAAAGAAAACACATTGCAAAATAGTTTTTGGGGCGGGAGGCTGGCACGGATGAATGGCGTTTCTGTTTGTTTCAATGAGGAAAGATGGCTTCAGATGCCAGTGTTTTGAGTTACAATTTTTTTTTTAATATTTATTTTTGTCTTTTTCTTTTTTTCTTTTTTTTTTACAGTTTTTTATGAAAAAAGCTTTTTAGGTTTACACCTGTTTTTCTTTTTCAAGAAATGTAAGGGTTTAAAAAACAGTAATTCAAAAACCATCCGTCAATTAAAGTCTGTATGGATTTTCATCATACGTGGGCTGCGAAAAGCGGGGGTCCACTGCATAGTATAAGGATGAGCCAAATTATTGTGAAACACCACAATAATCTTTTGACATTTAGCCTTCATAATCCAGTGCCAGCAGGATTTTGGCAAATTCATTTCCTTCTTTAAGGCAGTGTTTTTCACAACAGAGCCGATCAGCAGTTGATGTTTGGCGGTCTGTAATTGGACAGTGGTCTGTGGAAGATACGTTTTTTTGTGTGTGTTTTTCAAAGTCATCATTAATCGGCTAGATGACCGGAATTTGTGACCTGAGGAGGCTGGAGCTCGAATAGATGCCTGTCTGTACTGAACAGCTGCAGGAAAAGCGGCCCTTTGCCTTTCTTAGACATGTGGACAGAGGGTGGAAGCAAGTGTGTGTTTGTGTGTGTGTGCGCACGCGCGCGCAAGGGCACTTACAGATGGGATGGAGGAGGGGAGAAGGACGTAGGGGAAACAGAAAAAAGCTGACGGTTTTAACAGCCTACCCACATCTGTTTATTTAGAAAAGAAACCATTGTGTCATTGAGTTATTCTAACAACCTACTTCAGGGCCAGTGTTAGTCCCACAATGACGGCTTTTTAAATACACAGTTTACACTCCTATGAAGTGGCCTCATAACTGCGTCGAACGTGCCAAATGGGGGAACAAGCTTGTGTTTCACATTCCCGCCCGCACTACTTGACGTCTCTATAACCGACTGCCATGCCAAAGGTTGGCTAGGGGGAGATCTATTGGGGCTCGTTCGGGCCCATTTGTTTTGCACTTGTGTGCTTGTTTTGGGTCCGATCCCTTCCACTGGTACTTTTGGTGCTTTGAGGACGGCCAGAAGGACGAGTGTATCCTGTGGGATTTGCTGTGTTGAATTCCTTTCAAGTGAATGTATGGTGGCTGCATTGCATCATGGAAAGACTTGAGATTCTTGACTCAAGTCCAAGATTTGGGTAGTCTGCTTGAAGCTTTTAAAGCACTCCCTCCTTTTTATATTGAGCGTTTCTTTTTGTCAGAGGTCATGTGGTCAGCGAGGTCGCAGAGGCTAATGGTCACAACAGCTGGTTGGAGTGGCCAGAGACACAAAAACATATTGGGGATGTATTTCGTTGTGTAAGTTACCTGCTTGAAAAAGTACTCCCCCTTTTCTTTAGTACACCTGGCAGCCAGACAGTGGAAAGAAATCCGCGAGCCAAAACATTTCAGTCTCAGGAAAGGAGTTATGACGTTTTGTTGGATGTTTGCTTGGACACTTACCAGGACGCTCAACTCATGGAAAGCCGATCAGGCTTTTCCGAGAAACTTAATACACAAGTTCAGTATGAAGAGAAGAATTGTTGGATTATGGGCAGAAGCAAAGATCATTTGAAGCAGGGTTTCCAAAAATGGGTCATGCACCAATTAGTATTGGGTCATCAGTTGTCAAAATGCTGTAAATATCAAGGAGACACAATTTTTCATTCATTATTGTGATCTGCTGGTCGTCTTTACACCTAACCCTATATTAAAAGTCTACCCACCCCTATTAAAATGCCAGGTTTTTGTGATGTAAAAAAAAAAAAAAAAAAATCATACCAAGATCAATCATTTCAAAACTTTTTTTCACCATTATTGTGGCCTATAAACTGTATAATTTAAGAAGAAGTTACAAAAGCATAACAAAATCCACCAAGCACTTTTGAGGAAATGCTGATGAAACCAAAGCTGAACTTTTGGGCCATAATTCCAAAAGGTATGTTTGACGCAAACACAACACCGCTCATCAAGAAAAAAACGTGTCCGCAAATGACTTCTTGAACACCTGAGATTTAATAGCTTTGTTAATTCTGAACACAGCCATATCCCCGGTTATAACGTATGTCCTGGATATACACTTGCGCAACAACATTATTGCAGTTGTTAATTGTTCTTCTTGCAATTAACTTTTGACAAGAGACACCAGATTCCTGTTATCAGAGTTCTCTTCCACTGTAAGTTGAGTTTTGCCTGGAAACTAAACTACACTACTTGGTCCCAACCAATACCTTTCTTTGTCGATATGACCGGATGTGAAAAAATTAGAATATATAACACTGACTCCTCTTTGCAGGATTTTTGGAGTTTCTAAAATGTCACATTGTGGTTCAAACACTTCCCTGCTCAAGCCTTAACATTCCCGTTTGATGAATTGCTCGTTTGACCTTTGGTTATTGAAGCTGGTGTTATAACTTGGAGCGGAAATGCTTTTAAGTATCTTCCCATTCTTCATTTGGACTCCAGATGATAGGAGCGGTTTTGTGGTTTCTCACTTACAGTTCCCCCTTCAGCTTATTTGACTTGGCACTCATACATAGGCCGTTTATTTTAATGAGCTTTTATTTTAGTTCTGAATCCTGGCTCACTGGAAATGTGTTTTTATGAAAGCACCCAAACCGTGTGTTGTTTTGGGACGGTTTTAAGGTGTACCCGTGCACAATAATGTTCCATGGAGTGTATTAATAAGGGTCAGCAAACTGGTGCCCATTTGACATGATGGATGACTTTAATCATACTGATTAAAGCTCCCCCGCCCCCCCAACACACACAGAGTCCTTATACCACTTCATTTAACACTAACCTCATTTAGTAGGATTATGAAGAAGGGACACTTTGAATTGAACGTTTGCAATAGTCTTAGGAAATAATCACAGATGCCAAGCCGGTCGCATGCAAAAGTCCAGTAACCAGCGTAGTGTCATGATTTGGACTCTCCGTCAATCAGCTGTAAACTCCCTGGTGTCATCTACCACGTAGAAACTTGTAATCTCTTATGCATAGTTCTGCAGTTCCAAGCCGAACAGATCAGCGGAAATCTCCGGAAGAGGACGGAACACGCAGAGGCAAATTAACAGGCAGACATGAGGAAGGAAATGAATGCTTAATCTTTCTTGGTTCTGTTCCAAATAACTTATCACTTGCCATTATCACTGCTTTGAAATCCCTCAGAGGAAGCAATTTAAATGGATAGTTCCTGCAAAGTCATTTCCTGGATTTGTATATTTCCGCATCGTGACGGGACGCCACTGTTCGATGGCTGATAAGCTCCTCACGACACGGGCAGCCCTTGAAGTAAAACGGTCAAGTGTGCTTATTTTTTTTTTTTCCAGAAATAGCGATCACCTGCAAAATGATCGAAAACACGATTTTGAATAGTGATAATGCCCATCCCATAATTGGAATTTTAGCAAGTACTTCGATTTTCCTGAGCTCTCAGGGTAGCGACACTCGGTTCTCAGTTCAGCACATCTTGTTTATTAATACAGATGTTGACAAGGACCAAAGTATTGGAAGATTCCATCATCTCTAGGTAGAACTCTTTAAGCTTGAAATTAGAGATTTGTAGCCAGTCAAATTTTCTCCTCCAAAACTGTTGTTTCCCAAGCTGCAGCATTCACTTCAGTTCTGGACATTACTTGTCCAATCAAACACTTCAACACCCTTTCAAACAATGTTTCCAAAGGCTTTTCCAGGTCAGTGTGGTTCAGACTGCTAGTCCTGATCAGGCTTGTTTCCACAGTGGGCCATGTGGTGGAATGGTGATTAGCTGTGTCAATACGCTGTAAACTGTTATTTGTAACAGTGGCGTTACCTGCCCATCTTTTCAAACTGAACAACGTGATATAGTAACATATTTACAGAGCATATGAAATCACAGCATATATAGTGAATAAAAGGTTCAGAATGGTCAACCCAAACTTTTTTTTTTCCAGAATATGTTTTATGCAGGCCCACTAGTTGAAATACGGTATTCTGATGAATATTGCGTTGGTGGAATATAAGTTAAGCAGCAAAATGCACCCACTGTTAGCCATCTCAGGAGGCAGCCATTTTGTCACTTCTGTCAACCAAAGACGACATCAAAGTTGCTCAGGGCTTGGATAACGATCAATCGCGGCTCACCTGTTTTCTGAAGCTGAGCGATGATTGGTCATTATCTGAGCCCTGAGCAACTTCAATGTCATCTTCAATCAACAGAAGTGAGAAAATGGCCGCCCCCTGAGCTAGCTAAAAACGGGTGGATTTCTCATATTCCACAAACGCAATATTCATAAGAATGCTGTGTTTAGACTAGTGGGTCTGCATAAAACATATTTTGGGAAAAAAAAGGTTTGGGTTGACTTCCAGTTTGTCAAGACAATAGCCTGGCTATTCTGATTCAACCGTTTACATGATGTCTGTTGCATTTGGCAAAAGGAATATACCACCCCTTTCAATTCGAATGAAATCTCATTCGGATTAGGGTTTTTTTTAATTCTGATTGAGGTGTTTATTTAAAGCATTTTTTATATCATTTGGTTATTCAGTTTCATTTTAATCTGAAAACAAGCCTACATGTAAACCATGCTATAGATGCTGTTTAGCGTTAGCATTTAGATAGCGGACTGAAAGGGTAAGAAATTGTTGTGCTTGTTTTAAATACACAAGGTGTAATACTCTTTTTTTTTAGATGTCTAATTTGATGGTAAACTTCAATTAGGGGAGGCATTAAACATCTTGAATGAAGAGTTGTTCATTTTCTACCAAACTGCTGCCAACTCTTTGTGTACTAGTCATTAAAAAGTCAAATTTCCATAATGTTTTCCCTTTAAATCTATTTTCAAAATGCGCACCATTGTTTACAAAGTCATCTGGATTGTTAAAAAAAACAACAACAACAAATGAACGGATGAATTGAATTCATTTGACTGGAGTCGCCACTCTTGCCTTAAAAGCACTTGAAACGGTGGCCGTGTTGATGTTTGGAAATTTTCTTCCGACGCTGCCCAAGGTTCCGTTCTTTGTGCTGGAGGGACTCGTGAGGTATTGGGTTCCCAGTATCCATCATTTTAGACGAGTTGGGACCTTGGAGGAGCGCCAGCAGCGTCTCCGCTAGCCAGCCGTAACTGACATTGAGTGCATTGTTTCCAGCGGGAAGATCAGTGCTGTGGCCTAAAGGTACATTCCAGAGATCAGAAACACAAACAGTCTTTGTGCCCTCGCTGCTCTCTTTCCCTGACTCCCTCATCCACATCAAGCCTCCGCAGCTAAACGGCCTCCTCCGGCTCGTGTGTCAACATGTGGGCTATCGTTTTACTCGCATCCCAGAGACACACACATGCATACACACCACATACTCGTTTGTCATGTGGATGGTGACAGAATTGGTCTCTTTGAGAGAGACTGTGAAATCAAGACAGTTTCTAAAACAAATAGCATTCAAGTTTTAATGACCTTTCGTAAGGGAAAACAAGAGTACGTGCCACAGTCAACTCCTTTGATTAAAAATAGATAGATAGATCGAATAGAAAAGCTGTGTCCAAATTCATAGGTTGCATTCTTTTGTAGGATGGGCTCTTCGAAGGTTCCTCATCCAGCCTCCGTGGACTGCATAAACCGTGACGAATTTGGACGGCCTAGCGTTGAAGAAGAGCAGCTTAGAAGAAGAGTGGAACAATGTAGGTACAGAAGTGTGCTCTGAAGCAGCCTTCGCTCAGGGCTACATGAAACGCAAGCCAGATTTGAAGGCAAGATTCGAAGTCTGCATGAATTTGGTGTATGGTCGAGGCACGCTCGAAATTACATCACATGGCCATCAAATTCGACCAGCAGCTTAGAGATAGCAATAGCTACCTAGCAAGTGATGGATACAGTAAATAGCAATGGATAGAGAGATATATACATGGAGATAGCGTTAGCTAGCGATAGTTACTCATAGCTAGTGATAGCTAGCTAGTGATAGATTGAAAGAAAATTTTCTCACAAATAAAATGGAAAATATGTTATATCTATTCAAGGTTGAACTTTTTGGCCATGATTTGAAAAGTTTGGAGCAAACAAAGCACTGCTCATCACCAAACGAACAGCGTACATGCCTGTTTTTCTTCAGCTGGAATTGGGGCCGTGAACAACGTGGAGGCAATTAGAAAGTTTACAATAGCAGTCAGTTTTAGCGCAGCGAAAAAGCAAAATAAATGAACAAAAAGTCAGCAAAAGCCTACAAGAACATCTGAAATTTATTTGAGGTTAATCAGAAGCACTTTACACGGTGGCACTTGTGTGCTGATTCATTTAACTCATACTCATTCATGAGTTTGAATGTGAGCTGGACACATCCCAGTTATGAGTGTGTGCGTCATCTCATTTTTTTTTAACTTACAGACTTGTTTTTAAATTTAGTTGAGTTGAAAAGGTTAGAAGTCACAGTGGCCCAAAGTTTTTAAATGATTGATCATTGACTCACTTTTGGTTAGGGTGTTTAAACTGCCGTGTGAAGACTTTTTTTTATATCAACTGTAGACTTAAACCCATTGGGATGTTGAATATAACTAACTACTTTGCAATACCAAACAGCTTATTATGGGTTGTACAACTGATGTGTCCTCATGTGATGTAACGATGACAATAAACCATAATGAGTAATTAAGGGAAGGATATGCTCCACCACAATTAATTTGCACTGTGGATTGAGCTAATAGGATGTGGATGATCCAATCATAATGGCATGATGCAGCTGCAGAGCTCATGGACAGCGGCGCATTTGCTGTGTCGTTGTCAATTATCCATTGGGGTCCACTGAGGACAAAGTTCTGTTGATCGGAACGTCTTGTCAGCTTGAGGTTGGATGTGCATTTCAAATTTTGCTTTTCAAATGTCAGCTCATGTCTCCCTCCACCTTAGTGGAGGAGCACTTCTGCAATTTGGCCAAAATCACATCCAATGACAGCAATACGTGGTACATATTGTGATTTTTATAGAATGAACTTTTAATTTGAAATAATAAATTGAATAACATATTGCACAATTTATTTTGGGGATCCCGAAGCTAGGAAACACTGGTCCGGACAATCAATTTAAAGAGTAGTAACCTCAAGCTTTAAGTTTTGTTGTTCTTCACCCTTCCTCCTCCTCCTCCTCCTCCTTCTCCCTCTTGGGCCGAACTCCCGCCCTCCACACGTCAAAGCCACAACAAGGGGGGGGGCAACCAATGAGCTGCTGCGGGCTCCCGAGTGGAGAGGGGCCGGGGAACTCTCACACAAATGCCGAAAGGCGAGAGAGCGCTGGACCACTTTGCGACCTATAAGTCTTGTTTTCTCCTCCTCCTTTGCACAAGTTTGTTTGCACTCCAGTGCGCACACGGACTCTCTAAAGATCGGAGGCGATCCACTTGGAGGACTTTTTTGGGGACTTGAGACGTTCTTTTTTTGTTGTTCGCCGTGATCCGGGCGGAGGTGGTGGAGAGGAAGGAGGGGTGCAATGGAGCGCTGAGATGGAATGATTTGTCCATTAAAAAGCCCCCCAAACATCTTTGGGCGTCTCGTGTTTTGGATAAATGGGCACGCGGAGTGTTGACGGTGCCGGGATTCCACGGCAGCCTGTTGAACGGGCTCAGATTTTCGGATTATCGTTCTTAGAAGTGGCGTTCAAGTTTGCCTTATGACTCTGCTGTGAGTTTTACCGTCCACCACCATGGCAACCTTCGGCGCGCTGGCACGGACCCTCTGCGGCTCACTCGGCCCACTAACGTGCGTGCTTTTGCTTGCGGCGTTGTCCGCCGCCTCACCGCCCCACGGCCGGAGACTTATATGTTGGCAGGCCATCCTCAACTGCCAAACGGAGCCCGAGTGCAATTATGCTTACGAGCACTACCTGCGCGCCTGCGCACCGGTGCTGAACGGGAACAGGAAGAAGTGTCCCAGCCATTGCATCTCGTCCCTGGTGCAGCTCAACTTAACCCGCAACGGACCCGCGCTGGAGGACTGCAGCTGCGGCCACGACACGTTGTGCACGCTCACCAAACGGGCCATCGAGCCCTGCTTGCCCCGGACTACCAGCTCGGGCTGCACGGATGCCCGGGTGCAGTGCCTGGGTGACCAGCAGTGCAGCTCCACCATGAGCGACTATATGAAACACTGCGGTAAACTTTTCAGCAGCAGCACCGTGTGCACCGACGCGTGCCGCAACGTGATCGCCAACATGCGCAAAATCCCCAAGGGCCAGCAGCTGGACACTTGCATGTGCGACGGCGACGAAAGGCCCATCTGCGAGTTTGTCAAGAGCAACATGAAGCTGCGGTGCTTCGACGCACCGGAGACGGAGAGCAGCGGCTTCCACGACGACTATGACGCGGAGGACGTCGAGGATTACGAGGACCCGGACTACAGGGAAGAGCCGGAGAACGGAGCTTTTCAACCGGAGGTCCACTGGGTTTTGACCCTGATGGCATCCATTTTGGCTCTAACGCCCTTCTTTTGACCATCAGCCGGGGGACTGCATGGACCTTTGAATAAAGACTTTAGTGGAAACTATTTTCTATGCAAATGGCACCAGAGGGATACTTTTGTACCTCACACTCACCAGATGCTCGGCTCATCCGTGTGATAAACTTGATGAGTTTGTTCTACTTGTCAAGCAGAGCCTGATAGAGTCCAGCAGCAGTGTTTCATTCCACGTAATGCTGTGCACTGCCAATCTTTTTTCGATGGGTTTTTTTTTTTCTTCCAAAAAAAAAAAAATAGATATGAGCTATTTTTATATGACTGACTGTTGTCTTTTTGGGCATCTGATTTACAAGTATTTAATGCTGGAATCTAAAAAAAATGTACATAGCAGATGGGTTAAAGAGAAAATAATTTATTACATGCCAACTAGTCACATCCAAATGTTTGTTGTGTGAATAAAAGACTGAGAATTCCAGCGTTAAAGGGAAGTTATTATCGTCTGCATTCTCTTATACATTGTATATATGTGTATAGCCGATATGGATTTGTTTCCCCCTCCAGAGAATCCTCTATGGTGCAGGCTATGTGATGATTTATTGACTGTGTGTAGCCTATAGAAAGAAATGTCTAAATCCACTGTATGGTTTTGCCTTAATGATATACTTTTATAGAAGGCATAAAGGAGAACTTGAATACATCATCCTTGAGTCTGACTTGTTTTTGTAGAGTGATTTAACACTTGTTGTTGGTTTAATCTAAATGTAGGAGGACTTTTTGGAAGTACGATTGAATCAAATGGCTGGTCTTAATTTCTGGGGGAGGTGACAGAAAGTCAAACTTTTTTGGACATTTGCTTGATGTAATCAATGGTCGTGACCATGGTGTCTTATGGACCCTCCCTTTTTGTTGAGGCTTAGCCTAATGATCCACGATGTCTTGATTTAGCTGGCTGTTGTAAAACACAACCGCCACCATAAATCAATGGTGAAAACGCCCCCTTGCCCCTCGACTGCACTCTGGTATCAGCCTTGGTAAAACTTACAGTATGTGTTCTACTTCAAAAGGAAAGTCAGGATTTGAGCAATTTACTGAGGGTATATTTTAATCCTTGTGGGACATGGAATGCAATTGCCTCCATCCATTTTTCTACTGCGCTTGTCCTCACTACTAGGGTCATGGCTAAGCTTGATCCTAACCCAGCTGATTTTGGCAGAGGGGCGGGGGACACCCTGGTTGACAGCCAATCACAGGGCACATCTAGTCAGGCAAGCAGTTCTTACCATCACTGAGTGTAAACTGAACTCATGCTGCCAGCACAGTGAAACACAACATTATCAGTGTCGAATGAACCACTACAGCATCAGTGACCCAATGTTGATCTAATAATTGGAAAAGTAAATATAGAGTGAAAACCATTCACATTCACACCTGTAGATAACGTAAACTCACAGGGAGAACATAAACAATGAAAACACGAAGGATGAGATCAAAACCTCTATCCTTTCGATTGTGAGGAATACATGACAACCACTAGTTCACCGCGGTGCCTGTCAGGTAAAACTAAAAACTTGCAAAAAGTCTTTTTTTTTTAACATTTTCGGAAAAGAAGTGAAAACACAACAAATATAAGAAACAAGACAAGTCCACTTGCCATGACTAAACCTTTGCTGAATACTATGACCTGGATGACTGAGAATCTACTTACACAAGCACTTTTTAATTATTTTTTTTTAATGATATTGCAACAATATGTTAAAGTCACAGTTTGGACTGCATCCTCATTGGCTGACACTGGCAGCAGTGCTACTGCTATTGGCAAGAGCATCTATTTGGATTTAAAAACAAAACGGTTTGTTCCTCTGGCCTTCTCTGTTCCACTGGGATAACTCGGCTTCCATTTTCTTCACAGGTGTGTACATGGGCAGTAAGAGAATGGAACAGTTCATTGCATGAGAGGAAGGGGGAACAGTTGAAACAATCATGATAGATTAAGCATTTTGATTTGTTTCAAGCGAGTGAATAAAGACTAAAACAAGACCAGTTAAAATTGACTCAGGTAATTATGCAATTAGGCCAATGAAAAGGAACTGTTACAGTAAGTCCAAAATCATTTCACTCAGGAATGTTACGAACATCCAAAAATTAACATTTGTTCAAACCTTGCGTCATAATTGTTGTCTTTTAATGAGTATGGTCTTTGGAAGACTTTCTAAAAACCCAGGCCCCAGGTAGCCCACAGGCACTACATGAGCAGCCTGCTGGACCCAGTGATGGGAAATTGTGATTTCCTAGAAATGTTGCAGAAGTGGTCATTTGAAAATGTAGACACATTTATAGAAAGCGTGTTGTGTATTCATATGTATCTGTTTCCTTCCTTGTTAACTCAGTGATGATCATTTTTGAGAGAAATCATTAACATGATCAGTTTATTCACATCCAAAATAAATGGATGTCATTAAATATTAATACTAGCGTGTGATGTAATGCCTTTTCTGGGGAATATGTTTGTGGATGCTGGAATGCAGAATGAACAAATGTGGAACTATGGAATGGTATTAAATGATATGGAATGATGTTGAATGAAGTGGAATGATATTGTGAATGTGGAATGATAATGAATGATGTGGAATGTTTATAAATTATATGGAATATACTGGTGAAAAATGTACGCTATATTGATGGAACACATGGAATGATATTGAATGATATGGGATGATGTGGACTGATATGGAATGAAAGCGAATGATATAGATTGATGTGGAATTGTTGAAAAATTGAATTTTTGGTATGTGGGAATTGTGGGAACGTTTAACATCATTCCAGATGTGAATTAAATAAGATGAACATTTTTAATTTGGAATGGGAATGATGTTATGATCTGTTATGTTGAATTAGTCACTGGGAATGAATGGGAAATTTTGAGGGGGGGGGGGGGTTGTGATTACGGGCAAACTGGCTTTTTGGAAGAAGAAACATATACGCCCGCATGGCGTGAGTGTTTGGAATATGTTGAAATCGGAATGGTGAGAATCGATCAAGAGATGTGAAAGGAGAAACAGGGATTAGAGTAAAATAGGCTCCTAGCATTCACAAAGTTAATTTGAGCAAATGCATTTTTTCACAAGTGTGTGTTGAAATGTTAGCCTTTTACAATAATCAGTACCTAACAAGTAACTTCCAGTTTCATACAACTTGGTGACCTCTGATCTACAGTATGGAGGTTCATTCTTCCAGTTGAAAATCACTTCTTACTTCACTATTTCTATAAAACATGCATTGGTTGAGTGTTTACTCGCAGCTATAATGCACGTGTACAAGTTTTTGATTTGAGCTGATTCCCTCGGTCAATGATTTGCGGCAAAATGTTTTATTTCGAAGGAGGGGGGTGGTTGAGGGCCCTCTAGCTGAATGGATAGAGGAGAAGTCGAGTGGCATCTTTGTCATGGAAATGTTAAGCACATAATAGTTGAGCGGGACAATGGTGTGGCACTTCATTCTTTCAGGCCGGCTTGACACCTCTGGAGAGGCGAGCGGCAGGGAAGCATGTGGGAACGATCTTGCCTCAGCCGCCGCCAGGCTCCCGGCTCCTCCAAATCCTGGCAAGAGATGCTTTTGTGAAATGATCTTTTCCATGAGTAATTGCCGCCTCTGCCTCCATGAGACGGCGCAACAAAAACTCAGTGAAAAAGCTCGTTTTCGTCACCAATGCGTTTTTTTATCGTCCGCCAATGTTGTGTCCCTCAAAAAGTCCCCTGGCAAAAAGTTTCCCCGGGGTTGTGCAGTATCAGCGTGCAGTCCGCCGTGCAGTGTTCCAGCAGGAGAAAAGCTCAGGAGCTCAGCATGTCCTCCCCTCCTCCTCCATTCTACTCCTCCTCCTCGTCCTCGTCTTTCTTTTGTCTCTCACACTCGCACAGGCAGTTTCGACACTTAGGGGAAAAAAATGAAAAAGCACAGCATGCACATAATAATGTGCAGGGTGTAAATGGATGAATGTGGAAAAAAGGGAAAAAAATCTCCAAAAACTGGTCTGGTTCTTGTCATGAAATGTAAGGAAAATGGACCTGCAGTTAGTTCCACAAGTCGTAGGGAGTTACATTTAGGGCGTTTATACACCATCTGAATAAAAGTGATCGATTTTCAATTTGGAGAGAAGGTTTTAATCTTTAATGTCAGCGGTATCACAAACATGTCAATTAGCATTTGGGAGTTACAGCAAGGTGCTTCCAGTTTTAAGGGGGAAAACAAAAGTATTTGGACTTGGTTGATACTAGGGCTGGGCCGATAATTCGATATCGATATGTATCGATTGACACGTGATATGTATCGATTGACACGTGATCGATACTAATAGAAAATGCCTTCGATAAAACGTTCGGTAGAAAAAAAAAGAAAAACAAACCCGATCGCAGCATGGTGCGTGATGTAGGCAGCGCGCTTCCGCCTCCAAACATGAAGAAGAAGCGTTTAAACCAAAGAAGAAGCAGCTTTTAAACCGAGGAAGAAGCATTTAAACCAACAAGAAGAAGCTGTTAACTCAACAGAGCATGCTCGCGGGCCTGGCGGCCATGCGCTATGCTCGCGTCCAGCGAGCGAGCGCCGTAACTTTGCTCAAACAAATGACCACCCGACTCAGTACAACTCTTACAATTAAATTTTATTATGCATGATAACCCTCTTAAAAACCCGTGGATGGAGCCATGGTGTACAAGTAGAGGCGTTCTTGTCTTTGGCATGCTAGCAGTAGTTAGCCTTATCCGACACCGGCATCGCAGTCAAGGTAAAATCAAGCAAGTAAGATATGAATGGAGTATGGCAATAATGAGTCCGCTAAAAAGATAAAGTAGTTCTAAAATGGTTGGTCAACGATGATGTATGCACTGCAAGAGAGTAGTCGTTCACTTACATTGGAGGAACATTGAATGAAGGCTAATATATGTGTCAACAACTGCTTTGGGGTAGACCTAATGCAAATAAGCATTTACAATGCACCGATGGAGGACAAACTGCACATTCCACTACATAACGATGTACAAAAAACAATGAACTGTTATTTAAAGAAAAGGTTTAAAACAAAATCAATAATTATCAATATTGACTGATATGAAATACGTAGATTGTGACAGTTTTTCAAACATTTCTCAGCCCTTCTAAGCACATTACCTTTAAAATGGAGTTTATTTAATCTTTATATCGACCAGTTTATTTCACTCTTTCATAGTTACATTGACCTCTTATTAAAGGTTAAGTATTATGTTGAAATAAAATAACCTGAATATTTTTCTTTGGGTCATTATTTTCAATAGTTTAAAAAAAGAAAAAAAAATCAATATATATTCGATATCGACCAATATGAAACACTTATATCATGATATACTTTTTAGTCATATCGCCCAGCCCTAGGCTGTAATTCTTAAGTGTTAATTGCCATATTTTTGTGAAAACCGCTAAATTGAAACTTATACTTCACTACATATTGTTTTATTTCACATCTATTGTGCTGGTTGTGTCAAGGCAAAAATCATTTAAAAAATGTTGAGATTTCAACTCATCTAGAATACTGAAATAACCTCTTTGAAGTATCTGCATCTGATTACATGGCAAGCATCACACGCATGCCACCATTCAAAGTGCCTCTGATTTACCCCAAATACATTTCAGGAGGTTTCCAACTTTTTTTTTCTTCTAGCGAGCCCTGAAGGTCTTTTGCTAACACGCTATTTCAAACTGTTCATAATTCCTTACACCTTCTCTAAGGGCCAAGTTTCAGATGAAGAAAAACAGCCTCAAACATGATTCCATCTGCACCATGCTTCACTGTAGTTTTGGCGATGAGCAGTGTTGTTTTTTGCGCTAAACATACCGTTTGGAATAATGGCCAAAAAGTTTAATCTTAGTGTCATCAGACCATAGCAAAATTTTCCAGACATTTTTGGAAATGTCAGGAAAAGTATACTAGAATAGCTGCAGTTTATTTGAGGTTGATTAAAAGCACTTTGAATGGTGACAGGTGTGTGTTAACTCACATTTAACATGTGTGATTGGTTCGTGCTGAGCACCGTTAGATCCCCACTTATAGGAGGGTGTGCACACTTATGCTACCTCATCATTATTTTTCCTCCCCCTCTTGAAAGGAGTTTTAAAAAATATTTTTGTCTTGACGGGTTACAGCTCATATAATAGTGGGAAAAGTTTTTAAATGATTTATCTTGGTGTCATTTAAAAAAAATAAAACCTAGCATTTAAACCGGGGTGCGTAGACTTTTTATATACACTGTATGTTGTGATGGTGGGTATGAGTTAAGAGAAGCCACACAAAATATGCTTTTAAAAAAACCAACAAACACACAATCGTCTGGAGTGCTTGTTCTGGGTTTCATCTACCGACACTCACTATTTGCATTCCATCTTTTTTTGCTCTTGCGTAAAATATTTTTGATATCAGCTTTTTCGCTCCCTTTCGGCCTCCTGACCAAAATGAGCCACACTTCACCCCCCGTGCGGATCTCCTCGCCCCCTCACCTCGAGCGCACTATTGCAAGACAATGTTTACAAAACCACAGTGTTCTCTCACTGCCGATGCTGTGGTTGGAAGCCACATGCGGCCTGCTTCTAATAAAGAACTCGAATAATCCCCGCACCCATTTTGTCAAGCAAGTCCGAGCTGAAATTCATGTTTTCGTTTGGATCCTGGCTCAATAAGTTAGCCTGAGGACAAGGCAAAAATAATTACAACGACTTTATTACTCACAGGGATACTCTACCACATGGAATGTTTAACCTTAGCCCCACTTTTCCTTGCAGTGTTTTCACTTAAGTCTTGGCATCTGTTTGGGGTGACGTTTTTTTCCCCCTTGTTGAGGTAAATGAAAAACTGACATTGGAATGTGATCTCAGCAGGAGCTTTTGCCATACCCCCCTTCCCAAAACTCCAAAGTGTTCCAGTTTGTTCTC
Source organism: Filicampus tigris (assembly GCF_054856515.1). Classification (NCBI taxonomy): domain Eukaryota; kingdom Metazoa; phylum Chordata; class Actinopteri; order Syngnathiformes; family Syngnathidae; genus Filicampus; species Filicampus tigris. The sequence goes on along the minus strand of NC_141221.1, from coordinate 9,895,485 downwards.
TTAAAATGATTCCTGCGTCCACAATGTAGTTTGCATATTTAGTTTTAGGAGCACTCTCCTAAAATCCATCAGAAGGTCAGAGCGTCTCTGTTTTTCCATACTGATGAATCTTTATTGGGTTAGGGTTAGGGTTAGTAATGTCTAATACAAATGGGGAGGAAAAATACAAATTAGTTAATGATCAAGCATGATGTCACATGAGAGCAATTGTGGGAGTTACAAGCCACAAATGTGCGAGTCTCAAGTTGTAACCTTCAAGTCTCAAGCAAGTCCCAAGTTACTGTGGGGAAAAAAAATCAAGCAAGTGTGAGTTATTGGGGTGATAAAATGTTTTTTTTCCACTAATCCTAAAACTAAACATTATATTTACATGTTAGCAAGGTAAAAAAAAAACACCAACTGAGATTGTAATTAATTTGCAACTTTTTTTCCCATCTTTATTGTTTCCTATAACTTGTACAACTCACAATCTGTACTGTACATACCAGGGGTGGAACACCCTTTTGTCAATGATTTTATAGTCGCGATCATTTCAGCTTTTCACGTGTGCAAACCAACACTCGAACCAAACCGTAACAGTCGAAAAACGAACGGTTCAAACAGTTTTCGTAAACCATTCCACTCGTAGTTACGTTACTTACCTGTACTAACATGTTTACAGTCAATTTTTTTTTCTTCGTATTGCTAGATAAACTGTGACGTCGTCTTAACTGTCTTTGTGGGTTTCGTAGTGACGAATGAAGTGAGACGTCGTTGTTGTGTCTTCATTCTGTGAGTTGCAAATCATACCTTTTGCCATCCTATTCAAGATAATTCCTGAATTAAAATTTGACGATTTCCGGAGCTGCTCCCATCGCTGTTGATTTTTAGGTTGCCACTTCACACCAGCAAGTGCGCAAAAACGCTGATGGGGTTGCCAGGTTGGCACGAATGAAACAAAGAAAAAACATTTTTCATTCGTTCTTTCTTTCCCAAAAAGACTGTTAAAATACAAATTTCCAAAAATAAACAAAATGGCTCTTGGATCCCAAGTCAAAGTCATTCCCAGGTTTTTGGCAAGAAAGTCGCAACTCGAGTAAGACTCGAATCAAGTCATATGACTCCAGTCGCCCATCTTTGCATGAGAGCTCAGTTCAGCAAAGGATTAACTTCGTGCAACACTTTCAAACAGGTTCAGCTTCAACAAGGGGGAAGACAATTACGCAGGAAGAGAAGAAGAAAAATACACCGGAAATTCTTCAACTGTCATCGGTGTCCAACTCAAGGCCCAGGGGCCAAATCCGGCCGGCCCAGCACATTTCTGGTGACCAGCTAAAGCAGAAAAGTGTATCTACTTCATGATTGTTGTTAAATTCTTATCCTTTTCTTACATGAAATTAAATTCAACTTCAGTACACAGCAAAACTATCAAATTGCGACCAGCGTTAGCTCTTCAGGCTGCCCCCATAAAAATCCAATCGGCAACCCAGTCCGCTGGGTCGAAATACATAACCCAGCCTTTGGTAAAAGTAACCCAATCTGCTCAAAATTCACAGCTACACAGTGAGTGGGTTAGGTAAAAAAAAAAAAAACAGGACATAAGTTTCTATTGCTTATCTTACTTAATATTACCAGCGGTTATTGCTACATACAATGTTAAGTTAAAATGTGACTTGAAACATTGCCTGTGCAATTCATAAAAAAAATTATGTTGGTGACAGTATAACCCTGGAATAGATTAAATCAATTTTCATTTTTTCCTGTGGTAATTTTCTTTCAAAATCAAACAAATCAGAGGTCAGCCATTGTGTTTGTCCTCAGTGGTTCTGCTGGCATTGCCTTGAAGCATGCGGCTGGGCATCTTTCTCACAGGCCATGTTTTTGGCTTGTGGCTCTGTGAAGGCTCATGTGCAGAAAGTGATGTAGAAAAGGTTGGACAGTTGGAATGGCTGAGACGTCGACGGAGAAGGAGGAGGAGGAGGCACTGAGATGGAAAGTTCATTTGAAAGGATTTGGAAATAATCCCCTGAAGTTACCACAGTGTAGGGTGGAATGGGCTCCAATTTGACTCCCCGTGTGCTTCACACTACGCTTGCGCATGTATACTGAGGGTTCCACGTATAAGATGTGTTTCGTCTTGTTTCCTGGGATTTTCGATGTTGTTCTTGTCGTAGTAGTAGTAGTAGTAGTAGTAGTAGTAGTTATCACTCTTATTCCACGATTACGGTCAGAGTTAAAAGACTATCCGGGGACCGGAGAAAGACTCTTGATTGCGCCAGGCTGTCATTAGCAGCTTTGCGAGAAGACTTTCTAGAAACCCTTGTTGTTTTTCTCCCCTCTATTTCAGCTGCCACTTTGATTCCATCATGCAAGACCACTGCTGGGTTCACAACCCTTTGAAATGAGCAAAAGGCCTGTAATCCAGTTACCCAAGCTGCAGGCCCACTCCTCGGGTCCTGAGACAAAACCTGCAGCACTAATCCCACTGTCACTAGGAGGAACGCTTTGCTACCTGACTGGTGGTGGCAGCCATTTCTAATATTCCCTGTTAAAAAATGTTGTTGTGAAGCATTGGACAAAAGGGGGGCTAAAGGGGTAGCTTGCTGCTTGTTTCTAAAGACAGTCCTCGTATGTTTTTTTTTTTGTTGTAAAATGTTCTTCCTTTTCTCACCCCTACTATGATTGGATGCCAAAGAGGAGGGCTTGATTAAAAACAACTGCATACTGTGCCAAAAGCAATACAGTATTGCATCTTTTAGTTTGTTTTGTTTTTGGGTGTTCGAAAAAACAATGACTCAAGTGCTTGATTTTAGTGTTAAACACGCTAACAGAGTTAATCTTTGGTTAGCTTAGCAATTAACATCGCTTCTCCCTTCGTCAAAACGCTACTTGGTAGAAATGTAGCTTATTCACCGCCACGCAGGCGATGATTACTGACTTTGGAGCGACTCTGTAAAGTCTTAAGCCAGAGCAGCCAAAGCTGGTTGCTAGCTAGCTGCTGAAGCGTAAATGGCACAGAGTTGTGCCTCAACCTCTGACTACCCGCGATGGCTGTCGTGACCGACACAACCCAGCGAAGCTTATTGGGACGTATCGGCGGTTGATTATGATTTTTGCTATTCATTGTGTTTTGATGAGGCGCAACATGCTAATTTTGCCTCACAAACTGGGATGCAAAACCGCTTTTTTTAGAGCTTTGATGTATACAGTATCAGTCTGTCTGTTGATTGCGCCAACTGCGGCCAATTCTGGAATTAACAAACTTTGACAACTACTATACAAAGGTGCGTTTTGAGTGGACTGGATTATATTTTCTTTGTGGCACTGAATTTATCTAGACACTATGTAAAAACCAAAATAAAAATATACATATGCATAAAAAAAAAATCCTACCGACTGACTAGAATGAAGCAGGGAGTTTTTGGTTTGCGATTTGAATATTGCTTTCTACTATACTGCAATATCGATTTGAATGTGAGTAATTGTTCAGCCCTCGTCTAGTTCACCCCAACGGTGTTTTGATGGACTTCTTCCACACCCAACTCATCCAAGCTTGAGTTTTCAGACCTCATCTTTTGTAGTAGAAGATCATGTTGGAACAGAAAAGGGCCTTCCTCAAACTGTTCAAATTGCCTTCCCTTACATTTGTCTATCAAGCGTAAATGAGGTTTTGTTTGCTTGCAGGGCTTCTCGAGTTCAGGGGGACATTCCCAGCATGTTCACATACGTCACTATAAAGGAGCTGGAGTGTTTTCTTTTTACTTTGACCACAAGGCAAACAGCTCCACCCGCAGATAAACAAAACATGAGGCAGGGGCCACACGCCGAGCAGCAGTCCAACAAGATGCACACAGACAACAATTCGCAGCTGACTTTGTGTGTGTGCGTGCGTGCGAGTCACCAGAACTTTCTGTTTGCTTAAGGAAAAATGTCACAGGAGTCGGATGGTTATGCATTGCATTTGGGGTGCGTTTTTTTTTTTCCCTCCAAACCCCCGGCAGCCTAAAGCCTAGCCTAACCCTAACCCCTGTGCGAGAGGCCCCCACTTTTCAAGGAATACGAAGGGAGGGAGTAGTAGATAATGGCAGTGGGGGTGCGCGGATGAGAGAAAGAGACAGAGAGAGGAAAACACAAAACTTGCTGACACGGGGCATAACTTAATTTCCACGGTAGGGGGACAGCTGTGCAGTGTAATCTGCCATGGCAGCCCATTCACACATCAATGGCAGGCTTGACCCGCCAAGGAAAACTGGAAGCGCAGCCAGCTCATTCCCACTGAAGGAGGTGCTGACCGGGCCACCATTTATGGGCTTGTCTTAAAGAAACATACCCCCTCTCGCTTGTTATTGATGACACCCCCCCTACCACACTCACACACATGCACGGAAGGTTGTGGAATTTTTTAACAACTCTGACGTCTCCAGAGTCCATTAAAATATGTATGAATATCACATTACAGCTTTAACAAAGCTATTTTAAACCGATCCAGTCATCACTAATAGCAGCAAAATGTTCTCTTTTTTTTCTGGATTAATGACAAAAGGCACTTAAGTCACAGGTCATGTAAAATGCAGTACTGTGATGTCTTGAAGGCATGAGTTTAATTTGCTTCCAAACAACTGTATGTCAAATCATCTTTCCTCATTCAAATGAGTGGAAATTCCATTAATCCCCACCCCCACAATTTTTTTAGTAAGGAAAAATCGCACTCTATATAAAATGGTACCTTATAAAAACAAACAAGCGTAAAGACATAATTAAATATAATATAAAGAAGGAAACTGTTATTTTTTTATTTATTTTGTTGTTGTTTGTTTTTAAATGCTACAAGTGATTTCATTGTGCTTATCCTTCTGGTGTGCCTGCCTCAGCCACTAGGTTACAGTATAATTCAAGCACAGCCTAAGAAGAAGACTTCTACTACTACTCAAAGTCACTAAATAGCCACTGTAATATTACTCATTTTTCGTGGTTATTAAGAATATATACCCGTGAGCATTGTTATATGATCTGGCTACATGTTGTTCAACACCGTTAATGTTCAAATATCCATTTTGTAAAGGGTTCTAAAAACGCAACTATCGACGCTAACTGTTAGCATGGCAATGCCATTTGCCAATTTCCATTGTTATTATTAATCTAGCATAGTTTGTTTGTTAAAATTCACGTGTTTTAGGTTTAGTTTGATAGTAACCCTAAACAGGGAGTGGCATTAAAGGAAAAAAAAAAAAAATCATCCAAGTTACTTCTCATTTCTGCAAAAATGTATAAGTCGGGTCACTTGTATCACAAAGGCAACACTGTACAGTATATCCAACATGAGATACAGTTGACAATGAGGACATTTCTCACTGTCCATAAACCTTTGAGTGGGCCATTTGGTACCAGGTCGCACTTATTATTTTTTGTTTGTTTTGTTTTGGGTAGCGGGGGAGCATATATGTATGTCCCAATCAGTAATGTACAATATACGCATGTCAGTAATACCGACAGGTATATATTCTCGCCGTTCTGTCGACTATTAAAGCAGCTGCCATACTAGAAGACCTTAATTCTCTGCCTCCTCTTCTTTTTCTTAACAACTCTGCATTTTTGTCCTGTAGATCCCAGTGTTGCCTGGCCACAGACGGATAAAATAACCTGAACTGCTAATGCTGCGTTACTCGCCATTGCAAGAAGTAAAGCCACCGGCGACCATTTTACATTGTCTAAGCTCGCCTAACTTGAATAGATTGATATCTTTGCGACATTTTCTGTCTCTTTGGCGAAAATGCCACACCGTGTGGCCTATGGTTGAACCAATACATCTGGGAGAAGTTCTGAATGTACATTACATCGGTAAGAATGAAATTCGAAATTTTCTCTAATAAGATATATCTCAGAGTGTGACTCAAGTATTCATCTGCATCATGTTGTCAGAACCATCAACAATGAAATAAAAGCCCATCAAAAAGAAATACAGTCAGGAGACTGAGATAATATACTCTGAAAGGTCGGTGCAGGCAATGAATTTCATGATCAACGAGGCTCTCATTTTTCCGTATACAGATCATGGCATAAAAAAGCACTAAGTGTTTTGAGTGGAAATGTAACACAAGTTATTAGTAAAATAGGTAACACAACATGACTGCCCTCTCCTCGGTTTCTGTATCAATCTGCCAATAGAAGCAGATCACTACTTTTCCAATGATTCGACCAATATTGGCTCACACTGACAGTGTAATGCCGAGTTGGCCAGTCGTCAATGGCCGCTGTCCTGCCTATTTTCTTGTTTTTCTTCTCCCTGCTGCAACACACCTGATTAAAATGATCAAGGTCATTGTCATACTTCTTCAGAGCTTGCTGATGAGCTGATCATTGGAATCAGGTGTGTTGCAATAGGGAGGGATGGAAAACAGTCAGGACAGCGGCCCTTGAGGACCGGAGCTTGACATGCCTGGTGTTGTGTGTGGGTTGAGTTCACACTCAGTGATGGCGTGAATGTGAGTTTCAATGGATGTTTGTAAATGCTCTGTTTCTGACTGGCGACTAGTTCATGGTGCAGTCCTCCTTTCGCCCCAAGTCAGCTGGGTTAGGCGACAGCTCACCCACTACTCTAATGAGGACAAGCACTATAGAAAATAGATGGATGGATGGATGGCTCTACATTCTTTATATGCTTTATATGCTAATCTAATTCATATGGCCACAAAGTGTAAGGACAGCCCCCCTCCTCAGGCTAACAAAAGTTGGCCAATTAGAGGAAAGTTTAGGGAGGGGTAAAGTTGGGGGATTTAAAGCAACATGTTTTTTTTTTTCTCTCATTTTACTCCTTTTTTCCCCACCCTGAATAGGTACACCAGCACAATCTAACGAGATCCAAATCTGAAGATAACGTTCTGATTTGATTGACATTGTCAGAGGTGTGTTCATATAACACTGTTTATTATTGTGGTTGTAATCAGGTCCTGACTAATATGGATTTTTTTAGATCAATGCCAATTACACTATTTTGGAGAATAAAATGAAAAGAAATGATTAATCGACTAATTAATTAAACCTATCTATCCATCTATCTAATCTATTTTATCTATCTATCTATCGTATGCAAATATATATATATATATATATATATATATATATATATATATATATATATATTACTATGTAACTTCAGTCATTTAGTGGAAGAACATTTCATTGTTCTGCCTGTTACTATATGTGGTTGGCATAGATAAATTAACCCAAAAAGAATTTTTTATTTTATATTTTTTGGGGGTCAAAATAATTGGCATTGGATAATTTTCCGTGGCACACCTGAAGATCCCTCATGGCACACTAATGTGCCACGGCACACTGGTTGAGAATCACTGCTCTAGCTGCTCTAGCTTAAAATGTTCATCCATCCATCGCCATCCTTTGTATTGCTGTCCAGTCATATCTGTTTTTCTGGTTTTTTTTCCAGTCCTCTCATTTTAACAATGAATGAGTAGTAGGGACTTTCCTGTAAATATTATTGCACCAACTTCAGACCAGTTGCCCGGAAACTACTCGCTGTGCTATGATGATATTGAGTTCTCAGAGTTCCAATGGCACCAGTCTTGTCACAGCATCACGCCAGCAAGTCAGCAAACTTAAATATGTAAATGAATGAACCCCCAAATGAATAATGAGGCCGTAGCTTGGGAGTTGCGGGGAGTTAATAGTTTGGCTGTGGAAGTCAATAGGGGCCGGGGTCTCACTCCATTAAGATGACCCCCAGGGCCACGCATTCATCCCTCACACATTCATTTCCTCCTTTTATGCTGCCTGTGTGAGCGCAGCGCAGGCAGGAGCGTGGGCTCACGCAGGCCGGCCTCTTGCACAGACTGTAGGTCATAAATATGTTGGCTATGCTGTGTGAGCTCGGGCGGCTTTGTTAAGCCAAACACAAACGAGAGCCTTCAAAGTAATTAATGAAAAGGCAGGCGTAGGACAGAAGACACTTTGAATGCCAACACACAGCTGAGTTAAATCTCTTTGGAGTGCGAGTGTGTGGGTTACTTGGACTACCGTACCTTTGAAATTTTTAATAAGAGATCTTATCTGGCCCTGACGCCACACGTGAAACCACTTTTCTGAACAGTGACTTTGTTGTATGAAAACTTGTGGAGGCAATAACTACAGCATTCTCTCTTAAAGTGGGAATATCTTTACTACATTTCCACTTGCTTGGACCAGTTATTCACCTGTAAAGCAAAGTTAATGCTGTACATAGCATCTATATTTGATTGTTTTATAGGTATGGCCTACGAGTGTTTTTAATACAAATGTTTACAATAACTTCGACATTTCCAGGTTGCGAACAACGCGCAGAGCTAGTTTGCGCAGTAGTGTAAGAATACGTCATCATGGCATCATTTATGGCTTAGAAGCATTTTTCAGACAGATAGTTTTAATAATTCTGATTTCGCTATTATGTTAACGATAGATTACGATGCGTTTCGCCAACAAATTCATTTTACGTTGCCAACGTAGTAATGGAAATTTGTAAAGTGAAAGCCCACGGTACTGATGTACTGTAGACGTTTCCATCATCTTTGGACTCAAAATTTTCACAAGAATGCAAATTTCCCTTGTTGTTTTTGTTTTGATCTGTGCCGAAAACCTAAAATAATACACTGGGTCTCATAAGACTCCTTCAACCTAAAAGGAAATTTCAAGACTTCCAGTAGACTTCCAGTCTACACTGCATCACAAACAATGTAGACATTCCATACTTAAGAGCAAACCAATTCAGAATCACGGACGCCAGCTAGCGCTGTATGAAAGTACATTAGTGAACAACCCTACCTGAAGAGTTTGCTGGCCAGTAGGTTGGCAGCCAGAGCTTTTAGCCTAACAGTTAGTACATTTGGCTCTCAACCAGTGAGGACGTTGGTATGCGGGTTTGAGCCCAAATTTGACCAAACCGCACAAGACACCACTGTTACAACGGTGCCATGATCCAGATTGTGAGTGACATTCACGTGTTGAGTGTAATGGAGTCAAGCTACCATAAGGTTGCACTGGTATCTTAGCAGTCTGGATATTTAGCCTAGCAGTTAGCGCATCTCCATTATGTTGTACTAGCCTCATCCTAGCTAAACTAGTTCGTCCCTCAGGTCCGGCGTCCAACTATGCAAACTCCTTTTCGTTTCTTGCTAGGACAGCATCAGAGGCCAATTGCTAGGCATTGGTGCGCTGCCTTGCTAGGCTTTATTGACTGACTACTTAACTGTTGAATTGAATGCTCATTCGCCAGCCAAATATTGCCATACACACGCAACTACTTCCGGGATTAGCACATGCTTTCATGCATGTGCACTAACCACATAGACGCGTCACATGTATGGAGACGCTCCGACTCAAATCCGAAAATTCTGATTCGGCGTTTGTTTTCCACAGCCAGAGCTGCAACAATGAATACAGTGTTTCTGCATTTCAGTTGCCAAAATAAGTTGAATCAAAAAACTGTGTCTGAAGCGATTGTAAGTGATCTGTGTATTCAGCAGATTAGCCCCTGATCTCTGTAAGCTTGAGTCCTTTCACTGGGCTGGTCGAGGTCACTTTCTTTCCTGTTGTGTTCTCCTGCGGTGGCATTTGTAAACATCTTCAAGTGAAATCCCAAGAGCAAACACATCCCAGCTGAAGGCTGCACTTCACCTCTGACTGCATGGATGACGTCTCCGTTTAAAGTCTGACGGGGCCAAGGGAAACGCGTGCTTTATGTAAACCAACACATTTGCAGATTCAGGTGGCTAAGGTTCTGCCTAAAATAACATTTTTGTCCCAGAAAAACAAACAAACTGTACTATTATATAGGTCTTCAATCAGAATAATTCCAAGGTCTGCGTCTTTTGTTTGCTAAATTGTGAGTCTCTGTGGCACAAAAAACATGATGCATCAGACATGAGCTAAGCACATAATGAATAATCCCCACTTTTGGCTGCAAAAAGGCCGCACAATGGTCCAGTTTAGTGAAGCAGCCCAGAGCAAGGCCGCTGATTCAGGGTCATCAATAAAGCCCTCTTTGTGCTTGTGCTCACAATGGAGCAGCAAGGTTTTCACATGTCTCCTCTTCTCCCGTTTTCTTTTTCGGGAGGGGGTTTGATGAATTTTGTGCAGAAACTAAAATTAGGAAGCGGAGGCATTTGGGGTCACAGCATTGCTGCGCAAGAGGGTCTTCACTGTCACAAAGCAACCCATAAAATACAGCAGTGTGGGAATCAAATTTTCACTGAGAAAATAAAACTGCATGGCAAAACCTTTATTTCCCATCCTACTTGCGTGAGTCTTTACCAAGTAGTGTTAGTATTAGGCAGAGGAGGGTAATCCAGGTCCAGAAAGTAAAAACCCTGCCACAGTTTGGCTTTAGCCACAGGTGCTTCTACTCAACCGGCAGGTAAACGAGCTCAGTTGATTAGAAGCACCTGTGGCTAAAGCCGAACTGTGGCAGGGATTTTACTTTCTGGACCTGGATTACCCACTTCTGGTATTAGGGTTACACTGAACAGAACAAATTACGCAGAGGTGAAGGTCATAATATTACAAGAGTAATGTAGTTTAGTTTTTCTAAGAAAAAGTAAAAACATTTTGAGAAAACACCAAATAATGCATATTTTCAAGTTTAAAGTTGAACCAATATGAGAATAGTTGTATGATATTTAGATAAAAAAAGACATTTTCAAGATTAAAGCTGCTATTTTATAAGGATAAAGTCATACTATTACAGAAGTATTTTAGAGATACAGTATAAGAAAAAAGAAACATTCAATTTCACAAGAAATATGAATTAGACACTTTATTTGCTTTAGTGGGCCACAAAAAATGATTTGGTGTGTCAGATGTCACCCCTGGGCCTTGAGTTTATTAGCAGTCATTTAAAGAATTGCCTCAAAACCCTGATTATTGGTACTAATCTGATGTTCATTTGCCAAAATAGTATTTTATATCATTCTCTGAATATTATAACTTTATTCTAAGAATGATGCAATTTTTGTCAACAAAGTATACAACTTAGCTTTGCTGTCATAATATTACAACTTTCATCTGAAGAAGAACTTTTACCTCGGAACAAATTTTACAGAACTTTATTCTGGTATGATTATGACTTTAGTCTCCTCGTATAACATGTCTTTTCCATCTCCAATAATACTACTTGTGTTAACATTACTCCATCCTTTGTCCGAACTATTCCTCATAGTGCAAAACCAGAAAAGACAGGCGGTACATATAACAGGCATTGGGTGAAGGCTTGAACAAAAAACAGAGGTGGTGTGCTTTTTCGTCCTTGGGTGCGCGTGTGTGTGTGCGTGGGCGGGGGGGTCCTAATGCAGGACATACAGGAGTGAAAGTGAACAGATGTAAATTCTGCCATGAACGAGGGAGTGAGGGAGTGAGTTTTTGTGTCGGCAGAAGAGACGAAGCACACATGGTGTTGCGTCTCAAATTACAAAAATTAGCTAGTTATGTTACCCACCCCTGTCTTGTTTATGAGAAAAAGCAAAGGAATATTTTTGACCAGAGCTGGGCATTTTACTAAAATTTCCCGGCCCGTTTATCGCCTGCAGCCAGGGTACCCTTCCGCCGTCCGTTTAGAAATCGCCAATGGGCCGGTCCGCCTATCATTTTAAACGGGCTTCCATTTGCGTTTCCGTCTACAAATTTTGACCAACTTTCACTCGCTGCTAGCCAGCTCTGTTTTTGTCATTATAGGAAGTACTGGACAGAGTTGCTTTCTTTGCTGACAGTTTGATGCCGCATTTTTCAGACAGTTAGCTTAGTTTAGCTTGGCTTAGTTTGGAGAGAAATGACTTTAACAGCAATCCAGAAGTGTCAAAATCAAACATTAATTTCCCTTAATCTTATCCAATTAGAGACTATCATATGTCATATAGATATGTTGGATTTAAAGGTATTGTTTGGGAGGTTTTTCTTCTTTTCAATTCACACGTTAGCTGTTTTCCAATTTTAGTTAGATTTGAAGCTTTAATAGATGAGGAATTCTTTGCAGGACTGAAGCGCCTGTTGTGGATCAGACAGCCAGCCAGACAGTGCAGGGTCAGCAGCTGTGGAGCACCTCTGGAAGCAGCTGTTTCTTCTCAGAGATCCAACCTCCATTCACGGATGCAACACAAAACTGGTGAAGACAAACACGCAATCAAATAATTTTTGTATAGCTATGTTATCAATATCAATGATATTGGAAAACCTCCTATGATATAGCCCCTTGTTTTATATCATACTGTATTCTGTCACACGTTGTCATTTACTATGTAGTCAATGGCACTTAAAGCGATTAGTTTGCACAATACAATGAGTGATGAGTGGGAAGTATGGTGTCCAAAAAAGTGGCATTTAGTTAAGCTTAAGAAAAATATTGAATTCAGTGCTTCAGTTGTTACGCTAACATGCACAATACAGACGGTTGCAGTTACAATTACTACAATTGTAACTGTTTAATAGTGGTAAGCGGTTCGAACCAAATATTATCGATACCAAGTCAGTATCAACATCGGATCGATACTAGTGGAATAAGATCGATACAGTAGCTTTCTGTTTTTACAACATGTGATTCTACTTTTATGTTTAAGAAAGGCTCCGGACTTATGGCACTGGCCGTCGGTTAAAATGTTATCCTGGCTCTGCTCCGGGATGAGCATAATCTAAAACCAATTTTAGCGTTGTATAATTACACAGCAAAGAACTCTGGACCGGGGTCAGCTTTTTGACCACACAGTCACCGACATAATAGTGAAACACAAAGGCTCAAAGTGCATTTGTGGAGCGATGGATGCAAATATTTCGAAGCGTGTGTGAACCTACAGCTGCTCCCGTGGCAGCAGGCAAAGGGATAACATCATTCATGCTATAAAACCAGCCTTTTCACCCGTTCAATTGAACAATCGGCGTCAGTCAGGTCAGCGTTGTGGGATGTGCTGCTCTCAATACTCTCCTGTGTGTGTTTTTTTTCACCACATGAGGATTTATGGACCAGGAAATCAGTAGCCGATTTTCAAAACCAAACACTTAATGTAGGGTTTATGTTTTTTAATGCAAGTGGCACTGCCTGGGGAGAAGATATACGACTTCCTTCATAGCCTGAGAAGTGTCAACAAAACCCAAAAGGAGATCTTTGTGGTCCATTTGGGTGGCATCACCTCGCCGAAGGCATTCATGGCCGCGCTCCGATTGTCCACACAAGGCTGTCAGGTCTTCTCTCTTCTTTGCATGACACTCAAAAAGACTTCTTCTCGTCAGACAATCTGTGCCCGAGGCGACAAATTGTCATGGCTTAGAGAAGAACTGTCTCATTCCTCTGCGGCCCGGCTAGTTTTACAAGCGCCCCTCAGCGGAGTATCAGCTTGCAGTGAGTCCTTGGCCTTTGTTTGGAGAAAAGGAAACAACAGCTGTCGCTTTCACAGGATTTCTGAACCCGGAGTCCTTGTGCAGAGAGAAAAAAAGCCCCCCCCCCTTTAAAACAAAAACCTCTTCTTTTTTGCCAAAGGACCAGCGACGCCAGCGGACCTTTTTTGTCCCACGTTGCTCTCTCACTTATAGAGCAGGGGAGGTAAACTCCCAGGTTGTTCTCCCAAGTTCACCTGTTTCATTATGAGCAGCGATGAAGGACACAGTCAGAATTCTCTTTCCAATTATTGTGCCATCGAGCCTCCTGCTTTCCTCCATCCACCTGCTGACAGATTTGCTAAATGAGTCCCGGCCGGCCAGGAATGTTAATCAGAGAATCGGACACGTTGCTGGACATTTGGCCGGCCGCCCTTTCGGTGGGCCCCTTCAACAGGTGGCCTTGTCTCTGTGGAGCAGATCTCATATCAGCACTTTGTTACGTGTTAAAGCCCCTGGAAATGAGATTTGGAAGAAAAAAAGAAATCAATGAAAAAATATGTTGCCCTGTCTAAATGTCTTTGAAAAAATAAACATAAAATACGCTAAACCCCACGCTATATAGTGGAAAAAACACAAGTGACAACCCCTCACAAATGTTTGTAATGATCTATATTACTGATTCTCAAAGTGTGATACAAGTGCCATGAGTGGTACGCGGGGTTCCCTTGTGGTCCGTGAAATGAGCATGGAACTGAATACAAATAAAATGCAAATGAAATACAATTCATTCACATCTATACACTGTAAAAAAACACAACTAGTAATTTGGGGGGGCTAAAACTGCAATTTAAGTTGGAACAACTTTAAAATATAAATGATTGACATTTGTGGCAACGATCGTAGTTAGCACAACAAAGGAAGCAAATTGCTTTGCTCCAAAAGTTGTTTTTATGAATATCTTTAAGTTGGGGGACAAGACAAGGGACACTTAGTTCTGTTAACTTTTGTTTGTTGATGATATTAGAATGCTAATTTTCATATTTGCAAAACTTAAAATATTTGGTTAAATTGCCCAGCTTTAAATATTATCGAAGTTGGTTGCCATGAAATTTGAATTCACGCAACTTTTGTTTTTTTTTGTGTGGCAGTCATTGTCAGTGAAAAAGTTAAACGTGGTTCAAAGAAGCTTGGCTTTTTATGTGGATTTTTTTAACTTGAACATTCTTGATTAATTACAGATATACCTCGAATTAGTGTTTTCCACGAAAAATGGGGGTTGACCGCGTCCCCGCCCGACACACACACAATTTTTTAAAACATTAAAGATAAAATAAACGATATGGTCAATCTGTAGATGCTGAACCGTGAGTATTCGGGGATCGACTGCATTATGCTTTTTAATATCATTTACCGTACTCTCTAAAATATAAATAAACCGTCTAAACAATAAATTAATAATATACGTATTATAGTTTTTATTTGTATGTTTTATATTAGCGTTATATCATAATCTTATACATAATAGGTCCCATTGATTCCAGGTTAGTCATGTTTTCCACAAAGGTTTCCTATTGCTTATTGTACACACTGTATGGCTTTTTTTTTCTTTTTTTGAGGGGGGGTTACATTATTTTCCATCATTATCTTATGAATAGTACCAATGACTCCAACAATACAAATGGCATTGCAACTAACAGATCCAGTTCCACTTATGTCTTTATGAAGAAGAAAATTGACGTCCAATTTAACCTCAGAGTGATTTGGGAACCTAGTAGATACACAATAAATCTTATTTACAAAAATTAAAGTCAGATCTTTAAACCCAGTGTTGGATTTAAAACCAGAAGAGAAAATAATAAGCTGTGGATTTTGAATTGGGTAACCACACAACTATTTAAAACCAACGAGTGTGTCAAATTACTTGACAATGAACTCATAACCCACATTTTTAACAATATCAGTTTAAACAGGACTTAGTAATGTATATTAAGGTGTCCCTTGGACTCCATCTTAGACAAAATAAAAGCCTCCATTAGTAGTTCTATTTTTATCTTCATTCCTCCAAATATTTGCTCTCTCTTTGACTCCATTAAGTGGGTAAAGCGTTTGAAGCCACAAGCCACAGAAGCCGACTGGCACTGTTCGTCTGTCGTTTCTTGTCAATGTAGTAAATCCACAGGCTTGCGCAGACAAAAGAAGCTGAGAAGGCAGTCGAGGGATGAGAGATGCCTCCGTATTTAATTGTCCAAGACAATTGCCTGTGGTAACTGTGCTGTAACTGTGAAATGCGATGTTTTTGTTTGTGGTTTGGCTGTGACAGGAGATGCTGTGAAGATCTGACTCCGGCTTTCGCCAACACTAGACTACAGTATAACCATTTTTTTAATGTGGTTAGAAGGGTAAATTTATCATGGAGTTGAAGGGCCCTCGGGGACAATCATTGTTATTATATAATATCAACTAATTGTAGAAGTGGTAGTGTGCAGGTTTAGTCGTTTGCCGTCTCTGTGGAGAAAACCACAATGTTTAGTCTTCATGTTTACACACTTGTAGCAGGTGAAAAGGAGCTGTTGGTATCTGTTTGATGGTGGTTACACAGATATCAACAGCTATAAGAAAGAGCTGATGAATGCGCTTGAGTCAATAATCAGCTACACTGTTTAAAAAAAAAAAAACGTTGAGTGAACTCAAAATTTCAAGGCAACAAACTTATATATAATATAGAAATACAATTTTAAGTTAGGTGATTCAACCAAATATTTTTAAGAAATATGAGTTTACAAAACTAATTGTCCCTCGTGTTGTCTCCCAACTTAAAGCCGACCATTTTGTCACTTTTTTTTTCACACGAATAACCACGGCTCACTAGTTTTCTGAAGCTGAGCCATGATTGGTTGTTAAATCACTGCACATGCTCCAAAACTCACCGATATACTATTGACACTAATGTGACCCAAACTATCCGAGTTCCGGAGAGTTTGGCCGACTTCCTCTGTGTGTTAAAGCAGAACATTCACACCGATTGCCCCCTTTTGGCTTGTGGATGAGGCAGATCCTCCTTCTTTAGCACCATTAAGAAGTCCCTAATGTCCCAGCTGTTAAACAAACAAAAAGCTCAATGAGAGGAGCAAAGGCCACACAGCCTCTTTTATCTCGCTAACCTTTTGCTTTTATAATCTTGGACTCCGTCTGAAAACACCATTTGTTCTTTTATTTATGTTGCCTTTAAATCGGTAATTGTTTCATGTGCAGGGTTTTTTTTCCACAGCTTCTGGCAGTCTTATTTTTTTATTTTATTTTTTTTAAACATGTGATTTTGTTTTTTTTTTAGCAAATGCCGTCACTTTTACCTAATGAGCAAACTTTGGTTTCACCTCACAGTATGCCAACAACGCGAAGCGTGTTCGAGGAATTAAGAGCAATCAAAGGTGGTGACTGTAAAATAAAACGTTGAGATCTCCTCTTAAATCCCCTCACAAGTGAGTTTTACTCAACGGCAGCCAAAGTAAACTACCTCTTCTTGCACCTTGAAAGCAAGCAGCACATACAGTGTACCAGCCTCCCAAATCCCTGCAAAGCTCTTTGTTTGAAAAGCTATTTTCAATGGGAGCTGCACTGTAAAAGATAAGTAATTATCCAAAGCTGGCTTAAAAAGAAAGAAAAGAGTACGCTGCAGGTTGCCCTGGCGGTTTGTTAGTGTAGAAAAGACGCTGGAGAAATTGTAACCAGGTGTGTTTGGCTTCGTAGCGAGTGTATGCAGTTAGGTTTAAGCAGTTAGGTTTAAGCAAACGCAGTGGACAATTCCATTTTAAAACAGGAGTGAGGAAACTTGTTTATGTAACTGTTGAAAAGTCGTATTGCTTTTGCATCAACATTTCATCACAGAAAGTAGAACCCAAAAGCCACAAATCCACTTCGGAGTCATTCACACACAAGCAAATAATCGTATATTTCATAGAGAGGTGTATATCAGGGAGTGCTTGGCATGCATGGAGGAGGTGAAGCAGTGCAGAGAACACACTTAAGTGAAAACAGAGGACAAGTCCGATGCGGCCCGATTTAGAACACTCTGATTCTTGGAGGGGAGAGTCCCGTCAAGGCCAATCACGTTGCAAGATGTTGCACCACAGGAAATGGACTCCAAATCCTTCTGTCTCCCTGAAGCCTTTTTACTGACAGAGGCTGGAACCCAACCCAACGAGCGCCTCAAAATTATACCAAGAAAGAAGGTGGTAAAATTTAGAAAAGGCTTCACATGTTCTCATTGACCATGCACATCCGGTAACATTTTTAAAAAAGTAGGTACCAACAAATGTTTTTAAAAAAATGTTTAATCAAAGATGTAAGTTAACCTTCCGAGATTTTTTTCCGCTGATTACGAATCTGCCCTCATTTTTTCTCTGGCACATCAGGTTTCCATGTTACTAAATGATGATGATAATAATGATGATAGTACAAACAGTGTTGCCTTAAGAATGGTCTTTTAGCTTAATGCTAGCAGATAATGGAAAATTCTATTGACATGCTAACAGTTATCATCGAAAATCACTTTACTGAAAGGCATATATTCTTTATTTTGTGTGAAAAATGACAAAAATTACAGCAATTTACAGAGAGCCAATTTAAAGAAGCCTATTCCTTATAACTCTCACCCGTTTATGTAATTCCAATCTATTGTATTTTAAAATCTCTCTTTTGTCTTCTCCTGTTAGTTTTTTTTATTTTAATTTATGAATTTGTGTTTGTACGGTGATCTTGAGTGACAGAAAGGTGCCTTGAAATATGATATATTATTATTATTATTATTATTATTACTTACAGTAGTAGTTGGGAAGGAAGTACTATATTTATGGGTTTGTGTCTGCACGACTATATTATACTGCCTCCCGATGGCCAACGTGGGCACAACAGCGCAATGGATTTAAATTGTTCTTCTCCATGTTGTTTGTTGGTACGGACGATGGAGAATGTTTTTCACAGCTTACCACTGTACTTAGTGTACTATATGGAAAATCCACCTGCTTTTAACCATCTCATGGGCGGCCATTTTGTCACATCTGTCAACTGAGATGGCACAAAATGGGTGGATTTTGCTGCTTAACGCATATTTCACAAACGCAATATTAATCAGAATGCCTTGTTTACATGCACTTATCTGTATATAGAAATTGAACAATTTAAAAATATTCACTGGTGGATGGCTACAGCGCCATACTGCCAACTACTGGCCTGGCATGCATACTGCAGCTTTGCAGATTCATATCCTCCTCGTAGACACGCCTACATTTGAACAACTTCTACTGCAAACAGATTGATGATGGTGGCAGTTTCTTCATAACACAGACAATAAAACTCATTTGAACAAATGGCCGAAAAGCGTCTCTATGTTCACCTTCATCAACGAGCAGTTCAGCCTGAGTCCAGATGGCGAGCAGCCAGGCCAAAAAGATTAGCTCACCGCTGACGAGAGAGACGCGCTGGCCAAGGCAAACCCGCACGCGTGTTTAAGGACATTTTTCCTCATGCAGACCACAGACTTTCCGCCGGTGGCTTTGGAAGCGGCCGTCTGTGTGTGTGTGTGTGTAGGGGGGTGATTATATGCGCCTGTACACTTTTTTTCCCCCATTAAAACTCACTCTAATAAGTGTTTTAATTCTAATTGCATGTTGAGATGTTTTTAGGGCAGCTTTGATGTGTTTCTATAGCCCGCTTTGGAAGAACAACCTAATAACAAATTTACGATCAGCGGGTACTCAAAGTGGATTTTTCTTCTTTTGTTTCCCCATGTGGGATTACCTTGTGTGTTAGAAAATCACCTGTGGGCACGGAGCTCAATACAGCAATTAAAACACAGCAGCCTTTTTATTTGTGTTACATAGCGGCCTATTGTGCCGACCACAAATTCCTGTCCTGGTTACTAATGTTACTAATTCCATAATATGATTATTTTTAACATGTTGCATAATCTCCTTTTTAATAGAAATATGTAATACAAAAAGTCCTCCTCTAAAAACTGAAATCATAAAAATCAATTTGAATACATATTTGAGTATTTTGTATTTTTTTTTTAAAAACTTACCCGTCCCATCATTTATGATTATTTTGAACATGTTGCATAATCTCCTTTTTAATACAAATATGTAATACTCTGTTTGATACAAAAAAATCTGATTCATTTAATTTTGCTGTTTACCACCCGAAGCATATGTTGCTAAAACAAACAATTTATATTTTACAGAGACCACTTTTCCAGGAATAATTTTCTTTCCCAATTGGATAATTAATAAACAGATAAAGGTTTTGAGTTGTTGTACAGTATAGTGTCATACAACCCTGACCCCCCAAAAAGTGTGACAGGCAGTACTCAAATTGTTCTGTATAACCCACGTTATCCTTTAAGAATTTTGAAAGTGATGATGCTCTCGAGCATGTTGGGAATATCACATTTTGCCACTTTGTAGTGTGTTTTGTGTTTTGTGTGTGTGCGTGCGTGTGTGTTTTATTTTTTTGCAGATGGCCAGCTGTGAGTAGTTTGGTCGGCCATGGGAAATCTCTTTCCCATTAGCTTGTCTCCTGCCCTTAGTCGCCTCTCTTATCTTGTGGCCTCCAATAAATACACACAAATATTTCCTGATGAATGTAGCCTCAGATTCAAATCTGCTCTTGTGATATCTGAGAACATGGGCCTTTCTTCCAGGGTAGGCCTCATAGCATAATATTGCATGTAAGTCCAAGCAGTCTTGGCCATTTGAGGGCCCAACGGTGCTAAGGCTTAACTGCTTTCAGAATTATCTGTATAGAATGCAATTGAAATTCATATAAAAAATGGTTAAAGGGGATTGCTGTTAATGCATTATTGTTATTAATGTTATTTTTGACAGCCCCAAAACGTCACACCTTGTGGTTGGTTGACTGCTATTACAAGAATTGATCATATTTTGATCAGTAACGTAAAAAAAAAAAAAAAAGCAAGACACCAGGTTTCTCATGCAATGTTTGGCCTTTGCATTGGCAAGACTTGTCAGCTCTTTTGGTGAGCACTATAAAATAAATGATACTTGAGAGGCAGCATGCTGACTCTTTATGTGTGGTTATAAAGACTTTATGTGACCGAGGTCCGCCATCTTGGACTTGGTGCTTTGCTCTACATGACGTCAGACGGTCAACAGCCAACTTAAATTTAGTACAACCAGCTGGTGTAACTGTGGCGTTTATGCAGACCAAAGAAAACTGTTGCACAATACTCTGTTGCAATGGCATCTTCATTTAACAGCTGTCTTTTATTTTTGATTTTTTTTTTTTTTTCCAAAAACCTCATTCAAACTCAGTGTGAACCTCTGAACATCAAAATACCTAAGTCTGTTTTTGTCGCCTTTTTTGTTTGCTGGCTCATCCCGCTTCTTCCCTTGACGCAGCAGCAGACATTCTTTGCCACGTGTGGAAGATAGCGGCAGCGTGAGATGGCCAGATAAGACGAGAATGTCATGACACGCATGCTGTCCCTCTCTGCAGTTCATCATTTAGAGACTAAACTCAGAGTGGAAAACAAAACGCTTGTGTTGTTAATCTTTTTTGCATGGACTACAGTGTGTCCGTGCGGTACTCGCCAAACCGAAGTGGACATAGTCGCGCCACATGCGCTATTATACTGTGATAAAAACAGATGTTGGGAAACCAAAAGCGAGGTCAAAGTCAAAAGTGAGATGTAGAAAGCTGACATGGCCCGTTTCAGACATGTTCTGCCTCGGGGAACGTTTGCCAGCTGCTTTTCATAAAGCACCCCCGAGCCGAACCGAGCATGTACAGTAGGTTATTAAAAAGTCTCCCAGCAAAAGGCCTTCCTTCAGGTTCTGAATGTGGGCCTCTAAAATGCCTGACTTGGTTATTTTAATTTCCTCTGTCTGCAAATTTTTCAATTTCCTTCAACAAAAGTCCCCATGTGCTCAGCATAATGTGGGAGATGTGCCACGTTGACGGTGCTGTCTCAACTCTGTCGCATTCACATGCGTGCCTAACGTTTTTCAAGATTCTGTTAAGTGAATACGAAGATTTGTTTGTGAATACATCATGATTAAACTGAAAGCTACGCAATACAGAAATTTGCATACTGTATATCCCGTGGATAACATGTACCCATGTATAATACGCCCCTTCCAAATCACCCTTAAAAATGTCTTTTTTCTTGCTAGCTAATTGGTGGCTAACTCCTCTTAGCTCAAACATTTTAATTTTGAAGCCTTATATTATAAACTTAACGTGTTTTTTTTATATGATATAGATTTGGCAGGTTTGTTACCAGCACTCTTCTTTGTGGTGTCTCAAATTAGGAAGACATGTATTTTAACTTTACAGGGACTTTCAGCCGTTGGCTCTGAGGCACCTTTACGGATGACAAAGTGAACATTTTGATCATGGAAACCGCAAGCGGCATTGTAATTTCTCCCAGTGTCAGTTTTTCCCTCCCTAACCACACTCGACGCACCGCAACTGCTAGTTATGTCGACAGCGCTAAATACAACTTGTGTTGCATCAGTTCAAAGCCGTGTCACCGGGCTCACTCAGACGTTCAATTCCATTCGAATGGATCACCAGTTCAAACGAATTTCCAGAATTCAGCAAGCTAACATGCTGTGTCACGTTTTTATTCAGCTGATTTCACAGCTAGCATTGAAGAAGGAGGTTCGCTGTCAGCATGACAATCCAACTGTATTAGTAATTTGTTCTTGAAGACTGTCATAGGTTCCCGCAAAGTTATGTATGCCACCTGTTTTTGTTAAAATGTTTTGGCCCTCGGCATGTCCTTTTTGTTCTATTGTCTAATAGTGGCTACGTAAAACCTTATTTGAAAAACATGTTTTATCCATTTATGAAACAGAGCTAAATTAGTTTGAGGAGAGGAAAAAGACGCCATGTACATATTGTGTTTATTTGCAAAGGCAGACTGTATTTTAGGCCAGTGTTTCACATCCTATATTAAGCCAAGGCACATATTTTACATTTTAAAAATGTCATCATACCACCCATAAATAACTAAACAGAAATAATGGTAATCTATCTCCATTTACTCACAAATGTACTTACTTGAACACATTTATACAGGTTAATTACACATAAAAAGGCCCCCAAAAATCGTCCAAGTTTTGCTGATTTCTTCTCTGTTGTAAAGTTAAACTAATAGTAAAGTACAAAGTTTTGTAAAACAGTCAAACTTCTGCCTGTAATTGATACCATTGTAAGCATTAAGGGACTAAAAAAAGTAGTTAATATATTCATTTTTTCATTTTTAAATTAATCGTCCGACAAATCTGTTATCGGAATTTTATTATGCCAAATATGGCAATCTGCATTGGCCTAAAAAAATACATATCAGTTGGGCCCTACATTGGACGCCTAATTATTGAATGAATGGAAATTTTTATAAATTCTTGCGCCACACCTCCCTCATGGAACATGCTTTAGTTTTCAGGAATAACTGTTTGAGATGACAACAGAGCAGGGCATTTTACAAAAAATTTGTGGTCCGTTTATCGCCTTCCGCCTACAGTTGGGGCACCCTTCCGCCGTCCTTTTATCCGCCGGACGAAATAGTAATCGTACATGGGCCGGTCCGACCGTCATTTTAAATGAAAAAAGAAAAAAAAATAGAAACATAGACGATTACATAGATGGGAAAAAAATGTGCTTCCGACTATGCTTAGTCTGACTATTTTTTTAAGTTTCCCGTTTATAGTTTATCGGTTTTATCGCCTACAAAAATGGGCATCCGTCATAGGCGGATAGGTGTATTTGTCTGTCACATAGGCGGAATGCCCAGCTCTGAATGACAATTTACTTAAAATGACATGACATGACTTGACATATTCAACAGAAGTACACTTCTTACTAACACAAAAAATGAAGTTAATATTGGATCAACGTATTTGTTGTTTGGAACCATGCTGTGTAAACTACGTAAAGCTAATCATTCTTTTTTTTCCCCAAGTATACAGTATGATTGGAGTGAGAAAGAAAATATTGAAAACTTTTTTTTAACTTTAAAAGATCGGATGTGTTAATTTTGCGAGATGTCAGTGTAAAAGAGGCTATTGTTAACCACCCCCAATTCAACATGTCAGTGATGTCATGTAGATTCCACTCTGCAGTGTATAATTTACTTGTTTCAGTCCTCATCATTCAGACGAGGCAACCCGCCTATCACAAGTGACGACCTGTTGATATATTTGTACTGTACAGCATGGCTGTCTTTTTGGGGTTTTTTTTTGCAATTCAATTTCCGTCCAGGCCAACGGTGGGCGTGACGGTCCACATGGCTCGGAGGGTTTGACAGCCAGCCAAGACTGAGAATGAATCCTTCAGCTGATTTTATTTTTATGAGAGGCAAACCACAGTAAACAAACAAAAAAGCACATAAATGCTTCATGAACTAGCCTCGAAAACCAAAAGCCTAAAAGCGGTTCTGCAGGAAGTCTTTTGGATGACAAGTATAATGAGACCCATTTTTTTTTAGCTTGTTCTGTAAAATGTAGTTACTATTTGGTAACCAAAGCAATCTGACTTGACATATAGTTCCATGAGTACATCATACTGTACAATTTAGCATGTTATTTGGAGCCTGTAGCTCATTCAACAGGGGGAAAAATACTCAAAGAACAAAATATACTGAAGATGATGCTTGGAAGAGATGGTATGCGCTTGATTTGATTACGTTTGGGGGAAAAAATATGCACGTAATAAGAATTTTGCAATTTACAATGTCAAGATTTCAATTAATGTGATTCTGCATCAGCCAAAAAAAGATAAAAACCAATCAGTGTATTTTAAAGAGATATTGCTGGCGATCCAAGACATATGTTTTTCATTAGCATTTTTTTTTTCATTAACATTTTTTTATCTCTCAAAGCAGTCTTAAAGCAAAAAACAACCCCCAAAAATTCTCAACAAGAGTATGTTCTATGCGCATCCACTAAACACGGCGTTCTGTTTAATATTGTGTTTGTGAAATACGAGTTAAGCAGTAAAATCCACCTGTTTTGTCCCATCTCAGGGGGCAGCCATTTTGCCTGAAAATGACATCACAGTTTCTCAGGGCTCAGATAACGACCAATCATGGCTCAGCTTCAGAAAACAGGTGAGCTGTTACACATGTCATTGTGATGTCATTTTCAGTCGACAAAAGTGGCAAAATGGCCGCCCTCTGAGATTGCCAAAAACGGGTGGATTTTGCTGCTTAAATCATATTCCACAAACACAATATTAATCAGAATGCCGTGTTTAGACTAGTGAAGGCACCGAGAACATATTATTGCAAAGAATTTTGGGGGGTTGACTACTGCTTTAAATGAATAAATTTCCAAGCGTAAGCAGTAATGTAAATCTTTACTTCAGTTCCAAATTGGCAACACATGATACTTATAAATCTTTCTTCTTGCACAATACTCGTACTATGTGCTCTGGCTCACACATACTTAGTAAAGGCACCAAATAATTACCGTACAAAAACATGTTTATGTTCACGTGGCGTGTCAGTGTAAAGTTGGGCTACAGGACATGATTAAATTAGGTGTGTTTTGGTGCAACAAACTTGTGCATACGTTTTTCTCGCCAGACACTCTTAGCGGACAGATTGTCTTTGTTTTCAGCGGTTTTGGAGTCACTTATTATGAGGACTAAAGCTAACAACATCTGGACTCACTAAAGCACTATTAGCAGCTAGCTTATAATTGGCCCTGACCTCTTATTCTGAGAGGTCATTGGTCAGAAGAGGTTGGCTAGTTTAGGAACAGGAAAATTAACTTCCTGTTATTGAACGAAAATGATCACATTAAGTGCAAAGTTAACTAAGGGTCATTAGGAAACATTGCATCCACACAGCTGCTTTTGTAAGCATAATGGGATTTAACCCAAATATTAAAATCAGCCTTTGTTGTGGACTTCCATCTTTCTTTGGTGCACCCTCTCATGAAGATTTTGTTCTGGGCTCCAAAAGAAATCATAAACTTTGACCTAAATCTCTGAAGCTCGATGCAGCCTGCAGCAAATGGAAAATCTCTGACTGAGACGACCGCTCGCTGCTACCCGCGTACGTATATGAGACAGAAAAGGCCCAAGGCCCACTGCTCTGCTACTAACCAAGTCCATATGCAACGGCTATGGGCATCCGACTGACTTCTAAGACTGGAGCCAAGTAGTGCCGCATAAACTTATGGTTTGAGCGGAAGTTAGGTCAAAAATTTTCTTTACAACCATATGTTCTATGGCGCCCCACTAGTCTACGTAAGCACTTTATTCTAATGTTGTGTTTGTGGAATATGAATTAAGCAGCTCAATCCACCCGTTTGTAGCCATCTCAGGGGGGCGGCCATTTTGTCGCTCGCCATCGACTGAAAATGACACTACAGTTGCTTCGGGCTCAGGTAAGGAGTAAGGACCAATCACGGCTCAGCTTGCGGATGTCACATGACCAAACTCAGAAAACAGGTTTTTCTCAATAAAACAGGCTACTTCCCAAGTGTTTTGGATCACAGTTTGTGGAATATTTATGGTATGAAATCTCGGGCTGTCCAACTCATTTTAGTTCACGGGCCACATCAAAACCAATTTGAACTCAAGTGGGATGGACTAGTATATCGTCGCTGTCCTGTGAAAAACACATGTCCAATTTGTATGTCCAATTTGGGAACCTTTTTTAATTTTCACATTAATGAGATGTCTGTAACGCGGAAACATCATTCATGTAGAAAATTATGTTAGCATATGTATTTGGATTAAAAGAAAAACAGATTTAAAAAAATCATAATAGTTTAGTGAATAATATTTTAAAGGCAAGATGGGTACATTTGTATACATTTTTGGTGCTAATCAAATGAGGACAGTTTGGCCTTGTTGAACGTCTGTTGTCTCCTGAGTGCCAATCTAGTTTCTTCTATTTTTGACTCGATTGAAGATGCAGAGTTTTTGTTGTTGTTGTTGTTTTCTCAAATGGATTCTCCTTTGGGAGCCTTTCGAGAGCAGGGTGGTGAAAGGCTCTGCTGGCACTGAGATGGCGTGTGCGAATGAGCCCGTTAAGAAAGCCTACAACAGGTAACAAGGACCCACTGCTGAGAGACAGATGGCTGAGCTCCACAATAAGCGGCCCGTGTGCATCTGCGTGTGCGTGCGTGGGTGTGTGTGTGTGCGTGTGCAGGACTCGCTTGTATTGTTTGCATATACATTTGTCCAGTGAGTAAGGATGGGTCATGAATGACGGTTTCATTGAGTGCTGAATCCCTTTGCAGGGTTACTCACTCTTTGCTCTCCAACGAAGTGTATGAGGCCGCTCAATCAAAAGAAGAGCTGATGGGTTTCAAAGTTGTTGTTCACAGAGGATAAAGAAATATATCACGGAGTACTGTCATGTAATTAGCATCAGCATTAAGCTAGCGGACTAAGCTGTGTTGTTGTTTTAAATGTACATGGTGTAATGCTGGTCCGCTGATAGTGTAGTGGTACACACGCCTGAGTTGTGTGCGGGCAGCGTGGGATCGATTCCCGCTCAGTGACAGTGTCTATGTGTGCCCTGCGACTGGCTGGCGACCAGTTCGGGGTGTAGTCTGCCTTCGCCCATTGACGGCTGGGATAGGCTCCAGCAACTCCCCGCGACCCTATATAGGATAAGCGGTTTGGAAGATGACATGACATGACATGGTGTAATGCTCTGTTTCATGTTAAGTTTAGAAAAAAATGTGGATATGCCTGCCTTAGACTTTTGTACAGACTGATAGCGGAGGTGTAATGCTGTAACACAGAAGCCTCACATCAAGTGGCGAATTCGCTAAAAAGCTTCCGGAACCTCATCCAGATGGATGTGATTGCTAAATTGGAAAGTGGACTGGAAATTTGGCCACGTGACATGGCATTGTTCATAATGCGTGGGGAAAGTATCGTGGTAACGTGGAACGAACCGCAAAGTACATGGCGAACAGCTGCATCTCAACAAGCGAGGGTACATATCGACTCATTTTGGATCGCTTCCGAAAATTTCACAGCTGATCAATGACGCTTGTAAACAACACGCGGGAGCTGACAGCATGCAGGCAGCGTAACGCGCCATTTTTATTTTTCTTCTCTCCCGTCTGTGATTACGGCAAGGGAGCATGAATAGCAGTGGAGCATGCAGGCGTAGCACGGATGATGAGTGAGGAGCTCAGATTGTAGGGCTCCAGCCTCTGTAATTGATACTGGAACCTCCATACCCCCCCCCCCCCATCCACCGCCCCTCGTTTTGGGAGAAAATCTCCAGCAAAGTCAGACCTCATTCAATCTGGAACGCTGCCAGCGATTTAGTCATCGCTGCAGCTATCTGGGCCGACATGGAATCATGTGGATTACATATACCCCCGCCACCCCACACACACACACACACACACACACCATGGTGCCCTATGGTGCTCGGCTATTTTCTGGAAGTGAGTTAGCCGACTGCGGTGGCTCTCCACACTAAATTTTCGAGGCTAACCAGTGTTTGTTTTGCGGAAATCCCTTTGGTGTTGGCAGTGCGAGAGGGGATGGATGACCCGCAGGAGCCCCTCCTCCGTGCGGTCACGTGTTTCCTCCGTGTTTTCGGTTCGACGTGTATGTTCACAGGGCAATACACAACTATGCCTTTCTTTACGGCCCAGCGATGCCAGAAATCATCTTTTTTTTTTTTATGTCAGTCTTGTTTTGAGCTGCTACTTTTTCGGGGGGGAGGTGGTGGAATTCATAGTCACGCTGAGGAATCAATAAAGTCTTTCAAGAATTTGGACGGGAGGAAGGAACTTGAACCTATCAGGATTCAACCCGGCAACCCGCAGGCTTAAAGTGAAAGCTCAGCCAGAGTCAGGCTTGGTGTCATCTGGTTTCGATTCTCCCTGCCTGGTCCAATGAAACCTGAGTGGCTTTAGAGGCGAACTGAATTATGGCTCCATCAATAAATACCATATTTCCCCCCTTTGAAGCTCCATACGTGATGGAAAGTGGGACAGTGTCACGTGTTCAGAGTTATTACCCAATTCCTCGCCGCAAATCTCGCTCGCTGTTCCCGACGTCTGGGGATGGCGGTGACTTTATCTCTTCTGACAGCAAGCAGACCGAGTGTCAGAACTATTTTCAATCCAACTTGAACTTCGAAAAAAAAAAAAAAAATGTACAAAGGTGAAGCTGCGCAAAAGGAGAAGAGAGATTATTACGTGTGTGATGGGCTACAGGGGAAAGATTTCGTGACAATGGTGGATAATTTTACCAGCTGGTGAATAGTCAGCTCTTGAGTCATTTGGAGGAGCCTATAAAGCATGTGTATAATCTTCCTGCTTCCCCCTCTTTAATTGCGCCTCTCACGGAACAAGTTGCTTTTGTGGGGGGAAGAATTAGCCTCGGGGCAAGAGGAAGTTTTTGTCTTATTTTAGATGAAGACAGGGAAAGATGGAAATGGTCTGATTTGAACAACCTCCATAAACGTTTTGTGTTTCCGACAAGGTTCGTGCACAGATGCTGTCAAAAGGATCCCGGTTCGTCGCCCCACTCTTAAAACTGCAGGTTTGAAAGTAACACAAATTCGGTGAAATAGTTAATTCGGTGCAGGATCCAATAGGGAGGCCTGGATATAAACAGGACATTGGGTTGAGGATTTAACCCAGCACGTTGGGTCAAAGTTTTATGATGCATCTGTTTTATATAGCGCTTTTCTGGACACTCACAGACACTTCACAATGGATACGTAATTCATCCACTCGCACATTCACACTGTGGTGAAGTCACTTACGCAATATATTACATTGCATGATTTTTTTGACACAACCAACACATTTTTATCCAGGCTTGGGACTGGCAGTGGCTGGGAATCGGCATATATGGCCTAAAGACCAAACTGGACGTTACCGTATATCCTGACCGAGATTCGAAACCAGATCGGTAGGAGCGTCACAGATGTGTGTGTGTGTGTTGATTCACCCTTTGAAAAGTAGTCCAGTAGCACTCGTTGCTAACCGCCAGCCGCTAACGCCGTCGCGGAGACAAGTCAAGTTAACCGCAACACGGATTACAGCACCACGCCACCATGTGCTGCGAAGGCCAACTTCAAAATAAAAACCCAACCCAACTTTGAGTAAAACTAACCCGATCTGCTCAAAATCCTCAGCTACCCAACAATTCAGTTAGGAAAACAACCAGGCGTTTTTTTTGGGTTGGGGGTGTTGCAGGCATCCACATCCCTCAACCGGATGGTGTCATACCACCCTGCACTATTTTCCAATCATGAATGAAATGTCAAAAATGGGCGAAAATTATGTGGGTACCGTATTTATGGTTGTTTGCAAGCAGGGTATATCCTGGTTCATGGAAGCCTACATGACAAGACCGCACCATATTCTAATATTATGTGATTGATTTTAAAGCAATATCCGCCATGGTGCTCACATGGACTCGTCATCATAATCCCAGTCCTTCCAAGTATCAGGGGAGAGGGTGCACTGGCTCTTTACCTGCGCATGCTCAGCGTCAGTGAAGCTGTCAAGAAGTGGCCCTCTTTGACAGCCCGGTGAGCTATGAGTGTATCCCCGTGCTCGCAGCTGGCCGGGAGAACGGCGCCCAGAGCCTTGGAGGGCAAAAACATCACTAGCTTTAAAGATCACCCATGTGAGCTGGAGGATGATTGCGCAATGATGTGATTTATTAGTTGGAAAGGTGTAGAATCCGAGGCACGCAGCTAGGTTATTATTTGACATTTTCATTTTTAGTGTATTTGAATCCGTTCTTCTATACGTAAATCTTGAGATTTAGTTGGCATTCCCTTACTTACTGAACCGTGAACATAAAGTGGAACAAAATTGAAAAATGATATTTGCAAGAATACGTTGTAGTGCCAACACCAGTCTAAAGCAGGGTTATAATAGTTTTAGATTTTTCATTGGTAGTTTTTATTTCGTTGAGACGTTCATGTTTTAAAATTTTGTCAGTTTTAATTAGTTTTTAGAGCAGATTTGCTAGATTTGATTAGTTTATATATTTTTTCGAAAATGCTTCATTTTGATTTTGTTTTTATTAGTTTTAGTGTTAGTTTGTTTTTTTAATATTTGGAGTATTTGTTGAGAGCAAGGTTAAAAAAAGTCACTAAGTTTTGTTTATTAAAGTAAACTACAATTCTCAAATGACAGCAATATCAAAATAAATACATTTGAAATGAACCCCGAAAGCTCATCAATTGACCAAAATTAAAAACATTTTGACATTTTCGCTATAATTATAATTGTATAAATACAAGCTGTAGCTTCAGTTAGTTTTTATTTTTATTTTATCTTGTCAATGAAATGTTTTTTCAATTTTAGTTTTAGTTATTTCGGTATTTTTTGTTAAGTATAATAAACTTGGTCTAAACATGGTGTTCTGATGATGGTTGGAACAAAATGTTAGTGATTTGGTTGATGAATGAATGTTTAATTCTTATTCTGCAATCGCAGTATTCATCAAAATAGCGCATTTAGACTAGTGGGGGCACATAAAACATATTCTCACCAAAAACTTTTTTTTTTGTTTAGTTCCATATTAAAACCAAGGTGTAGCAAACGGTATGGATGTAACGATTAATTGAAAATCGATTAAAAATCAATTCAAACTGATTAATCGAATAATCGATTTGAATCGAGACGAATCGAACTTTGACATCTCATCACTCACATGCCCTACACAGCAACACCTAACAAAAGTCAACATTCCCAGGTCATTAGAATATACTAATTTAGAGTGCGCAAAAATGACATCTTTGATTTTTTTCTATTCCAGATGCAAACCATACTTTGAATGTGTAGATCAAATTATGCGCTTGCGCCAAACATCATTGCGTATTGCGTTTGTGGACGGCTGCAGCACCACGCTAGCGCACCGAGACAAGCATGCTAGTGATTTTTTAAAAAAATCGAATCAAAAATCAAATCGAATCGGGGCTTCAGTGAATTGTTACACCCCTAGCAAACGGTGATTTTTGGCATACCGTTACACCTCAAGCGATTGCACATTTCTGGTTCCACCGTTATAATCAACCGCCCTGAGGGCAACCATAACTACGAATGCAGCCTGCAATGAAAACAAGTTTGACACCGCTGAGTTAGATCAATGTGAAAGATAAAACAAAAAAATCCCAAAAGCAGCAAAGTGGTCGCCTGCAGGCTGTTTCTTGTCCTGTGCAGGTTGCGACCCTGCAGGCGCAGGCAGAATGAGCCGTCTGTTGTGGTAAACTGCTGAGCCTTCACAAGCCATCTCTCTAAAGACCTCTGACAGGCTCAGATCAATCGGCCAACCACCGCAGCCTCAAGGGCCATTGCCACTCACATCGCCCTACCTTGACCCACAGAGGTCACAGTGTAAATGAGAGTTTTTCTTCCTAAATTGAATCCTTGTCTCTAAACACAGCAGCCTCACCATGAGGCCTGACGAACCCTCACATTCTGTTGATCCTCTACTTTCTTCCAGACGGTCTTATCAAAACCAGAACATCAAGCACCCAAAAGAGACAAAAAACGTCAGTTATGTGGTTAAAATGATCCGTATTCCACTGTCCCTGCTTTACACGTGAAAAGAAAGGAAGTAAAAATTAGTACGCTTAAGATTTAGATGAGGTTCCACCCTGAAAATGTTCCACCCTGCGGGAGCTTTGTATCGGGCTAATTGCGGGAATGTCACTCCCCTCCTTTCTTTCCAGTCCAATTACGGGCCTATGCACTCTCGAGGTGCCCAATGACAGGCTTCAGCTTGTTCAAGGGGGGGGCGTTTGAAACGCTTAGTTGATCCAGAAACAAGGACATTTATTGGAAACAACATTTTTTTTTTGACTCCTCGACTGTTGACGTTCAGTAAATGGATCCAGATAATTTACAGTAGGTCTTTATATACAGAGTCTCTGAGTTCTGTGGTATTGCAAACCAATCATTGCTGCAGCTTAAACCATTCTATATATATATCAAGTAATACTTTCTCTGTTTTTAAAAAAGGAGACGTCCTCAAGTCCTCGCCTTCCTTCTCTCAGTGTGCATCCATCTCTATCTGTCTCCCTGTCCGCCCCCACACTGTTCCCTCCTGTCATTTTCTGGGGAAAGTAGAGAATGCTGCGGACAGATCCGTCTGACCTAAAAGAGTGCAGACACCTGTCTGCTGCTCATTTATAACTTTTACTCGCCTACTTTTTGCAAGGCACCCTCATGCAGACAGGCAGCGGCGTACAGAGCAAAGCTTTTATCTTCTCGGCGCTGAAAACCTAGAAGATTGATTTCAGTCTGTTCCCGTCCTCCGCGCACCATTTGGAAGATTGCCACTGATCAGATGCGGGGGTTTTTTTCCAAGTAAACGTGACCTTTCAATTGTCACCGAAGACAGTGAAGAAGAATAAGGTTTTTCTATATGATATGAACTGGCGTCATTTGCCTCAGCTATTAAACTTGCCGCAATTACCAATGGATACATTCTCAGTCTTTAAATGTTAACGTTCAGCTCTGGTTATTCTAATTACCGAAAATTAACTAAAACTAAAATTGAAAAAATATTTTCGTCAATGAAAAAAACCAAAAAACCTGAAACTACATTTTACGATTACAATATTAACAAAACAACTTCAACTAAAATTGAGAAAACATTTCCGTTTACTAAAAAAACAAAAAACTAACTAAAACTACATTTTGCGTTTACAAAATTAACAAAATAACTTCAACTAAAATTGAGAAAACATTTCCGATTATGAAATAAAAGAAAAAAAACCTAACTGAAACTACATTTTGCATTTAAGAAATTAAAGAAAACTAACTATACTGGTAATTAGAGTGAAAATGCCCTTCATTTTCATCTTTGGCAATTCTTTCTAAAACATGAGCCTTCATGGTTGATTTTAATTGTGATTTGAAATGTTTCTTTTTTTTTTCAGTTGTAGCCAGAAAAAGAACGTTAGCAGTCGTCTGGGAGTGTGTCGCATAGAAGCGACGTCCTTGAGCAGCAGCCAATAAAAAAGGGCCTCCAGTTGTTGTACAACATATCAACCTGTATTTAAGTTGTCGATGGTTGTTTTTTTCAAATAATAGTTTTGTTGAATTTTTACTACACAGTGCTTCCCGCGATGCTTTTTTTAATCATGCACACACGAAATACACAAAAAGAAAACTAATACTAAAACTAACAAAAACTAAAACATGGTGAAAAACCTATAGCTAATAAAAACTACAATAAAAATTCCAAAACTACAATAAACCTGCCCTGGGCGATGACTTCTGTACGAAAAGAAAAACAAGAATTCTTATATACAATAAAAATTAAACCAAAATACTATAAATAAAGTAAGTTAAATTTGTAAAGTTGGTGACAGAATGGCACAGCCAGAGGCAAAGGCTTATTTAGATGTTTGTTTTTTCTCTTTCAAACATGACATATTTGCTTAAGCTACTGGTTGACAAATGTAAGAAAACCAAAAAAAAAAAAATAATTAAACAACCAAACAAAAAATAAAGCACAACAGTAAAATTTTTATGTACAACCTCCAAAAACAGCTTTGCGGACAAGTATGCCTACTTTAAAAGTGACTCACAAATGTTAACATTCATATTTACATCATATTTGCATTTGACTCCAACATCAGAAACACATATCCTTTAAATATCTTTAACAGCGTGAGCACACAGGTGTTGAAAGGATAAAACGGAGCAGAAAATCGGGAAATGAGCCCTATAAATACCACAACATGCTTTGACAAGCGAGGCACGAGGGCACCGGGCTGTTTTGCCAAAGGATATCGGAAAGACACATTCCAAAGTCTGTTGATTACACCTTGGCTTCTCATTTAACCGAAGCCAACATTTACAAGATTGTACTTTTTTGTTTAATGACCTTTATGGAAATATAGTACGTGTTATGTAAGTGGGCAGGCGTGAAGTTTCCCCATTTATAATTGTTTGAGTGTTTTGTGTGAATATATGGATCCCAGTGGTCCTTAAGACCCCCTTCAGTCCATTTTTTTTTTCTTTTTTTTTTTCACAACTCATCAGGGTTCGTGGGAGGAGGGGAGTCTCTTGTATTGGACAGCTTACTGCAATTAAAATTTATTTAAGGCTCACAAGGAATCCTTTCTCTCTCGAATAAATCCCAGTGAATTCCTCTGACTCTGACAAGGTTTTTCCCTCCCTGTAATTATCCTCCAGCGCAGCAACATCAGCCCCCCCCCCTTCAACCCTTCGCTATTCCTCGCAGCTTTGCACTTGTAATTAAATCATAAAACAACTACTGCAAGAAAAAAAAAATGACATTCAATCGCATGAGGAAACTAGCTTGATTTTAATAGGTACACATGGAAAAAAAAGGAACGAGCTAGGAAATATTCATGGAAAGGAAACGTTTGCTCTGTTTTTAAATCATTATTTGTATTTATTTATTAGTTTATTTCATCCTTTTTCATTTTGATTGGTTGACTAAAACCCTTAACTCTTCCCCAAAAATGGACACATTAAAAATAAAATAAAAATGAGCCAATATTTGTCTTAATGTTATTGGTAAAGCACCGCCCTATTTTCGCTCTCTGCTCACCATGGATACCACCACCTGCACTCACTGTTCCAGCAGATTCATTAACCTCTTTCATCCCCACCTTCATACTCCTTTGGGTCGCGCTTCTTTTTTCAATTTTCTACCGCAACAATTAGAACACTGTGCAACAAATAATAAAACTCAACTCATTCATCCCAATATCAAAGTGTAAAGACTTCAAGGGATATCGTACATGATCGCAGCCTCTGTTTTTAGCTTGTTTTGAACCGTTAAGTAACTGGATCACACTGTACAGTTTGTTGTCTGCGTGTTTGTATTTGCTTTTATTTTTGCTTTGGTTTTACTCTGCTGTCTGCTGCCAGGATGGCATTGCACATGTTTTTTTTTCTTTCTCAATTGCCCTACCTGGATAAATAAAGTTTAAATTACACAAAAATTAATCAATAATATTTTGGAACTCTTTGCAAGTGAGACTATAGTACACTGAAACGTATGCTGAAATTTCAGCTTCTCAATGGTCCTCAACCTGAGGCAGTTATGCATGATTCTTGTAAAGAATGACTTAATTCTAGGAAAAACAATCTCATATCACAATTTTATTGCCATACAAATTTGTAATATCTTATTAGGATGAATTTTTTTTTCCTGTAGCATTGTGACTTTTTAATGACTTATTTATCCAAGCAATATACAATTGATTCTTATAAAATGTTGAATTTATACTAGAATTTTGTTCTAATTGTTTTTTCCCCACTTTTCAGGGTGGTGCTTGGTTCAGAACTCCATCAAGGCCGACAATCCAAATTTGGGTTGACATCAACATAGCTCCTGAATATGTCTGTAAGTATGAGTTTATGAATTAGTTATGGAAAACTAAAGAACATGTCAATATATATTGAATACATACAATAATAATTTTTCCATATCCAATGACACTTTTTAGCACTAATGGGGTCATTTCTGTACTGTAAAACCCTGAGCAGGCCAAAATTATTTCCCAATGGGATTGTGTTAACACATAATGAAGTAAAACAAAGGCAGTGGTGGGAAGTAACCAGGTACACATTCTTCATAACTAAATTTAAATCGATTTTTCAGGTAGACTTTCCTGGAGTATTTATTTTTCTGGCCATTTTCCACTTTTTACTACCCACATTTGAAAACGGGTATCTACTTTCTACTCGATGTCAAAATGAGCTTGTAACTTTTAAATATTTGCGGATGATCGAGGGAGAGTGCACTTGTCTGCGTAGGAGCAGAGTGGGGGTTTAGCCTAGCGGTTAGCACATTCGAATACAGGGTTGGCTGTTAATGCAAACGGTGTTTATTCAAATGTGTCATTTCTTGTGCCGGCCTTAAAACCACCAGCGAGAAACACTCACTGGTAAAAGTTTTTTCAGTTGTTATCATTAGCTACCGGTAATTTAGCATTCATTGTTACTTTACATCGTGAGCTAATCGATTTTGATAGCATAAAAGCCTACGTCAACGCTAGCTAGCTCTCAGTTGAATCAATACTTGTACTTTTTTTAATCATTCTATTTCTGTACTTCTCTTTAAGTACAAAGTATGGGTACATTTGCAACTTCTGAATAAAGGGAACCACAAACCAATCGTGTACATAGCATGAGTAGTCCAGTGAAATGTGACACTTGTTTTCTGATGACAAGTTACAACAGGCAAGCACTTTTAATCTGATTCTCCTGATGATCTGCAAAGTGCAGCTCCTGTCTCACTGCCATACACGAAGCGTACACATGAAGCTCTTTGTTGTCGCCTACTGGACCCTCGCTGGCCCGCTCGCTCATTCCCATTGGCGGTAATAGCAGTTGATGGTTTCATATCTCGTTATGATTTCTTCTTGCCCTTGTGGCCTGAATGCCTAATTTAACATGGCCCTTTTGTTGGCTGCTCTTTTGTCGCGCGCCCTTTCTAAGCGTCCAGCGGGGGCCACGGTGTTGTTCAGGGCCAGGGGCCACTCAGTCCTCTCCCATTGTGCCCCCATGACACCGTGTCCTTGGGCAAGGCATCAGAGCTGTCAGGTCTCTCTGTCACACTTCTCCGCAGGCAAGATGTGGCCAACCCACAGCACAGTGAGGGGTCCTAAAGCCCCAGGAGAGCGCTCATCTCCAAACATGCCTACCTTGGTTGTTTAGCAACCGACACTGCCTGTCAGCGTTTGTTGCTTTGCGCCGCCGTGTGATGGAGCGCTGCTTTGGCGGGTTACAGCGACACTAACCAAACAACACGGCGGCTGCTTTTGTCACCACGGCGAAGAGGAGGAGCGATCAGGAGACCACACCATGTGTCCTTTGATGGCACCTCGTCATGGGAAGATCAAGAGTGCACGCAAAGCACCATGCGTCACGCAGAGGAGTGGACAGTAGTGTCACTGAAATCTGCTTGAATTCTCATTTATCATACTGCGAAAGTCTTTTTGTCAGCCACACACCCACTTCAACAGAGTTGGAGCACCTCTTCCCGCCAGCCAATCGCGGAGCACATCTAAACAAACAACTATCCACGCTCAGGTCATAACATGGATGCTTTTGAAATGTTTTGCTTTTGGAAATGAAGGCAGGAGTAGGCAGAGAAACACCCGCCCATGTACAGGGAGAATTGAACCCAGAATCTATCGACTGCGAGGCAGACATGCTAACCACTACCACACAGTAATCCACACAAAGCACTGAAGTATTGCTTTGCAACCAGCTTTTCACATTTTTTAGTCCCAAGGAACTAGGTTGAAATAAGTTGAGGAGCCTTGTTAATAGTGTTTTGCCACCATTTTATGGCCTTTTTTTCCCCAAGGAACGACATTTAAGGGTGGCGTGGTGGCCGACTGGTTAGCACGTCCGCCTCACTGTACAGAGTTCGTGGGTTCGAATCCGGCCCCGGCCTTTCTGTGTGGAGTTTGCATGTATGAGTTTCCTCAGGGTACTCCAGTTTCCTCCCATGCTCAAATAACATGCACGGTAGGTTAATCGAATGCTCTAAATTGTCCCTGGATAGAGTGTGAATATTTGTCTGTGTGTGCCCTGCTATTGGCTG
This sequence comes from Filicampus tigris, assembly GCF_054856515.1. Lineage (NCBI taxonomy): Eukaryota > Metazoa > Chordata > Actinopteri > Syngnathiformes > Syngnathidae > Filicampus > Filicampus tigris. Next base: position 9,857,580 of record NC_141221.1, on the reverse strand, counting down.
ACAACCAATCCGGGGTATATCCCGCCTACTGCCCGAAGACAGCTGGGATAAGCTCCAGCACCCCCTATTGAGGATAAGCGGTTTGGATAATGGATGGATGGATGGATGGAACTGTGTTAAAGTAAGTTGAGGAGCTTCATTAGTAGTGTCTTGCCACCATTTTGTAGTATCTTGGTGCCAACTAACTATGTTGAAATAAGTTGAGGACGTTGTTAGTAGTGCTTTAACTAGAATGTCGGTGCCATGCAACTATGTTGAAGTGAGTTGGAGAGCTTCACAAGTAGTGCTTCACTGCCATCTTGTGGCATCTATAGGCAGCTACGGGTAGCGCCACATTTTTTTTTTCTGTGCTCGCGGCAAGCCGTCCAACAGCACTCAGTGTAGTAGCTCTGCTAACCTTCCTTTGACAGGGTAGTGCGTTAAGGCCGCTTCAAAGTGCTTCTTTTCGCTCTTTTAAGTCGAATACACTTACCGTACTCAGTGAAATTTATGAAATGAATATTTCCCCTCTAATGAGGTCTTGCATAACACTGCCACCCCTCCTACTGTAGTAGAAAACCGCTTGCACAGAACAAAAAGAGCATGACCAGATTGAATTCTTATGTTGATGTCATTCAGTGAGGTGAGCTTGTGAACGCCAGAAGAAGAAAAGCCACAGAGTGCTGGCTGGCAGCGACCCACTGAGCGGGCTTCCTCTTCCTTTCATCTCCTCTCTAATCTTGTGTTTGCACTACTCTCCGTCTTGTCAGCATAGTTTGTTTCGGTTTTATACCCGTCAATGCAGTTGCGTCGCTCCCTCTTCAAGGTATCAGCCGCATCTCAAAAGGTTGCCGCTGAGAGATCGCCAGCCAGAACATTTCCACAGCCACGATCCTTTGCTTTTGTCTGGAAAATAATTAAGGCTAACCTGAACGGCTGCAAAGAAAACGTCCTTTTGACACTGCAAGTCTGCAAATTTGCTCTCCTTTCAACACCTGCTGTGCTCAAGAGAGCGCAGCAAAGATTCTTTTTATTTTCATTGAACATTTTCTTTCTTCACTGTTTAGTATGTCATGGAACTTCTGTCAGATACAATCTGTTACAGGCCACTGATGAAACTCAACAAATTTCGCAATAATAAAACATACAAATATTCCTTCTATGGTCAAACTATCACCAACGTATTTTTTTTTATTTTAATATTTTTCTTACATTTTAAATTGTGTTTTTGGTGCGTGTGGTTAAACTCATGATTGAGTGTCTATGAAATTAATTAAAAAAATTTTTTTTTTTTAGTTTTTCCTTGCCCTCCTGGGGGTTAAGATCAGGGGATGTCGTGTATATGATCTGGTGCATATGTGAAGCCTTTTGAGACTTTCCTGTGATTAAGGTCTGTATAAATACATTTGACTTGACTTGACTAAATTTAAGTGAAGATGATCATATCAATGATTTTTCCCAGTAATTATCTACAATGATTTAGCAAAGTAAGAAACAGATAAATACCAGTATGGAACATTTTATTTCTTTAAATATATGCAATTGTTTACATTTTCAAATAATCACTTCAACATTCAACATTCCTAGACATGTAAAGCTGAACAATGAATCAAATTCAAATTGGCATAATTTCGGTGAGTCGGTAGGCTTTATTTTTTTATATATATATCTATGTACTCTATGTATATTTTCTTTCTTTCTATCTTTCTCTTTGTATTTTGTCTTTCTTTTTCTTTCTTTTGTTCTTTATTTATTTACATACTATGTAGAAAAGGTCAGTCCACGTTTACGTCATTTTTTTTTCATGAAACATGAAAAGTTGAAGCGATAAAGCCACCCATTTTTTTTGCATTATTGTTGTAATCTGATCCTTGAGTTACGGACTCATGATACACCGCACTTGTTTGGTAGAAATTTGTGGAGTTGTTGTAGTGAACGCTGACAGGACTGCAAGTCAAAGTGTCGAGTAAGTTAACTCAAAGTGAAGTAGATAGATAAACTGTCTTTCAGAATAATTCAAGGGTCATTTGCCTTTATTTTAGTGTACCGGTAAATCTAACCTATACGACCAAATGTTTAATAAATCTGATGTTTATTGTAATACAGATTCATTTATTGCTTGTGTTTGTTAAAAACAACAGTTTGGAAAAGGACCTTGAAAAATAATCACATATTAAATCGTAATGGCAATAATGAGACGGGGGGAATCGCAATTCGATTATTTTTCAAAATCATTCAGCCCTAGGGCTGTGTTTTACTAGTGTAGTCTACCTGATGCCGGTGGGGGCGACATACGGGTGGCCCCTGGTCTGAAAAACATGATGAATGGGGGTTCACTGCATGTATTTCCTTGATTTGCATAGGTGCACTACTGTCTGCACCGCTCACGACAAGCCTTGTTGTTCTTCCAGCTCGACAGTCAATGAGTCATGTTGGAGCGTGTCGCCATCACGCAGACGTTTGACGGTTCAACATTAACGCTGACAATTCCAAAGACTAACTTGGGTAATTAGGGGAGGCGATTCCGGACAGATGTGGACGGGTGGGTGGGGGCTGCTACAAAAGGCTCCATTATTTGGCTGGAGTAAATCCAGTCACCTCTCCCATGACTCCATTAAAAGTAGCAGCCAAGTCGTTGGCAAAATGATCTCTCCTCGCAGTGAAGTCACGTTTATTCAAGGCATGATGTCACTTAAGGGTGTGACATCACGTCAGGGTGCATTTAGGGGGAGGCGTCGTGTTGACTGCTGGGCAATTAGCTGCACCGCGTTCATTCCCAAACACAAGATTATTCAAATGGAAGTCGCTCAGTTCAACGTTGCAAGTGGATATTTTGCCAACAGCGGGAATGTAAACATGAACAGGCGTGCCGCGTGGCTCCTCAGGCCCACTGTGGGCGCGTCAGGTGTTTTTCTGTCGGTGGCAGATTGCCTCCATGTGGACAGCACACTTAGCTGAGTCACATGACGGGGATCAGCATTCGACAGACTCATTTGGAATGCTGTGTAAGCAAAGCATTCACGTTAAAAAGTGGTGCGATAAACACATTGCACAAAAAAGGGATGGGTATTGTGTAAAATAGTGTGTTCGTTTTAAAATAAGTCAGTTTGAAAATGACGGCAAGCCTCCTTTAAAAAAAATATATAAATACCCCCCGCCCAAAAAAATGTGACTGATTTGACTATGACTTAAAACAATGTTTGACTTTTTAGTTAAAGAGGAAGCCAACACAAACAAATATTTTTCAAGAATATGTTCTATGCAAGGGCGGCACGGTGGTCGACTGGTTAGCACGTCCGCCTCACAGTTCAGAGGTCGTGGGTTCGATCCCGGCTCCGGCCTCCCTGTGTGGAGTTTGCATGTTCTCCCCGTGCCTGCGTGGGTTTTCTCCGGGCACTCCGGTTTCCTCCCACATTCCAAAAACATGCATGGTAAGTTGATTGGATACTCTAAATTGCCCCTAGGTGTGAATGTGAGTGCGGATGTTTGTCTCTGTGTGCCCTGCGATTGGCTGGCAACCAGTTCAGGGTGTCCCCCGCCTACTGCCCAAAGACAGCTGGGATAGGCTCCAGCACGCCCCGCGACCCTTGTGAGGAGAAGCGGTACAGATAATGGATGGATGGATGTTCTATGCAAGCCCGATAGTTGAAACAAGGCATTCTGATAAATATTGCATTTGTGGAATGAGAGTTAACCCACCCGATTTTAGCCATCTCTGGGGGCGGCCATTTTGTCACTTCTGTCGACTGAAAATGACATCACGACTGTTCAGGGCTCAGGTAACGACCAATCACGGCTCAGCTTCACAAAACTGGTCAGCCGTGATTGGTCGTTACCTGAGCCCTGAGCAGTTGTGATGTCATTTCTGTATATTAGTTGGGGTTACCCAACAAATCAGCCCCAGCCTCTGACTGGAACTGTTTTCCCTCTTAACACACCACAAAGCACAAACACCGCACACCGCTGCTTAGCCCCGCTTCTCCTTCCGGTCTTTTTGAAAGCGGACATTAATCATCGTTGGTCCACAGTGAACAAACATTACGTTTCCATATACTTTATACCGTATCAGCGGTCCCTTCTTTGCGCCACAAGCAATATTTTGAGGAACTAGCATAGAAACAAATTTAAAAAATGATTCAAAATACAGCTCATCATGACACTGAATGTAGTTGTAATTAGTGGGAGCCCGGTGCTTGTTTCTCTTCAATGAGCCGGTTCTACTGTAAAACTTGTTTCAGACGGATAATCAATACACTTTTTTAAAGAGACATTATTTAGAATGAACCAGTACCAATCTGAGGCCTGGTGGCAAACCTCCTTGAACTCTTCGTTCAAAATTGTGCAGGTTAATCACTGTCAAATATTAGAAACTGTACCTTGGCGGATATCAATGATCTATTTTCCTTAAATGCCAGCCCACCTGGGCCGAGAGCCATAGATTGGTGCAGGTAGTTGTCATAAACACTCAGGGGCCAATACAGGCACGAGGTATTGTGTTACACTCTAGTTAAAATGAGAGATGACCTGGGGCCATTTATAGGCTGTAAAGACCCCGTTGAGACTTGAGTGCGTAAGCACAAAAGGTTTCAGACGCGAGTCAGCGCTAACGCAAGAATGTGACCATAAGTTGTGTGACATGTTTGCCTGCTGAGATGCATTCAAATACTTGTTTAATTGCGCACACAATTATAGATGGGCCACACGCGAATAAAGATACATAAAAAATAGAGTAGAAAAACGCAAGCCCAAACTGTTGGGATGATAAATCAATTCAGAGATTTTTGTCCGTCAACAAAGTTATGTAATATTGATGGTATGTTTTGCAAAAAAAAAAAAAATGCAGCAATGATGTTGATAATAATGTTCAGACCTTATTATTTTGCTGGCTAAATCAGCTGTCTCAAATAATTCTGGTGGGAGTATTGGTACTGGACTTTGTAGAAGTTAAAAAATAATTTGTTTTGGAAACTTACTTTTACTTGACCACAAATTATGATAATAATAAAATGCGTATGAAGTTGTATTAGTTTATTCCCGAATATTCTCTTCATTTTGTTGCATTAATTTTGTTTTGGTTGCAGTGCCTCCAGTACATGTATGTGGATTTTAGATTTTTTGGGGGGGGTTGTTTTTGTCCAATCTGGTTTCAGCCTCTGTGTGGCCATGTGAGTAATCTACCTATGAATACAAGGTAAAGGCAGGAGATTGGCGCTAGAGGTGGCCCCACGCATGTTCAACCCCGATGTAACACGGGGCTCCAAATGTTATTGAGCAAATCGCCGAGCTTTATGGTGCTGATGGCCCGCCCCCTCTTGCTCCGCTTGTGTTTGCATGTGCGTTTTGACAAAGAAAGAGGCCACCTTCACACCACTCTTAGCACCACCGCTCAGTCAACTCAAGCACTTTGCTTTCAGATGAGGAAAATATACCACACACACGCTACAAAACAGATTAATGGCGAGTGGGTAGCTCTTTCTCGCCACTGTAAGGAGGAGTGCATGTATTGAGTGGTTCATATGAAAGAGGAGAAAGTGCAGGCTCCTGTTCAATTAGAGGCTTTGAAATGTTTATAGGGTTTTTTTTTTTTCTTCTTCAAAAGGGCAAAAAGTCTGACAAGAAAGGTGCCCCCAAACAAGTCAAGCAGCTTGGAACCTTTATGAAAGTGCCAAATATGAATCACTGCGCCGTGGATGCCAGACAGGCCTTTCCTGTGTTGCTAAGAGAACCCCTCGCACTGGAACTGGCCGGGTGGCAACAGGGGGGTTAAGCACTTCAGCTGGCTTTACAGTGCTGCACGCTAGATATGACTTGATGCTCCCATTCCCTCCCCGCAGCCTGGGTGGTCCACGCTTGATTTTATACTGCCCCCTATTAGCACCATGAGTCTGTGATTTATGCAGCTGTCAGCTTCAACTTCATCAGCCCTGTCAGCCAACGGTGAATTGTGGGTACGCTGGCGAGGCCTTCTCGCCAAGCGCCTCCCACTTGACGGTCAACGTAAGCCACCCTTGAGAGGCTAGGGGGGGAAGCTGAGACAAATACAATTTGGATAAATAACAAGCACTCTTAGCACTGAGGCCGGCTCTGTGGAGAGCGTCCAGTCTAAACATCTGGCCAGCTGCACGCAAGGAAGAGACTGTTTGACTGAAAGCAAGGTGAGAAAGAAGTCATTCATGAAGCATTAACGGGTGACCTGCTCTGTCTTAAAACACAGACCGTACAGTGCTTTCAATAACAGTGCTATGGAAGATCCACCATACTTCCAGTACAACTCAACTAATGCTGGACCGAACAATTTTCACCATCTCGGACTATAAAACTGAAAGTCTTAGTTTAAAGGGGAAGTCAACCCAAACCACGAATCTAAACACGGCATTTTGATTAATATTGCGTTTGTGGAATATGAGGAATCCACCCGTTTTTAGCTAGCTCGGGGGGCGGACATTTGGTCACTTCTGTCGACTGAAGATGACATCGAAGTTGCTCAGGGCTCCGATAATGGCCAATCATGGCTCAGCTTCAGAAAACAGGTGAGCCGTGATTGGTCGTTATCTGAGCCCTGAGCAACTTCGATGTCATCATCAGTCGACAGAAGTGACAAAGTGATTATCAATCAACATAAACCGCCCCTCTCGTTCGGAATAAAATCTTGATCGGAATGGGCTTGATCGGGTCAGAATATTCCGAATACATGAAGCATTTTTATTCCGATCAGGCTTTTAATGCAAATAAATATGTCCATGTAAACGTAGCCAATGCAAAGTCACATGGCACCTACTCGATTCAGCATTGCTTAAAGCTTGCAAATGTGTTTATGTGAGGCGTCAGTAGTTCATAAATGTACTCTCATGAGTTTTTACTGCTGCGGCAAACCAATAGTTAAACTCAAAACACTTGTCAAAATAATAATTGACAGTATAATGTTGAATGAAGCAGCACAGTGGTTAGCACGTTTATACCACAAATTTTTCCCCAGGTCCTGCAGGTACTCTGGCTTTCTCCCTCGTTCCAAAAACATTCTTGTTAAGACTCTAAATTGTCCGTAAGTGTAAATGTGAGTCTGAGTGGTTGTTTGTATTTACTGTACGTGCCCTGCAATTGGCTGGTTACCAGTCCAGGCTGTACCACTACTTTCCCGCCTAAAGTCAGTTGGGATAAGCTCTAGCTCACCCTAACTCTATTCAGGACAAATGCTAGAAAACAGGTGCCTCAATAGAAGCTGGGTGAAACGGAGTTGCATAGAAATGACATAAACTTGTTGTGTTTGGGCTTGCACCGCCAGAATACCTCAAAAGGTTTAGGTATATTTCCATTAGCCCTACAGCAACAACCCCAAAAAATCAAAATTAATCCAGCGGAACCTGTGAGTGAGGAGGATACATCGAGTGGATGTTCTAAGAAGTTGTAGAGAAGTGCTACTACTAAAGCCACAGACTAGAAACAAATTTCCACCATCTAGTTTGTTGAAGACATTTTTACCAAGGTATGATATGTTTGGTTGCATTGTTTTTGAGGAATTTAGCAAAACATAAAGGGTAACCTGCTAGCTAGCAAGCTATACAACTATGCTATCCATTTCACTTTCAAAAGAACACACATGCGCCATTAATCCCAGCAATTCCAAAGTCAATTAACCAGCCAGTCCCTCAGTTATTGTTGCGTTTGTGGAATATGAGTGAAGCAGCAAAATCGACCCCTTTTTAGCCATCTCAGGGGGCGGCCATTTTGTCATTTCTGTCGACTGAAAAGGACATCATAACTGCTCAGATAACGACCAATCGTGGCTCAGCTTCAGATCAAGTCAGCCATGATTGGTCGTTACCTGAGCACTGAGTAGTTGTGATGTCATTTTCAGTCGACAGAAATGACAAAATGGCCGTGCCCAGAGATGGCTAAAAACGGGTGGATTAACTCTTATTCCACAAACGCAATATTTATCAGAATGCCGTGTATCAACTAGTGGGCCTGTTGGGAACATATTCTTGAAAAAAATATGTTTGGGTTGATTTCCCGTTTAACGACACCTGAATATCCACCATGTATATTTTTTCACTAACGTACCTGTTGAAAATCACACATTCAAACTACTGAGGTAGAGAAAAAGGCTAAAATCAGCATTCAAGCAATTTCCCCAGTTTTCTCAATCACTCTGCCTTGGTTTAATGACATGAAAGAGTTTGTTTTCTGATGGTGCAATCAAAGATCACTCTGCTAAGCGGACATACATGTGACATCACGGTAAAAAAAAAGTCTATATTGAAAGACAAATTATTGTTCATGGGTGGGCTTACATCCTTCAAAAAGTTGGCAGACTCAAAAAGGTACACTGATTTCCTCTTGTTCCTTGAAGATGCTTTATGGCTGACTCTTGCGCGTAGCAGTGCGTTGTTGTTGGGTTGCGCGTTGACATGATGCAGCTGTATTGTGTTTGTCGCCCCTCCAGACCTACATCATCGTCCACGTTACCGGGAAATGTTGGTGTTGGCCTCGTGCGGGGTGCGACTGCAGGAGAAAAACCTCCTCTCAGTGTGAAGTGGTTTGCCTAATTTATGCTGGCACACGAGCACACATCATATTTCCGAGACGTGAAATCAAACAAAAAAGACGTTTAAAAATCACGCTTCGATATGCTCGAATGTCTGATCAAATGAGTCCCAATTAGAAGCGTATGATTTGACGACATAATGATATTAAATATGGCAGCTTGGTTCGCCCAAGCTAAACTAACTCTGCTGGCGGCTGACCATAATTTAAGGTTCGGTTGAATTCACGCCCCAGGGTGTAGGTTTAGGAGACTGTGCGTGCATTCATGTGTTGTGAATTGCGAATGGTTGGTCGGAATTCAAAAATGCATTTCTGGAGTCCAGAAGCAACATGAGTCTGGCATGAATGGGGCGGAGTCGCAACAGTTTGTCACAGTGGAGGCTTTTTGGATGCGTGTGTGTGTGATTTTAAATACAGTATTTGGCCTACATTATACACACAGTGACTATCCAAGCGGTTGCCACGGTGACAAAGAAAACAGAGGCGCAACAACTGTCTTTAACCACAGGGAAAAATGAAGACAGACAAATCGTAAGTGAAGCTATTGAGATTTACAGGAATAGTTTGCATCTCGGAAAATGCAATTATCTTCTCTCTGGTAGGTAGTTACGGGACAAAACGTCCATTTTTGTGAGTCAACCACATACCAAAATTTCCCCGTCTGTTTATCGCCATCCGTCTACCCGTCTTTTTGTCTTATTTATACCTGCGACCCTCATCAGGACAACCGCTACAGAAAAGGGATGGATGGTTAACTTATTGCATCACATTGGGAAGATAAATTATTTCATTTTGTTCCTTCTAGATGTTTTATTACTGACTATATTTTAAATTACTCATGTGGGTATGCGACAGTGGACCTGGTTCCGACATTACTCATGACCCCATTTTTGTGTGATCACATCACACCAGGTCTGTTTGAACTCCTCTGACAAATGCACTCTGGCTGGTTAAAAATGGGTTTTCCACATCAATTTTTAGATGACGTATAGTGGAATCCCCTCTATTGCCTTGTTTTCGATTTGATGATTTCCATGCAGTACTTTGTTCCTCGCACGCGTAGCATGATAACTCATCTTTGACTCGCCAAAAAGTGTTGAAAGGTAGCTTGCTTTTTTTTATGGCAACATATCCCATGTAACTTTTAGGTATTTGAGGTCATGCAAACAAAGTTCCATCCAATTTCCACAATGCGGAAGAGGATGATACCGTGCCAAATATTTTGATCATTCCGAATTTTCTAAAGATGGCGTCGTCACTGTGCACATTTGAGTTGTTTCTATTTCCTGCTGTGTCCATTTTTGAGATACGGATCACAGACCTTTTTTGTTTTGTTTTGAATTTGAAAGTAGTAGCTTTAGCAGCTAAAGCTACGTACTCCTCCAGCTGCGGACAGTCAAGCGACATGCTGGCGTCACTTGCCGGTGCGCTGGCTCTCACGCCGCTTGTGCTACTCGGTCTCATCACTTGTCCTACTAGGACAACTCGCGCTGCATGTCCTGTTGAAATATCTCAGTTGGATAACTAGTGGCACGTTTGAAGTGTTCGGAGGCAATTTTTGTCGTTTGCCCATTTCGCCAAGTAGGTTGAGATGAACTTTGGCCACCTCCTGGCCACATCACACGCATGAGGGACGATTAGTGGGCCGGACTAAAGTCCACCTCGCGCCCATGCTTAGTCCGTCCCTTTTTTAAAACTTGTTATCCCCCATCTTCCGTCCATAAAATGGGCATCCATTCGGGCCGGATGGAATGCCCAGCTCTGGTAATAACAATATTTCTTCAATATTTCAACAAGTCAGTTATTAAATTATATACACTAGTGAGTCATTAGACATAATACATAGCCTATAGAAGCAATCATTTAGTACTATATCAGCTACATATTGGGGGACATTTTCGAGTACACTTTCCAGTCTTTTGTTTTCTTGTATTTAGCATTTTAACAAACAAATTGTGTATGGTTATTTTTACACACACACCAAAAAAAAAAATTTAAATCTCATTTTTATTTCAGTGATTCTTTTGCGTACCACGAGAGAGCCCGCTACAAGATTTTGAGAAACACTGGAACATACAGTATATAAAAGCCCTGGAATGGTCCTTATTCATCGTCTTATTCCAGGAATTTATTGGCCAAAGGTCTTCAGCAGCAGAGTGAGAATATTTATGTGATTGTATGAAATGCATAGACGGGCGTACCGCCGCATCATCTCAATGACAGGCTGCTTCAGAGGGACCACTTGAACGTGTGGTACTTTGCAAATAAATGCACGTGTTTGAGGAGAAAGAGAGGTTTGCTCAGCTCACTGAAGCGTTGTGACCCTTCGAGTTGGAGGCCAGACTGCCATTGAAGCATTCAGCATGGATCCAACAGGGAATCCCTACTCCACATATGTCGTCCTGACTCGCTCTGTCTGTTGACACGCTCCTACTCCATTGACTCTTTCATTAACCCCTTATCTAAATGTTTTTTTTTTTATTGTTGTTCTTTTTTACTCCCACACTTCACTCACACTCACGCAACCCCTGCCATGATCCCTGGTTCTGTTGTTCCCCCTTGTGGTGGGATTTGACAGTATATGGGGACTTGGAGGACATTTTCCATCCCTCATGAAATGTCAAATTCTCCAAATAAGATAATGGTAACTGTAAAGAGATTTCTAAATGTTATTTAAAACATCAACAAATCACTTTTGTCACTCCCTCTTGGTGACCAACTTACATTAAGTGAAGCTGATAAATAATATGATCTATGCGCCTTCATTAGCCTAAACATGGCATTCTGATTACAATTGCGTTTTGTGGATCATGAATTAGCAGGAAAATACACCCGTTTTTAGCCATACATATATATGTATATGTATATATATATATATATATATATATATATGTATATATATATATATATATATACATACACACACACACACACACACACAGATCATTGTCAACAGCATATTCTTGACCAATTTGCATAGCAGCTAACACTGCTAGCATGAACAAACTCAGCAACTCTGATACGGTAGTTGAAGTAACACTCAAATTAAATTAGAGGGAGTTACTGGACCCATATAATAGAACCATATAACAGTTATTTTGTTATAGTTTAACTTGACATAGTTTGTAACATAATGCTAACATTGTTTAATGTGCAGCTGAGTGGGAAAAAACACCAGCAGCCAACGATTTATGGAATACAGGACATGAAAGTTGACTTGAAAGAATGACTATTTCCCTGTAGTAAAAAACAAAACATTCATCATGAATTTGTGTTAAGAGAAACCGTGTGAAAAGGTCTTTTTTTCCACCCATAAAATTCAATCTACAGAAACCAACCTGACTTTATTTGGTGCTGAAAACGTCCTAGAGGCCAACAACACTGTCAGCCTCTCCTATTTTTTTAATCACCTGCAAGTGTCAGAGCAGCCAAAATCAATGTTTGCGTTGGCCACGCTCACTTATCATGTCCTCGGAAAATGTGAAAATCTATTTTACTCCAACTTTAACTTAATGTTCCTACTTAAAGTAATGGGACACATTTGCATGACTTAAAGGGGACATTTCCAAATAAAACAGGGGCCACATCATGCAGTCAGCAGCAGAGCAGATCTTTAATAACACATTTGCGTGTTTACGGCCGAGTCTTGTGAATATTAGCGACACTAAACTGAATGCTCGAGTCGTTTTGCTTTTGCAGAGGTTACGGGAATTTATGGCTACATTTTGGTTTTGGCTTAGCTTTGTATGTTTTTTTCCTCCTCCACCTGAAAAGCATGTCTGTGCAGTCACTTCCCCCACATGTTCACTGCAAAGCTGTCCTAATGCATTCCAGCTGTGGAAGTGATAGAAAGAGCGCACACTAGTGGTTGGACAAAGTACCAATCACATGAATGGATGGATTGAAGAATAGATACAGTATTCATAAATAAAGGAAGAGACATTAAATAATGCATTTATGATAGGAAACCAGACATGTTTTTAAACCACATGTGAGGATATTAACAAGAACTGGAAATGGTGACTTAAAACGTATTACTACATTTATATATGTTTTCTCCCACCACTGTAATTGTACAGATTTACTGAGTTGTTTTTTCTCTGTACTGCAGATGCTGTTCCGTCCGAATTGTGAAGATCGTTTTGCAGAAATAGCCGCATAAGGTAATTTAAACACACAAACACACACAATTAAGAATATACTGTTTATTTACCAAAATTGCAACTCGTGTACAATTCCCTGCAAATATTAAGACAACATGAAGAAATCACCCAGACCGTTATAAAGGCAAGAGACTTTGAGAGCAATTAGCAAGTTGTAATCGAGACCAGGCATCAAGTCACATGATGGAGCACACATCACATGATCAATAACACACTGTATGCTGAAAAACATTTTTAATAAAAAAAAAAAAAAAATTAGAGCCCTTTTACCGTTAATTGACTGAGATGCTGCTAAGATGAAACAAAACAGCTCAGAAGTCCTCCTCTGCATTCCGACTCTTGGACGATTTGAGCTCTTTGAGACGCTGGATGCAGTCGTCCACGCCACGCTCGCCGTGAACTTTGTTATCCCGAGTGCGCACGTTCACGGTGTTACTCGTCTTCTCCTTCTCCCCCACCACTGTTTCATGAGTGCAAATAAGTAGGAAATTATATTAGAAATGTAAAGGAGATTAGGAGGAGGCGTGATGAAGTCACTGACCCAGGATGAAGTTGTACTGTGCCAGCTGGCCGTTTCGGATCTTCTTGTTCAGAGTGCTTCCGGGATCCAGATCCACGTCGCTCATGAAGCCAGCGTTGTGGAAGTCTTGTTGAACCTAGAATGTTAAGAAAAAAACAAAAGTGAGGCCACTGTAAAAAGTCTTCAAATGGACAACTTGTAGATTGTAATTTCACACTGGTGCTTGCTGGTGAAATGTGATTGCGACGAATCTCCAGTCCACTTGGTGGCAGTAATGCGCCTCCCAGCTGATAGGGCTGACCAGATGTCCACAATAAGGAGAACTCAAGTTCTCCTACCACATCAGCTTTTCTTCCTGATGTGGCTTTTACCTCAAGAACATCACAGTCCTACTTAATGAGTACAGTATATTATCCTGCTTTCTTGCTTATGACCAATATATACACGCTGAATTTAGTGGCGTTAATGTGGATACTGATGAGTACTGCATTCAAAGGTATTTTTTATTGTAGTTATTGTCACCAAACCTTTAAAAGAATGTGTTACATTTACATTATTTTTGGTGCATTTCAAAGGTTTTACCCGAGCACTAGAAACTTTTGATAGCTACATAAGAAATTGTAATCTTGAGAGTGAAATTACGCACTTTTTATTCATGAGATTATTTCATTAATCCTGAGAGAATAAAATTAATAATTAATCTTAAAATCATTACGTTATTTTTCCACTGTGTGAACGACGTAAAAAAAAAATGGTCCAGGGGCACATTTTTGTCCGAAAGACAAAAGAACTAAAGGTTCCTGGAAAATCAGGTGGAAAAGCGTCATTTCTGTGACATTGCTTATTTACCTTCTGAGCATACTCCTCACAGGTTGGTCCCACAGGTACGACCATAACTTGGCGGGGTGACAGCCACAGCGGCCTGTGGGACATTTTATTAGTGCTCGTCTTTTGGGATACAAACATATAAATAAATCATGGAATCCTTTCAACGGATGTAAACAAACCATTTTCCTCCGTAGTTTTCGGTCAGGATGGCGATCATTCGCTCAACTGATCCTAGGATGGCTCTGTGGATGATCACCGGTCTCTTCTTGTCATCTCCATCATGGCTGTAAAAAGGGGTGTGAAATTGCAGCAATTTTCAAAGTTGGAAACATTCCATTTATTTACCAAATTGAACTTTGCCTCTCGATAGGGAACTTAAAATAGTATAGTATAGCTGACTAAAACAACCAGATTTAATGCAAGGCATGAGTAAGCTTTGGATATTATGCCGCTAGGTTGAAGTAAAATAAGTCAATAAAAATAGAATTTAAAAAATGGCGCAATTAATGCACTGTAATGCCTTGCATGATGGCAAGGAGAACTATTTTGTATGGTTGTCTGCTTATGACAAAAAAAAAATATTTATGTTTATGCTTGAATACTAATATACATTTTCATTGAATAATCCTATTTCCTCCCAAGCTCTCCATTTTAAATTCCCCACCCCTTTGCAATCCTGGCTGGAAAAGCGTTGAACATAAGAGCACTACAAAGCATCCCTCAAAGACATTTTTATAGATTTTTCTTCAAGCTGAATTTTAGCCAGCAAGTTGAATAAGCACCTAACAAAGGAGAGATTGAAGCGGATGGGTAGCTGGAAGTCCAGCTGGATGGTGGCACACTGATGGTATCGGCCGATGGCGTCCTTGATCTGAATGTCGATCTGCGCGGAAACGAGACGCGAGGTTAATCGAAGACGCGCATTCCCGCCCGCTGATTGGCAGTTAACGGCCTTGTTAGTTGGTTCACCTTTGGCCCGTAGAAAGCTCCATCTCCCGGGTTGAGAACCCATTTCTCCCCAAAGTCATTCAAGCTGTTCTCCAGTTGCTGGCAAATAAGCAGAACACATGCAGAATCATTACATCCTGTATTTTTACTTGGTAGGGCTGGGACGATACAGTCTTGTCCCAATCTGATACTTGGGTTGTGATCCGTTACTCAAATATTATAAAAATATATATTAAAAAAACTGAGGCATGTGTTTAAAAAAGTTTTAACTTAACATTTTTTTTAACATTTGACATTTATTAGTGTCTCGATTGAAAAGTGCTTAAACTGTTCCAGTAATTGTTCACAGAGCTCAACTTTAAGGACCAAAAGTATGTTATAGAACGTGCAAAACATAAACATAACATAAGGTAGCGAAAATATTGATACTTCATCAACGTATCGATATTTGGTATTGGCATAAAAATTATCATATGATATGGTATTTTTCCCCCCCATCCCTATTACTTGGGATTGGCACGCAAAGAAATGGCCTTGACCCAGTGACCGTTCACTATACCTTAAATCACAATCATATGGCATGAACATGACAGAAAATTAGAAATACTCGAGATTGTGTACTTTTTCACAACTAGGGATGTGTGGTCAGGGTAGGTGAGTGAAGCAGTGTCGCCCCCTGCTGTCCCTCCCCATGCACGTGAAGAAAAGAAAAAACAAAATAGTGATTAAATTCTGTTCCATAGTTGTGATTCACAACTATTTACAGTAATCCCCTGCCATCTGTGCAAAAATGAGTCATTTACAATTCTCCTCCTGACCCACTTCAATGTAATTCATATTCATAATGCATCAATGTACTGGTACTACTTTCCTATTAAATAGACTTGTGGCATTTTAGGGCATTTCAGGAAGAACATAAAAAAATGCTAAATTTTTTTTCCCCCCCAATAACAGGGAATGATTTTCATAGAATTTGTCAAAAGTGAATCACGAAAATGAGGGAATTACTTTAGTTCAAGGGATGAATAAACTACATCTCCCTATCTCTCAGTGAGCTGACCAATTTTCGAAAATCTCTGTGGCGAGGTAAAGCCTCAAGAGAACAAGAGAACATTTTTAGCTGACAGCAGATGTGCAGAACGGCGCCCATTTAAATATAGATGTTCTTTGTCTTCGGAGAAGCACGATCCATTTGTGCCGAGGCTCTTCAATTTCTATCTTGATAACATCACGGTTCGGCCATCTTCGCTCCCACGAGACTTTGTGCGAGCGGTTGACATTTTCAGCTAAGTAAGAAAAACAACGAGGCGCTTTGATTACCTTCTCTGCTTGCTCCCAGACGGCGGATTCTCCCAGGAATTTCTCGGGTCTCGTGGAGAGGTTTAGCTTGAAAGAGAAACCGAAGACGTCGTACACGGTGCGCAGGAAGTCCAGGCAGCCCTTGATCTCGTCCTCGATCTGAGCGCAAAAAGAAAAACACTCACGTGGTTCGAAGATGGCAATCAAAGCAGACTCAGCTGCTACATGTTGACAGATTTGATTGTGCATTTTATGTGGCTGTAGTTGGCTTCACCTGATCCATGGCGCAGAAGATGTGAGCGTCATCCTGCTGGAAGCGACGGACGCGGGTGAGGCCGGTGAGGGCTCCCGACAGCTCGTTGCGGTGCAGGACGCCAAAGTCGGCCATGCGCAAGGGCAGCTCTCTCCAGGAGCGTGGCCGGTGATCAAACATTAGACTGAAATTTTAATCAGGGGGGATGAGAAACATTGAAATCAAATTCAACAGTGCAGAAGAAAAAAGGCGGGCCCTCACCAGTGGCCGGGACAGTTCATAGGTTTGAGGGCGAAAATTTCCTTCTCCACCTCGAAGGAGAACATGTTTTCGCTGTAGTGCTGCCAGTGACCGGAGGTCTGCCACAGTTTGCTGTTGTAGATGTTGGGCGTCACCACCTCCTGGAAGCCCCTTTTCCTGTACTCACTCTGCCAGAGGAAAATCAACCTTTTACTGGGGTTTTCCTGGCTCAAATTAAGGCAGAGGTGGTACCATCCTGACCATGCGCCATGACGTGCATGTATTCTGTAAATTCAACTGACTCGCTTTCTTTTACAGGGAACATACCGGTACTTTAAGAATTACAATAAGAGTGACTATTATCACACTAAGGTGTAAGTCAACAAAATTTTTTTTTTTTTTTCAAGAATATGTTCTATGCAAGCCCACTAGTTGAAACAGGGCATTCTGATAAATATTGTGTTTGTGGAATAAGTGTTAATCCACTAATTTTTTCATCTCTGAGGGCGGCCATTTTGTCATCTGTCGACTGAAAATGACATCACAACTGCTCACAACGACCAATCACTGCTCTGATTCAGAAAACAGGTCAGCCAGGTCAGGTCAGTTGTTTCTTTGCTAATTTTAAAAAGGCAAATCAAGAGGAGACAAGATGTATCTTTCAGTGTTAATACGGTAAATGCACTTCATTTTTCAAGGCTTCCTCCACAATGGAATGGATTGAAAGACAATCTTCATGCCACCAAGATAGCAGTGCCTCTCCTATTGGAAACGCTTTCCTATGTCACGATGGCGCCGTCGTCAAGTTGTATATGTTTCAATGAGAGGGTATTTGTCTTCGTTGCGGACGTCCCAAAAACGCTCCATTCTGTGGTGCCGCCCCTCGACACACACACAAAGAATACCGTTTGACAATGGCGCGCTGCAAGTTCAGAGCATGAAATTGGGCAAAGAACCGCATGCGTGAGTTAGCTAGGCCTAATATAGCACCTCCATAGTTGCGAACGCTGCAACTGCAGTTTGAAACACGTTGCTGCCGCAGACATCAATTGCACTGTTTTGCGCAAGATCAATTGTTCTGGCTGGAGGGGGCCGCCTCACAATTTTGAACGCATGAAAACCCCTGTTTTAATATAACGTCATGAAGCGGTGTTTAGTTGGAATGACTTGATTGCCACGATCAATTCATATTCTATGCTGACACGGGACGTGGATTATTTCATCAAAACTATACTTAATAGTTGTAGTTCAGATGTTCCTATCTGTCTGACACATAATTGTAATTAGAGTTGCAACAAATAATCGGCAACTAATCAATTATCAAATAATTGTTTTATTTTATTTATTTTTTTCATTAAATTTGCCCAAATGCTTAGAATTTCAGCTTCAACAGTAAATTCTAATTTCTGTAGTCCTCCATGAAAGAAACTGATTATTTGCGTAGAATCCCAACAAAAAAAAAAGAAAAAATAATTTGCTTGTATTTTGGAAAATAATGGTCAGTAATTTTTGCTATTTTCTGACATGTTACGGACCAAATCAGTAAATGAATCATGATTCATTTGTTTGAGCAATTTCTACACCATCAATTTTAAATAAAGTCCTGTTTTTGAATAAACAGATGTAAATCAAAATGTTTTTTAATCCGATTCATAAAAAAAAAGGACAGTTTAAAACTAAAATAATCAATAGCTGCGGTCAGTTGTAATCTAATTGACATTGACTGACCACATACTGTATTGCTGTAGTTTGAAGAGGTGGACAACTGCACATAATCATAATGAAAGCTCTTATGATTTAGCCACATCAGAGGGGTAAAATATTTGAAACAGCTCTGAGCATGATACACTAGGCCACCATTGTCTAGTAGACTCAGTTGAACTTCAAACATGAGAAAAGTACAACTCCCTGTTCATGTGGCCTTGCCGTTAATGGAAGCCTTTGTCTCACTTTTTGTCCAATTAGGACTCTGACTTACTCGGATGAACTCAATCAGGGTGTTGTAGATGAAGGCGCCTTTGGGCAGAAAGAAGCAGCTCCCTGGACTCAGGTCGTGGAAAAAGAACAGGTCCTGCTCCTGAAGATGACACATTTGCATTTAGGTCAAACCGGATTTCATTTGAACCGACTCATCACGTGCTGGAATGAGGATTTGTCTTGACAACATACTCTTTCTAAGCTCACTTTTTTTCACTACTTGGCTCAAATGAATTCACTCTGCCCTAGAAACCAGTGCTAGTAAATGGAACCTGATTGCTGCAGTCGGCTCAATTTATCATCACTCAAAGCTGAAAAATGTTCAAGAGTCAATTTTCCTGGGCGAAAAAAAACGAAACCTTGAGACGTGGTCTACTTTGAGAGCTCACTGCCTCCTTGAGTTCATACCCGGCCCAGTTTGCGATGATCTCTGTTTTTGGCCTCTTCCTGAAACTTCTCCCACTCTTTCAGCATTTTGGGGTCCGGAAAGGAGATTCCATATATCCTCTGGAGGGTCTCCATGTCCGCTTTTCCCTCCCAGTATGTGGAGGAGTTCTGTGCACCACGAATACAAAAATGTTCAGTATTATAGCCCGGATTGTCGCCTTTCACAATCAAATACAATATTTCCTTACATTGGGGTTTAGTGGATTTAGGAAGTTACGATTAATTAAGTCAATATTAAATTGTGACACGGCTCACCTTGTGGATCTTAAGCGCCTTGATTTTTCCTGTGTGTCTCACATGTGGACCCCGACACAAATCAATTAAAGGGCCACACCTGAAACGTTTGGGATTTGAGGGCGTTTGAGACGGAGAAATGAGGCGCAAACAGTCACCGCGACGACATTCACTCACCTGTAAACGGTTGTGGTGGGAGTGGTGACCTTCTCGTTCAAGATGCGACACTTGAACATGTTGTACTGTCAAGAGGAAGAGTGCGTTATACAGTGAACCACCGCATATTGAAACAATCAAGACTGAAAAGTATACTGTCTACTTTGCCGTTCCAATTTGCTTGTGTTCCTTAAAAGGGAAGTATACCCAAACATTTTTTTCAAGAATATGTGCTATGCAAGCTCACTAGTTGAAACAAGGCATTCTGATAAATATTGGGTTTGTGGCATAAGTGTTAATCCACTCGTTTTTAGCCCTCTCAGGTGGTAGCCATTTTGTCACTTATGTCGACTGAAAATGACATCACAACTAGTCAGGGCTCAGGTAACGACCAATCACGGCTGAACTGTTTTCTGAAGCTGAGCCGTGATTGGTCATTACCTGAGCCCTGAGCAGTTGTGATGTCATTTTCAGTCGACAGAAGTGACAACATGGCCGCCCGTTGAAATGGCTAAAAAGGGGTGGATTTTGCTGCTTAATTCTTGTTCTACAAACGCAATATTAATCAGAATGCCGTGTTTCGACTAGTTGGCCTGCTGGGATTATATTCTTGCGAAAAATATGTTTGTGATGGTTTCCACTTTAATATTTGTTGCGTGTACATTCCAAAGAGTGAGTTGAATGACTAGTCCCGCATATTCAGTATTTGTTTGTTCATGTGTGGTGACATGTCAGTTTGTGCCATCATGTTATTTAGCCTAGTATGCTAGCTAATGAGCTTCATATGAAGGTTGCTTGTTTATATTGAACACTACTGAGCACCGGTATGTAACATGGATCCATGATTGTGTACATGCTAGATGGTTGAGTGTTGGGTGTTTTCTTTTGAAGAGTTTTGCCGCCATCTTGTGGCATCAATAAGCAATTACAACTCCCTTCTGCATCAATTAGTTGCGGATTTCAGCTTTTCGTAGTCCCTAGCCCACACAAATAGCAAGGGTTCACTGTATTAGTTACTCATGTGATGTGACTTAGTTTCTTCTGTGGAATACCTTGAACATCTCCAGCAGAGTTTCTTTTTTGATCTCAAGCCTCTCAAATGGCTGCTTCTCCTTGATTATTTTCTTGCACAATCCCTCCAGACAAGGGAAGTCATTGCTTGACACCCCCCTGCACACAAATTCCACAAAGGGAAAAGCCAATATTGTAACTGGCATTGATATTCAAAGTACCTTTAAAACACAGCTAAATTTAGTACGTTAGTGTTTAAAGGGCATCTAAGTGTCAGCACCATTGTGATTAGCGAGGAACCTTTGAGGAATTCTGGACTAATAGTGGAGAGTAATTGGCTGGAAGGGTCCTGCAATGTCAAAATATCCTTGGTAAAAATCAGTCAGTACGGAAGGCCATTAGCATAACATGACTTCATTAAGAGGCTTGTGTAATTAATTAGACAGCACTCTCCTGCAGCATGGGGGAACTGCATAAGTGGAAAGGTTGTTTGTCAAGAAAGAGGTTCATCTCGCGTCCACGCAATTTAAAAGCTCAGCTCATTGACGAGAAAGTGTGAAGCCTAAGCCTGTGCCACTCACTCATTGCCGTCGAGGAACATATCGTAGTAGAAGCCGTTCTCTATGGGCGGACCGTAGCACAGGCAACCCCCGTAGACTCGCTCCATGGCTTCACCCAGGATGTGAGCGCTGGAATGCCAGTAAACCTTCAAGGATATGGGAAATTTAGTTTTTGTTCCCACTTTCATAACAGTGATTTCAAACAAGGTCAATGTATTTGTTCCCTTCCTTAATAGTGTTTTCAAAGGGTCTTTTTCTTTTTTTTTTTGTAAGTGTTCTTATTGATTTTTTTTCAGCTTCCATAACAATACTGTATGTGCCAAGGTTTTTTTTTTTTTTTTTTTTACTGCATTGTTTGGAATTGATTTTTCCCCCCCACATAGCAACTTTTCAGTCTGTGCTATAAAATGCTTTGTGACTGACTAGCACAATGGAAATGTATTTTTACAATACAGGCAGTACTCGAATTACAACGTACGCGACATACGACGTTTCAACTTTACGACGCCCGTGCCTCCTCCGCAATTTTGTCCCCAGCACCATAGTGCCTACGTTTACATGCAGTCAATATTGGGGTTAAAATCAAATTTCTGATTTCTGAAACATTCTGAATAACCCGTTTACATGATTGAGCGGACAGAGTTGCTCCGGCAACAGTGCAGTACAGTGACACACGGCGTCATGACTCAAACGGACGTCATTTACGCCTCTGAGCTTGTTTACCTCTGCTTGTGTATTTGCAATGGGTTTTGCGCCAAACAACGCACTTCCGCATACAAGCACTTCCTGTACTACAAAGACCAGCATTCCTTGCTGTTGAGCATGCGCAGTGTCTCGCGATCGTGTCCTCCTTCCCCATCCACTTTTCAGCAGTAATGCTAAGTACGGCATCTTGTGATTTTTATTTTAATGTATTTTCATTTTTTTATACAAAGTATTTTAACGTAAATTTCGACTTAACGGTGAAATCCGACATACGCGGAAATTCGTGTTACATGGCGAGTGTAGGGACGGAACTCGTTCATAAAATGAGGACTCCCTGTACTGTATATGCAAACCATGCATACTTAATTAGACTCCACACATACACTAGTGCGCCTCAATAACTTCAAATATCATGGACAATTTATTTCAGTGATTCAATTTGTAAAATTGAAATAGATTCACTGCACAGAGTGAAATATTTCAAGATTCTTTTTTTAAAGAATTTTGATGATTAGAGCAAACAGCAAACAACCCCCCCCCCCCCCAAAACCTGCATCTCAAGAAATTGTAATACAATATCGTAAACATCAAAATGATTTATTTTTCTGGGTGGGGTCTAAAAATTGGGTAGGAATGCAAAGATTGAAAAGTGATTTCCTGTGTTTAAACTCTATAATGAACTTCACTTTTTAAAACAGAACTACCAAAATAAATTAATAAATAAATGAACGTCTCTACCGTATTCAAATTTAATGAGATGCACCTGTTCATATTAAACATGGGAGTCTGCAAATTGAAAAACAAAACCCCTTTTGTAATTTATCCAGTAAATCGCATCAGATTGACACTATCCCTTCAGAAGGAGTTGTGTTCAGAATTTGTCTGTTTTTAAGTCTTGTGAATAGACGCAATGATTGGCATCTAGGGACTTACAGCTTGAGCTTCGTCATCGTCAAACTTGAGCAACTCCAGGCTGCAGTCGTCCTCAAAAGGCCGGTCCAGATCCCACACGTCTTTGTTGACCTTGGCGATCACCGTGTTGTCGGCCAGACCTTGACTGGATGCCACAGCGGGACATATTCATCAAATTCATGCCCAGACGTTGACTTATGCTGACAAGTCCACTTTCAAGAGACGAGTGAACTTCAAAAGTGTTCTGACGTGTACAAAATATATTAGAGCAAAGCACAGCATAAGAATGAGGAAGTTTTACAGCATCGATAATATGTGTAAAGTTACAAAGGCAGGACCTCGACGCTAACTTTTGCACTGGTGCGACCAGTTGTCCAAATTTGCTCATCTTAAATTGTCTTAACCCATTTAGGCCTAAAGCGCCTGGCGAAACATCCCTCAAAAACCTAAGGGCGACTATCGAATCATCCTCTAAAACTTGAGTTTTTGCCGGAAATTCAATACCTTAAATAATTAAAATCTCAGCCCCTGTAGCAGATAGAAACATCATTCCAAAAGAATTTCAGAGTTTAGATGTGGCTTTCACACAGAGAAGCAATATTTTTAATTTAAAAAACAAAACAATCATCATTGTCTACAAAGATATCATTTAAAAAAAAAAAAGAAAATGACATATCCGCTCTCCCGGCTTTAAGGGCAGAAAGACGCAACAGCGCTCTCAGCCTTAATAGGCATATCATCGTTTCATATAACGTAAAGATCGACATTGACTCAAGATATATTTGCAAAATATTTTAACGTCACAAGAAGTCTGTCTGCGACAAGCGGCGGCTGACAAAGCACGGTTGATTATTTTAGCTCTTATATTACGGGAAGAGTATTTGTTTTAAAATTATTCACACAAATACATCCGCGATTTATGTGTGCATTTATAATGAATTATCATTTGTAAATATTAAATTTCAAGCCGGAAGACCTTGTGCTGCTTCTACCTCTTTTTTTTTTTTACACCGCACCAAAAAAAGGCGCAAAATAAGAACGACAACAGTTGGACTGCAGAGGGAGCATTAAAACATGAACATTTCCTTCCCAGCACACTGCAAAGTTGGCTGCATTTGCGAGCATATTCGTCGCAGTTTTGAGTCCTGGTAAATTTATCATCGCATTTGGCAGCGTCGCAGTAAAATTAGCCCATTTATGTATCTTAAAATACTAATTAAAGTAACTGACCTGATCCCACAAGCCACTTGGTAGGGTGTGGTCTTCCAAGACTCTGCGTCCACCACTTTCCCATCGGGTAAGGTGACTTTAATGGTGCGAGACTCCTTGGCAGCTCTCTCTGCCGTGAGGGCATCGTGCTCAGCTTTGAGCTTAGCGTACAACGTCAGGCGCTTGTCTATGTACTCGGGCGCTGGTGAAAGCTGCGGGGAAAAACATTGCCAAGTGTATCAAGTAATGATGCGCATGTACAGGATATGAAACGTGTTTTTGGTTCTCACCTCAGCTCTGCCACCAGCATCTCCAGCATTATTTTTCACCTTCTTCTTTCCTCCATCTTGACCATTCGATGCTCCTCCCTGTCCAAACATCACAGTGTAGGCTATTAATTTAGGTTTACTCAATGCTACGTGAGTGTGACACAGTATGCGCCACATTGTTACAGCACCGAACCGTTAAACCATTAATTCAACATCATGAATGAGTAAAAGGGACGCGCTTCTTGTCAATATACAAAGTTATGAATGTGAAATCCTTTTTAAAACGTGCAAGGAGAAACAAATATCCTTTGCTGGCTACTTTCAGTTCATGTTGACTGTCAATCATACAACTAAAAGAGAATGTTAGCGAAGTTTGTGTGAGAGGCTGCCATAAACATACGTGCAGCGTTCCAATGACATAAAAGGGGGGTCACCGGTCTTCCCGAAAGCCAACACGTTTGCAGCGCATTGCTAGTTGTCGTCAATGTGAACAGAGTGGCGGCTAGGCTAAGCTAAGCTAACCGGCTAAATTAATGACCGTTGCTAGAAATGAAGGCGAAACGTTACCTTTTGACCTTCGGCCACGTTTAGTTGACTCATTTTCTCCACGACAGAGTGTTCGGCCATAACAAGTGACAAGCTGGCCCACTTTGAGCGACTTGATCACGGGTTGGCGAGCTCGCTGAGAACTGTCAAGATGAGAGCCGAGCGGCGGTGACGGCTGATGACGTCACCCGGAAATCTGATGCAACATTTTCATTTACTGGAAAGAAAATTCTTCTTGTCGTTGGAAGTTCATGATGCAGCGTTGCACTTGTATCATGTTAAACATATTTTTATGAGCCAGAGCAAAATTACAGGACAAGTAGTTTTCGAAATTTGTATTCTCTTTTTTATCAGAAGATGAACATAACATAACAATTTTTTTCCATTTAGATTTCAATTTCTGTTTGTTTTTTAATCATAAATACGCCGTGACTTTAAGTGATTCAATACAAATGAGTAGCCTGTGAGCTGACACTGGGAAGTCGGAACTGCTTTACATTGTGATCTTTTTTTTCTTTTTTAATAATACATCCACACTTTGTAATGCACGAGGCAGCATTGTGTAATTGAAATATTAACTCGTGGTGTGTTTCTCAACCTATGGACTCTTTCGTTATGTTTGTCAAAAAAGTGAAAGTGAAACTAATAGCAATAATTCACAAATGTTAATAGACATGTCTGACCTTGCACCTCCAAGGTAGTAATCCACAGAAGAGTTTCTTAATTGCTTTCAATTATTCCCTTTGTCCTTATGTCTTAAACCCTACGACAAAAGTGAGCGCATTCGAATGAAACGTAGCCATATACTATGTCAGGCTGCTCCCTCAAAAGGCACACCAAAAGTAAAACCAACAAAGAGCAGATGATTGCAATCATCCTGCTGATATCTGTGTTGCTTTGTTAGCAGCTGAGGTGATATTTGTCCTACATTTTCTTTCTTCTTGGCTCCAGATGACGTGCACATTGCAATTAATGTTCAACAGCAGTTTTTAAACTCCTGACACTCGCTGTGGGAATTAGAGGAGAAGATGAAGCGCACTGTGAGCTTCCATGCTGTTTTTTGTGGGGGGGGGGGGGTTGAGTTGGTACGGTTGTTATGAGGGAGAGAGACTGAAGTGTTGAATAATTCACCTTCAAAAGCTGGGGAAAAAAATCAAACATGCACAGACAGACCATGCTGATGCTCTGTCGAATTCATGCCTCTGTTTTCAACTTAGTTTCAAAGCCTTGTCAAGCACTCAGTGGTTTTTGTACAAATGTATGGCAAAGATGATATGTAACAAAATTCAAATCATCAATGTTCCTCATTACTGTTGCTTTTAAATATGGCTGATCTTGTTCAGGGGTACAGCAGGGCAGTTACAGGATTCTTCTAATGAGCATGTTTTGCATGGTTTGTAAAAATGCCTCAGTGTGTAGATGTGTTCCAATCTGGATTCTGACCTTTGAGTAGCAAGGTGACAACATTTCCAAAAAATGACAGTCTGTCAAATGGTGAGTCTTTTGAAATGGCCACTTTCAACCTGAGTACAACGCACCAAGAATTTTGATAATCAGACAATGGTTTCCGGAGAAATTTAGTTTTTTTGTCTTGGAAAAAAAAACTGCCTTTTTGAGGAATGTTTTTGTGTAATATCACCTATAGAAAGTCTGTTCCAAAAAACATTCAAATTAGAGTGAAATGGAATAACAAACTTAAAAATATCCCCCAATTGCTTGTACAGGCCCAAATTTCAAAATGTCGCGGGGTCAAAATCACGGTGATGTTTCAAACGCTGACATTTGCCCTAAAAATTTGATTTAAAGGTGAAGTGAAGTCAATAAATTCTTTTACAATAATACTGTACGTTCTATGCGGCCCCATGAATCAAAACACGATATTCTGATTAATATTGCGTTAGTGCAGGGGTAGGGAACACCGGTTCCTTGAGAGCCATATCCTGCCTGTTTTAGGTCTTTCCCTACTACAACACACCTGACTCAAATGATCAGGATCGTTTCAGACTTCTACCGAGCATGCTGATGAGCTGATCCTTTGAATTTAAGCAGCAAATTTTTACCACTCTCTTTTTACCACCATTTTGCCCATTCGTTGTTGACTAAAAATGACATCACAGTTGTTCAGGACTCAGGTAACGACCAATCACAGCTCAGCTTGCTAATGTCACATGACCACAACCAGAAAACAACCCAGAGGTTGAAGATGGTGTTTTGAATGCTTATTATTTATAGCGTAGACATTATCTAAGAAAAAAAAAAGCGTGGTTGTGGAATTATTTAGTAGAGCCCCGCTGTTGAGAGGATGCCACTTTGCATGTCTATAAGTGTTAATAATTTGGAGCGACTTTGAATATTTTATATTACTTGTCCTGTAGGTGTCAGTAGAGATTCTTTTTTTTTTTTTTTTTTTTTTCCTGCCTGCTCTTTGCACTCGCTGTCACTTGCGTGTCACATCAATCACTAAAGTTTGGTGTTTGTCTACAGGCGTCTCTGGAGTGAACAACGCCGGGCGCCCACCTCGTTCACTCTCTGCAAGGAAATTGCGCCGACGAATACATGATGGGATTTGCTCCCTCCAAACACTTCATGAATATTTGATCCTTCCTTTTTCTCCATTCGTGTCGCTTCGGCACATTATTAGACCATCACTCACATCTATTGTCTCCCACAAATCATCCTCCTAAATAACGCAGGGCATTCTCCTGACTTCTTCAACAATTTATATAAATCTCACTCCAAGAAGGCAGTACGTTCATGATGCAATAAAGAGTGCGGACGAATTAAAGGGGATAAAGGCGAACTGTGAAGCTGGGCTGTGTTTTGAAGGGATTATAAAGGCTCAAATACAACTTGGGTGCTATAAAGCACACCTGAAAGCATTCCTTACAAGCGAGTCCAAGGGCATGCGCCGCCATGAAAAATCACTGGCCTTCAGCCGCCCTCCACGCTGGGAGAGGATGACGGATGACATCGGGTCAGCCAGGGGGGCAGCGTGCTACCACCAGCATGCAGACAGCCATCTGCTGAGAAGCCCACCACGAGATACTTCACATCCCGTCCACTAACTCGTGACAGCCGTAATATTATCGGACCCATTGGGTGGATAATGGCCAATAGCCTCTGCATAATGCATGTGCGTTCGCATAGTGTGCATTTAAACCGTTCCCATTTTAACCGCCAATGATCTATTTTGTAATTAAACGGTGCAAACTGCAAAAAGAATAGCACTGAATTGAAGACAGCCAGAAAAAAATGTTGTTATTGTAAATCATTGGTAACCATTGGCGAATATCTCAACTTTAATGAAAATAAAGAAAATACAGGTTGTTATTGGAAGCACTGACCTTACGAGCTAAATTCTTACGTTTGGGGTTGTATTTATTTACCACAGTCTATTTTCTTCATATTGTACTGTTTTTCTTGGCTGCTCTGCATCCAATATCTATGTATCATAGATATCAAGTATCAAAGAAGAAGTCAACCCAAACATATTTTTTCAAGAATATGTTCTATACAAGCCCACTAGTTGAAATAAGGCAATATGATTGATATGAAATAGGAGTTAAGCAGGAAAATCAACCCGTTTTCAGCCATCTGTGGGGGCACCCATTTTGTCACTTCTGTCGACTGAAGATGACATCACAACTGCTCAGGGCTCACGTCTGACCTGTTACCTGAGCCTTGAGCAGTTGTGATGTCATTTTCAGTTGACAGAAGTGACAAAATGGCCGCCTCTTGAGCTGGCTAAAAAGATGGTAATTTTGCTGCTTAACTCACATTATACACAGTGTTGTTTTCGTCAACGATGACGATGACGAAAATATTTCGTTAACGCCCCTTTTTTTCATGACATAACGAGACGATGACGAGCTAAATGTGGCTCTTTGACAACTAAAACATGACGTGACGTACATGAATTTTCGATAACGAGACAGGACGAAATTGTTAGCGGGTGTGGT
This sequence comes from Filicampus tigris, assembly GCF_054856515.1. NCBI lineage: Eukaryota > Metazoa > Chordata > Actinopteri > Syngnathiformes > Syngnathidae > Filicampus > Filicampus tigris. The sequence goes on along the minus strand of NC_141221.1, from coordinate 9,828,821 downwards.
CCGTCAGACGTTCAAAATTTATGACATCCCTTCCTATTATCCACGTAATCTGTCTTTCAAAAAATTGCAATGCTGGTGCAACCTATCCTCGTTTGGGCACGGCCACCGCCGGGACAGCACGCGGGGCGCACGCATCGCACACACCGTTGCACACACCGGCACAACAAAACACGAACAGGTCTGCGGTCATCGGTCTCGGCTCACGCACACTGACACGCTTTCCTTTGACGGACCATGGCGACAGTGACAGCAATTGGGCTTGGTGGTCGGAAACAAAGGAAAGGTGTGGACATACTTTATGTACAACCCAGCAGAAAGAACAACACGATGCATTGTAGACAGCGGTAACAGTGAATGTGGCCACAAACTAAGTCAACACACTGATATTTTGTCCCAACTCGTCCTGTTAACATATACTGTATACATTTACTTGCACTCTGTTATTCAACAATCGGCTTGTGATCAATTTCATTGTGCTTAAAGTTTTCCACATAACTCGTGGCGCAAATGGGCTGAGTTAAGGCATAAGTTATTTTGGTTGAGCTAGCGTCAAGGCTAACGTCAATTCATTCACTTCTGTGTGAAGTCAAATATTAAAAGTAGATTAAGGCAGTGGTCCCCAATCATTATTCTACCACGGACCGGTTGGTCCGCGTTGGAGTGTGTGTGTGTGTGCGTGTGTGTGTGTGGGGGTGTGTGTGTGTGTGTGTACAATAATAAACGTGAATCCAGGGCGCTTCAATAAAAGACACTTCGATACGTTATCTCGATACATAGGGTGCGATATGATTCAAGGACGATCCAGTTTTAAAGTGGAATGATTCGGTTCGATTTAGCAGAATTTGATTCGATATGATACAGCTCATTTTGAGTGGGCACAGTGCAATGAGTTTCTTGCCATTGTACATACATATGAATGAACTTGTCAGTACTATAAATGTGGCATTTCCTTCAAAGGTATATCTCTCCAATAAAAGATGAATAAATACTTATCTCGATGTATTTTAAAGCGGAACAATTCGATTAGGTTCAATTCGATGCAGTTGCATATCTTAAATCCAAACGATTTTCCAATTCCGATTGATTTTTTTACACCCCTACAAGCAAAACATAAATACTTTTAATTAGGCATGTTCAATACCACTTTTTTCAGACTAATACAAGTATCCACTCTGAGTACTCACTGATGCTGACTACCGATACCTCTAGTTATTTTGATATATGAGGTTGATTTCCACTTTAAGTATCGGTGGCTGATATCGGCAGCCTCCATGAGTACCCAATACCTAAAAAATAAGGGCGGTATCGGCCTGGTACCGATACCTGTTATCAGTAGTCTCCCATCCTTACTTTTAATAATAAGCATCTCTGGTCAGTATGATATATTCTTTTGAAATAGTTGATGTTTTTTTGCCATGTTGTTTGGTACACATTGATTCTGAACTGTTCTGGATGATGTCTGTGGCACAGTTGCATGTCATATTTTTTTCTCAAAATGAAAATTTCTGTGATTGCAAGCGCAGAGATAGTAGTGGTTTTTAGAGGAGGGGGAGTAAGTCTGATATGTCTCTGCTGAAGGCCCAGGTGCCAAATGAATGGCCTGCCACTGGGTGGAAGGAAAATAATGTGCACACACATTCTCTTTCTGGGTCGCTCCCTGCCGCTTGAGGTTCAGACAGAAGTGCTCCGTCACAGTAGAAGCTTACGCCGCTGCTGCTGATGGTGGTGGTGATGCACATGAAACGACTCCTGACAGCCGTCAAACGCAGCCCCGACAAACAAAAGTAGAAAATGTTCACAGGAGACCCAAAAAAAACTGAAGGAGCGTTGTTGTTGTCGTAGCACACAGTGCCTTGTTTAGTGACGGAGCCCAAAGAGTTTCTGATGACATACGCACACCGAATGTGAGAGCTTCTCTGTATGCATGCAAGTATATTTAGAAGTTGGGAGAGCAATTCACTCAGAAGTTTTGTGTAAGTGAGAAGAGACGCTGTCGTGGACCTGAACCCCCAAAAATATAAAGGCTCGTTAGCAATTACCATTTCACCTAACAAGCCTGTTTTTGGAATGTAGGAAGAAACTGGGTGACCCACCCCCCCAAAAAAAAAAAATCACACAAGCATGGAAATAACATCCAAACTCCACACTGGAAGGGATTTGGACCGACAACCTCAGAACTGCGAGGCAGTGGTGCTAACCACGAAGCGGTTTTGGCGGGAAAAATAATATCAACCAACAAACCTGCTCTATAAATGAATTAAAACTAACTGAATTTTTAAAAAAAAAAGTCAAAACGCAATAAAAACGAACTATAATGACAGATTCCAAACTAATATGAAACTGGTGTGGCATCTCAGCAGCCACCAGTTGGCTGGGTCGCGCTTTCGTTTAAATTCCATTTTTTTTTCCTTGTGAACTCCAGTCCATTTTTCATTGGCTGTTACATCTGCAACATCGCATTACCGTTAAAAATTCAAATTTAAAATTGCAGCAAAACCAGTAGCCGACCGTCAGCCACTCATAAGAACTTGTGGCAGAACCTCTCACAATGCGCAACAGTTCAGTCGGCTTGAGGCGGATTTAAAGTGGATGACGCACTTGTGACTAATTGGAGTCTATTTTGCCGTTATATTCTTGAGCCAGGCCATCCTTGCATATAATGTCACACAGCAAGAGAAGGCTTGAAAAAGGTCAATTTGTCTGCTGGTAGCCGAGCTGTTTTTCCTTGAATAGAATTTGAGATTGTGGCCATGTGGGCAAATCCCATGCAAAAGACATGATGCACACAAGAATGTCTTATTGGCACCCTGCCCCCAGCCATGGGCGGGTGTGTGTGTGCGGGGGGCGCTATTCGTAGAGGGATTAGGCTCCATTGCGGCCCCTTATCATTCAGTTCAGTGTGCTGGCTCAGCAGCAGGACGAAAATTGAAACTAACAGGATCTGCTGTAGCTACTACCTCTTCATCGTAATATGGCAGCCATTAAAAGATTACCCTTCATGCTGCCAAAAGAAGTGTCATCCCCTAAACAAAAATCACTTTCAACATTTGTTAATATGGGAATCCATCTCCGGGAAGTGCAAGCCAGGATTATGGATTGTACGAGGACGCTGTCCTGCGCCGACTTTGTTCGTTCATTAGTATATTGCTGCGTGTGTGCTTTGGAATAAACGCACGGTGGAGGAAAATGCTATTTCGCCGCATTTATTGACTCGTTGCATCACCGCACACTCCTAATTTACACTTCATTTGAATAACTGGCATGACATGTCATATTCACTTTGAAAGTTTGAGCTAACATTTTTCCACAATAAATAATTTGTCACCCCGTGATGGTGCTGTCTAAAATGCATCCGCACGCACACACTTTAACAAAGGCAACCTAATTACACACTAGAAGCACATGCGAGTCCCACTCATTTAAAATTCCAAACATACGCTAAGTTTGCTAGCTTCTTCCAAAGTGGAATAAGACCCTCGAGAAGAAGCACCTCATTAACGGCTAAAAACCGTTATTGACCCTAGCATGACTTTTTTTTCCCCTTCTTCTTCTTCTTCTTCTTCAGGGGTATTCCCATATCTTCGGAGAGTCTAAAGAAGCTCCACTGATCCACTGCTAAAATGTATTAATCTCACAACTGCTTAAAATGTTACACATTGAAATGCAAAACTCATATATTCAGTAGGCACATGGATGTTTTATTAAATCTCTAGTAAACAGAAAAAGCCCTTCCAGAATATTTAACTCAAGCGCTGTCTATGTAGACGAAGAATACGAAGCAGTGTATGTGTTAGCAGTAATGCAAAAAGCATTTCATCATTTTCCACACGGATTCATTTACTTCAAATTTTGGTGCAGCTCCAGAATTTTATTCTATTTTGTAAATGACTTGGCATTCTGGAGAAAATGCCACTAAGTACAGAAGATCAAATTTCTTCATTTGTATGTATAGTACATGATTGCTATTTGCACTAGCGCTCACAACTTGCAACATGATCCTCTTAAATACGTCAGTCCCTAAATTCACGGCGCAAATGTTTTGTGCCCGCTCCACCGTGTCGAGACTGACAGTGCACATCTGGCGCGCCGCATTTAAAGGGAATGACAGGAGTCGCTTTGATTGGCCATGATTGAAATTGGCTATGATCACACCCACAGCGGCGCAGGTCTTTCAGTTCCGCCGGCCTGGGCTGGTCTGCAAAATTAGAAGTCTAATCAAGGATTTATGGCGTTGACGAACACAGTGCCCTTAATGACAAAGATACAATGCAAATGTATTTTTTTTATCACATACGCGACTCATACATCTTAAAGCAGAAGTCAACCCAAGCATATTTTTTTTCAAGAATATGTTCCTAGCAGGCCCACTAGTTAAAACACAGCATTCTGATTAATTTTGCGTTTGTGGAATATGAGTTAAGTTGCAAAATGCACTTGTTTTTAGCTATCTCTGGGGGTGGCCATTTTGTCTTCTGTCGACCGAAAATGACATCACAACCGCTTACAATGACCAATCACAGCTGACCTGTTCTCTGAATCTGAGCCTTGATTGGTCGTTGTGAGCGGTTGTGATGTCATTTTCAGTCGACAGAAGACAAAATGGCCGCCCACAGAGATAGCTAAAAACGAGTGGATTAACACTTGTTCCACAAACGCAATATTTATCAGAATGCCCTGTTTCAACGAGTGGGCTTGCATAGAACATATTGTTGAAAAAGAAATGTTTGCGTTGACTTCCGCTTTAATGTTGGAAGAGTTTGGAGTGTAATGGTTAGCATAGATGCCTTCCAATATTTTTAAAGCACTCAATAAATAAAGTTGAGCTGGGCTCTAAGCAGTTAGTTGATTGACCTTGGTTGATTGCAGGCCTACATATTCCCTTCCTTAACTTTGCTCAAAGGATGAATACATTTTGCCAATCTATCAAATGTTAAAAGAAGTGGATTGCTCTAAAATGTAAAAAATGACTTGCTTTGAATGAGAGTCTGCTTACTTGCCAGTGTATGTTGTTCTTTACGTCCTTCTTTTGGAATAAGTATTTTCAAAAAACAACATGAATTGAAATAAAAATGTTTGATTATTCTGACATTTGAGGCTCCACTGTACAATTAATGAACAGGAAACCAAATTTAAAAAACAAGCCAAGGTCTCCATGCTCCTGAGTGCCCTTCTAGTGTAAGCTGTATTTATTCATCATGAATCACTACCGGAAAAAAAAAAAAATCATCTAAAAGTGTGCACAATAAAACAGTATCATATCATTTTCCCCCTCAGCTGCACGAATAATCTTATTTTGATTATTCCAAAAGTTTGATTTTGTGATTAGATGGATGCTGATATTCTTCCAAGGGGAAATCATACGCACATCAAAAAGCGCAGCGACAAGATGCTATCGTGCTCTGAGATGTGTGCACAATTCACCGGCGCCTGTCGGGGAATTGAAATAATGCAGCGGGGACTTGAGGAAAAAAGCGTTGAGCCGCGTCGCACATGAATAAAGCAGAAGGGAGACGGATTCGGCGAGGGCTCGGCTCCTGCCTCCCTCGCCTCTAATCGGGGCGGGTCGGGAGGCATCCTTGCTTTTAATCAGGCTCACCTCGGAGCACCTCGGTGCTGCCGCGCCGCGATGATGGATGACCCACAGCGCCACATGCAACGGCGAGGCCCCCCGCTCGCCTCTGCGTCGGCCAGCTGGAAACATGGCGGACAAGCGAGGCGTGCGCTCCGAGCAATTTGCGACAATTCCCCTTTCTTAATCACGCCGCGTCCCCCGCTGGGCCCGCTTTGTGTCTCGGGGGGGGGGGGGGGGGGGGGGAATCGTCAACGGGAAGGTTCCAGCGTGTGGCCTTCAAGGGAGGGCACGGTACACTTTCCAGGGCTTTCCTGACATTTTGCCTTAATACCACGCAGCGGGAACGCACACGTGTCATTTCTTTCTGCCTGCGGGCTGACATCATGTTGGGCTGATTGAAAGATGTCTTCCCGCTCTCAGGCACTACACGGTTGTGATAGCAGTGGTTTTGTTCTTTGCAGGGGTGTGCAGCTTGAACAGTTTCAGCGGGATGGGCCACGCTGACACGGCGACTTGAAACAGGAACAAATCTCAGTAAAAAGCAACATTCTGCCGAGCTTCTTTTACTAGATAATGCCTTTTTCTTTCCAGTTTCTTTTGTATACTTTCTCATGGCTTACTTCTACCATGCACTGGTTCGCCAGCTAACAGCCAATGAGAATGTTCAATTGCCACCGACAACCGATTGATGGCTCGTTCATTGAAATCATATCTAAGAAGCACAATGACGCAACAATCTCAAGTCTTGGCAATTTGAAATGTTGCTTTTTGCTTGGATTTTTCCTGCTGGTATTATGAGTGTGTTGGGCAAAATTGGTACGTGGGCTCTGTTTCTGTAGACAGGCGTGTGCGCTAGTCGTAAAAACAGGCGCATCAACATTTTGGGCGTGACAGTTCTAAGCACCAAGCAGTCTTCAATTTCTCATATCACCAACACAATTATCTCTTATCATTTGCACTTATCAGCTCCACGTCCCCCAGCACAGCTGACAATTTGCCAACAGAAAGTAGACTACACTTTAGACAAGGTAAAAGCAGGTCAAAGTTTTGGTGCAGGTGGTATAACAGGATTTTTGGTGGATTTGAGACGCAGGCAAACGGATTCGGAGCTCCGCTGAGGTGTGTGGTGGATGTCATTGGATTTTATTCATGAATATGACAACTGCGTGCATTGAACCCCCTGAATCACTGTCGAAATCAATTCATTGAAGGGATTATTAATATTATATTCTTTAATATGTTTTTTAAAGCAGTCCCTTGACCGCAGGACAAGTATTTGCTGGATAGGCGCGCCTACCCGGCGCTTAAGTTAAAGGGAGGGGGGTCGTTTCCACTAGCCAGGAAAGAAGCCAGATGTGTTCTCTCCCGCAATGGCGCAAACGCCCCATTCGAGCTGCGCCCGTCTACAAAAAACAATGACATCTTGGCCATGTTGAGTGTGTAATGCGACAATGAGGAAATAGGAGTAAGGCGGATGTTGTTACACTGGTTACACGGCAGAATCATGATTATCGGAATCTTTCTCTAATTGTGGGAGTGGCTGTAGAGCACCACATACTCTAGCCCCGCCCCTGGTTCTTTGAAAAGTACCCGTGGCTCTCTTAAATCTATTCATGCTGTTGCCCTGCGGGGCCGAAGCCACTGCTGCACACGTAGCACTCCTTGTAATTGCAATAAATAATGTATGATTAATACAGCTGATTAAACAGTCCGGGAATTCGCAGCCGGTCGGCAAGTCGACTTCTCGCTGAATAACTAAGTTTACCTCGGAGCTTTTGCGCTCTTGTCACGCCATTGTCTTATCAGGAGTTCGACAGCTGCTGCGGATCAAAGAGCGCTCAGTCTGTTTGAAAGTCTGCTGCCGTATTACAATGGCACTGGAACGTTTCAAGTTGGCTGCGAGAAAAGAAAGGCGCACCTAATTTTGTCTCCCAGAATAAGTCACCTGCCGAGTGTCAGTGTGAGTGCAGAATGTGAGATTTAATTAGCTGCTTGGAGCAAATGTTTTCACGCTTTAGAGAGTCACCGGTTAAGTTCAGAGAGAGATGATGTTTGTTCTCATTTCATTTTATTTATATATATATATATATATATATATATTTATATATATATATATATATATATATATATATATATATATATATATATATATATATATATATATATATATATATATATATATACATATAATATTTTGAATGAAGGGATGTAAATACATTTTTTTACCCTATTCATCGATTAATCGACAAAATAATTGATTATTAAAGTAACTCAGTTGCAGCCGTAGTGTGCTTGAAAACCGAGTCACATGATCAATGACTGGTGCTGAGTGTGTGATTGCCATGTCGACTGCTTGAAAATGTTGTCATTTGGCAGCCAATATAACTGGAGGTAACAGTTCAGAAGTGCAACTGTCGAACATCAGACAACAGACATTCTGCTTGGTTGATTTGTTTGCAACGCAGATAATAGAAGGAAAGGGGATTACAAGAAGTTTGTTAGCGTGTTAGATCTAACTCTGAGAAAACCCCCAATTTTTTTTTTTTTGCCAGCCCAACATTTAGACCACACTAAATTCTCCTCTAATTAGTTAGCAAGGATACGAACCTAAGCAATTTCAACTGCGGGGGTTGGCAATCGACGTACCAAAGTAGACGGAATAAAGCCGCAGTCTCAATGCAAATCTCAGCAGTTCAAATCAAGTTCAGCGTCTCGTACATTTTAGCCGTCATTTCTCCTGTCTATTGTCAGACTGCCAAGCGTGACAACCTGCATACCTACAATACTAAAAACCCATTGTGTTATCATTTCCTGAGTTTTCAGTGGAAAAAGGTCAAAGTATTTGCCCATGAATAGGCTGAATGGGCGGTATAAAAAATAAAATGCTATTATAAAACTCCACTTGGGTTGTAGAGGAATCTGAGGAATATTTCTAATATTCCTGATGGGAATATTGTGCTTACCACAAGCAGTCAAGCAGAAGAGCATATTTCTAATTCAACTGCCAGTGTCTTTGACAGACTCTGACCTTTCGCAGACAGAAGGCACCTAAACGCTTTTTCGGGGTTTTTGTGGAAATGGAAGTCATTTAAGCTAATGCCTGGCTGAGGCACTCACCAAATCCAATAAAGCATGAGGTTATAAACTGTCCATTCAAGTCTCCCACAGAGCCATCGAGCCGCGCTGGCTAAGAGCGCGTCTTGTTGGGACCCCACCAAAGTCAAACTGAGCGGACAGGTCAATAACAGCAATTACATTGACTGGAAGGAAGCCTCGGTGCCACACTTGATGCTGTGCGATTTCAGGAAAAATACAGCTGAATATGTGCAAGAACTTACAATGATATAAGACCCAGGGGCGGAGCCAGAATGTGGCTAATGGGTGGGCCCGGAAAAATTAGGGTGGGCCTGAATATTTACCCGCAATGAGCACAATCTTCCTGTCCCGACAGATCGTACATTCAAATATAATGACAAACTGAATAATATGAAGTTCAGATCTTCCTTAGACATCCACAATTATGCCATTCTTAATATTCAATACAATAAAAAAAAAAAAAAACACAACGAAACACAAATTATAAATTAATTTCATAATAATTTACAAAAAATGTAAAAGTATATATTTTTTCATGAATCTCACTGGGTGGGCAGTCTGTCAATCTGGGTCAATCACCCATGGCTCCGCCCCTGATAAGACCTCAATTCAGGAAGCATCAAATGATTAACTGCATATTTGGAAACACACACAAACAGAGATTCAAATTCTGTTGTGACACAATTCAAATTTTTGGGGGTCTCAAGAGGTCCATTTCTGATACTTTATTCATCATGGCAGCCTAAATTTAGAAAACCATATTGAATGGAATATCTTCAGATAGAAATCAGGCCTCTTCTGAATGTGGATTTCAAATCGCGTGCGGCGTAAATGCACAGATCTGATATACCCGGGTATAAATGTTGGATATGTGTACATGATACAACCTTTACAGTAAATCGGAATCGCGCACTTGCATGCTTACACACCGCACTTGGTTTCCATAGCATCCACCACAGGGTAGGGCGCAGGACAGCGCAAGTGCGACCATATTTGTCGCCGGTTCCTAAGCAACGTAACGGGAAGTAGCCTGGTGCCTTTTTCTCCAGCATCAGTTCTGCTCTCGCTGTCTGTTGTCAAAGCGCCTGAAATGAACATTGTTCTATTGCCGCGGTGGCAAACGGCCACATCGTGCGTCGCTAGCCGCCGCGGCACGCCATTCATCTATAATGCAACTCGCATTAGCATTCAAGTTTTCTTGCTTTTACATATTAATACCAACGGTGGTTAGCTAATTAGCTGCAATAACAAGCGCATATATCATCTCCTCTTCCCATGAGAATTGTTCTATGTGAGAACTCATTTTGCCCAGTATCCTAATGGGCATTATTGGGTGATTATTTGAGTGTCGCTTTTATCTTCTCGCTATATTTCCAGATAGCTCTGAGCAAGGCACGACTGATACGACGCGGTTTTAGAGGCTGTCATTGACAGATATCTCTCTTTGGGTCCAAAATGTTCCCCCTCGTTGCAGATGGAAAGCAGCGACACAGCTCGGCGAGGTCCATTACCTTTTAGGAGCGTGCTTCTACTTTTCTGCCTCTGCCTTCATTCTTTATATCCCCGCCATTAAGGCCAAAATCGGCCCAGCGAGCAGCAGACACATTCAATGCAGGATAAGTGGCTTAGAATTTGGAGTCGATTTGTTGTTAAATACCCCAAACATTTAAATGTATTTACTTCATACTGCTGCAAAAGGCCGCAGTGTTTCACGTGCTGTACTGTAACTGCCATTAATCGGAGTAGACAAATTCACAGAGGGAATACATTTTCGAAACGTTCATTTAACTCCCCATAATGACTAAACTCTTAGCTAAGGGCTACGTTGGAGGTGATTTGACGCCGTGATTGTTTGCCAACTCCAACTTGACCACAAATTGTCTGCTGGCAAAATAAAACCTCGCTGAAATGGAATATGTGCACTCAGTCTAATGAAAGCGTGTAGGAGGCACTCTGGGATCCGTCCGAGTTTTATGTCTGCGGGAGAGCGTGAATAAATAAATGCAAAAATCCTGCCGACATTTCATAACAATACAATGTGACAAATGAATCCGACACTGAAAATAAAGAATTGTATTATGCTGATTTGCTTTCCATGCTGTAAATTATCATTTATTTTCTCCCCTCACCCACATGCAATAAAGAAAAAAAGTCTTAATAAACTCATGTAGACTGGTGTTACATGATCCCTTATTGCCAGTCAGATACCTTCCGACTATTTTATTTTTGTTAATCCTGTGGACATTTCATAACAATACAACGACGCTGTGTGTATTTTGGTTATGAATGATTCCATCATCTCGCTACCGTACAATATAACCCGCTATCGTTTCTGTTGCTCTTTTGCTGGTTGGATATTGCGCTGGCCCTGTTTTTGCACTAATGTAGAGTCCAACAATAATGTATAATGTAATGATAATAACGTCGATGACATTACATTTCAATTGTATTATTTCAGTCCCTCACCCGGTAAGAATCGAGAAGGAATCAAGTCAATAAGCAGAATTAATAATGGAATCGAAATAGCTCAATTCTTATCCTAGCCGAAATGACAAATAATCAGAGAGTGAAAATAAAATCATTGGATGCTAATTAGATGTTCGATACGGTCTTATCCCTTGTTGGGTAAATGCTCTTTAAAAAAAAGGTGGGGGGGGCAAAGCAGTGATCCACCATGTACCCATTTAACTCCATCTGCAACCATATTAAGGCTTGATATGTAAACATCCCAAAAGAAGGACGGCCACAAGGTTAATCGCATGGCATGCTGCTTCATGACTGGGGAGGAGGATCACTTTTGCTGGTAATTTGCTGTTTATAAGAATAGCCAAATATTTCAATAGCGGCAGCTCAGCAGAGTGACAATGTGATTATGGCTTTGGCGACTCCCGATAAGCAAATCGTGTTGCTCTCAGTAAAAAGCCTCAGTAGGATTCACTTTCCGTGACCTAGAAAGTCCCCACGCTCCCACTCAGCCACATTCTTATTTTGCCCCTCAAGATGTTTGAACAAGTCCGTTACGCTCCAAAAGAAGCAGGTCCTCTGCTGGCCGCAAATAGCCTGTCCTCGTTTCCCCCCCCCCTGTTCAAATGTTGACAGATATATGAATAAAAGTGGGATTGCTCGCTTCATGATGTCACTGGAATGTCAGCCGCTCGTTGATTGGCTTTAAAGAAATTCGCTCAGACTTAGACGGGGGCTTAAAGCATTAGGACAATAATAAGCCGGCTATAAATTCACTATTATTATCTCACTCGTTGATAAAGATGTCCAATAAGAAGGCTTAAAACTGCAAAATGGTGGCAGGACAGGGGATCCTCTAAAAGTGAACTTGCAAAGCCGTTTTTGGGCTGTTTTTGGCTGTGACATTCGTTGGCGGAGAGTATCTGCACTTGTTGTGTGCGCCTTCATCGGCAGCCTGTTTTCAACAGCTGTTACTTTCTCCCAAAATTTGCACTCTTGGAGTCGTGCTGGGCTGTTTGCACAATCGCAGCGTTTCGGTCGTGGTATTTTATTGAGCCGAGAGTATCGGCACTATTGGATGTTTGTCTCCAATGCTAAAACCGCAAAGCACTTTTCCGGGAACGTGGAGCCGGCCGATGTCCGTTCGGCGAAGAATGCATCCCGGTGGCGGAGGCAGATTAGAGGCGTCCCTAAAATGGGTCAGGAGAATTGAATCGATTCCTTTGCATGTGTGTTACTCACCAACGGGCGAATTATCGGCTGTTAGGAAACTTCAGTTGTTTGTTTACATTCATATTCCGCTTGTAGCAAACGTGAGTGACGTCGCTGCGATCGTGACGATTACATCCGTGAGATTACAATTTCGGTATCCCACTCATCAACGTCTGTTCTTGGCATTTAATATTTGACCTTTTTGGGCCTTTTTATCTTGTTCAAGCCACTGAAATGATTAAATTATTTAAACTGAAAAAAAATGTATGCAGTCATTGCTAGCAATTTTAACCCTCAAATTCCCTTTGGCTTAGCTTGTACTTTGTGCTTGCATTGCAGGATGAAGTGTCATGTAACGTCAAAAATGACGTCAAGTATTTGTACTCGGAGGTGTACATTTTCCTGGAAAATTTTACAACCTCAATATATTACTGAATTTCTATTTCCATTATTTCAACCTGAAAAAAATGAGTGTTCGCCTTTGAAACTACCCTTGAAGACCAAGTCAACCCAAACATATTTTTTTCAAGAATATGTTTTACGCAGGCCCATCCGTTTTTAGCCATCTCAGGGGGCGGCCATTTTGTCACTTCTGTCGACTGAAGATGACATCACAACTCCTCAGGGCTCAGATAACGACCAATCACGGCTCACCTGTTTTCTGAAGCTGAGCTATGATTGGTGTGTGATGTCATTTTCAGTTGCCAGAAGTGACAAAATGGCCGCCCCCTGAGATGGCTAAAAACCCGTGGATTTTGTTGCTTAACTCATATCCTCCACAAACACAACATTAATCAGAATGCTGTGTTTCAACTAGTGGGCCTGCATAGAACATATTCTTGAGAAAAAAAAAACATTTTGGGGGTTGATTTCCCCCTCTAAAATAAAGCATGCCTGTTGTCAAGCTTATATAATGATTGCATCCAGTGTTTTCAAATTCAAGAGGAACACTTACTGTAGCACGAACGCTCCTGCAGAGATGGTACATTTACGCTTTTACGGATGAGCCTTTTTCAGGTTATGACAGGTTGCGATTGTGCGATTGGACTCAATGGCTGCGTGTGTCGCAGCACCCAGTGAGGCGTGCCATTTTTTCCCCCCTTCGGAACTGCAACGTTCACTTGAGGATCCTCTGCGGCTGGCCGATATCTCAATTGATATGATTTTTGGGGCAATCATTATTCCACCGAAAGACCTTCGTGTGGCCGACCCACTTGCTGAGCTGCCGGCCCCTCAACTCAAAATTAATTGCCAGGCCCCGATTGAAGGAACTGGAGGTTTCATATGGAAACGACGCCAATCCGCGTGCATGCTGGCGCTGATGCTTGTTAAGATATCTTGATAGCGACGCACACAGACCGAACATAGCTTACAGTGTAGCTAAAACGTCTTGCAGCACAGCGCACATAACGTAAGATACGTATGGCCGTCTATCTATTGACACAGCAAAATATTCATCCTTTTTGTGTACCAGTTCTCCTGTTGAAGGCCACAGCAGGCAACGGAGCTTATCCTGGCTGTCAGCATTAAATCACAAGGCACATGTGAACGGGGAATCGGGTGGCAATCGATTTCGCGGCAGCTGCATGGAAGTCAGCTATGCGAACTACTGGACCGCCCGAAAAAGCATTATTCTGTTGCAAAATAGTGTGACAATGAAAGCCAGGCCCTCGTTTATTCACATTTGACCATCGGTTCAAGATGAGGGAACTTCTGAAACTTGCTCAAATCACTCGTCCCCAACTTCTCTCGACATGGAAAGTCAAAGAAAAAGATTAAAATGGTCAAACCGACTGAGAGCCACCACGTTGATTTTAATTGATGGTCAGTCGTCTAAGCGTAATTGGTTTGTGATTGTCCGGTTCAACCGCGCCGCTTGGTGTGGGGCTAGCTTAAGTTTCGTCAAAGGAGAGCAACAGCTTGACCGAGGAAGCGATTATTCTCCTTAGCAATTGGAATTTTGGATAAATTATTTTTTCAAATCCAGCATCACAGACCATTACCTAGTTTTACTTGAAAAAGTTGCTCGACAGCTCATTGGAGAACTCCAAAATAATTGGCACACTATGCAAAGACAAATTCAAATTCCATATGAGTACGTCCTTGGCGTTTCGTTCAACAGTTGAATTTCACAGGAAAAGAATCATATTCAAGGATCAAAGAAAGCTATTAGAACAGTCTTCGAAATGAAATGTCATTTTTATTTTTTCCCCACATTAATTCCAAGATTTTACTGTTCCAAGCTTCGTAAAAATATCATTACCGGTAATTATGTCAAATGTTGCGAGTAATTACTTAAAAAATTGTAATCGCTTGAAATATGTATATATAATATAGTATATAGTATATGCACACACACTGTGTGGTGTGTCCGTTTTGGATGTTAGCGGTGTGGATGAATAAATATTGTGTTTTTCTGACTGAATTAAAGGGATACAACTTTATCCTGGTTGGCCGGTCCAGGGTGTTGCCCAAAGTTCCCGCCTCTTCCCCAAAGTCAACGAGGGTAGGCTACACCTCATCCGTGACCCTGAACAGCTAAGTGTTGATGATGGATGGCTTTATTATTAATTTACATGAACTTCAGTAACACACTCATCCAGTGCAAATTTGTTAACAAAGTTGAGGAACCTAATCTAGTTTTATGTTCATGTTTGTCTCCTCTAAAGTGATTTTTAAATACATTTTTGCTGTAGTCAGCAGTTGGCGCAGGACTACATGCGGTGTGCGGAAAAAGATTCCTCATAATGCACAATGCCCCTGACGGCAGCACAAAGGCCAGATGTCTTCTTCTCTAACACCCCTCGTTGAGGCTGGGCTATTTTAATCGGTTCACATTTTTCCGAGTAAAATACAGCATGTTCGACCAGCTGTATACCCTGCGCCGGTGGTCAAGGTGGTGTGAGCAGGCGTAAGGTTTAGATTGACTTCCTGTCACCAAATTGTCTCTTTGCCAGGCGACAAGACATTCCGTCTACTGTGCCGGCAGGTCCAGCTTGGCGGAGTCCGGTCTGCCTGTTTGGCAAACAAGCGCAGTCAGCCTTGCACTGATACCAAAATCAGAATTTTCTGATCGCGTGATTAAGGTTTCCATAGCAACCGGCGGCTGGATTGATAAAGGCTGCTGGTCACCATGATCTATACATGTATATTAAAAAAAAAAAAAAAAGCTTGAGAGTAGAGGAAGCGTTACATCTGCTTCAAAATATTGACGATGAGGATGAATTTCTCAGACAAATCAAGGGATTTTTTTTACAATAAATAAAATGTGCGATTAACTAGGAGTTAACTATGAAAAATGCGATTTACTATGATTAAATATAATCATTTACTATGATTAAATATAATCGCTTGACTGCATATATGTATATATATATATATATATATATATATATATATATATATAAGAGTTGAGATTTGTAAATTGTAATTCCATATATATATATATATATATATATATATATATATATATATATATATATATATATATATATATATATATATATACATATGGAATTACAATTTACAAATCTCAACTCTTCCAGCAACCTTATTTCGTACAGATGCACAGTAATACTGAAATAAATCTATTTAATATAAACTCCAAAAGCTCATGTATGAAATTAATTGACAAAGATGAAAACTAAGGACATTTTCAATATAATTGTAGTTTTATGAAGGTAAAATGTTGTTTCAGTTAGTTATTGTCTTTTTAAAAGCACTCTTGTTTTTGTTTTATTTTGTTTATGAAAATGCTTTTTCCATTTTAGTTTTATCTATTTTCGTTTGTTTCAATTGACAAAATAACCTTAGTGCTTATAACCTGATAATGCATCTTGGGATAGTTCGCTTGCGTGGCCGCTTAAGAGCGTCTTGTTGTTGGCCATGAGTAAGTGAGAGAGAAGTACAAGAAAGGTTTTAAAAAGTCCAACTTGAATTGTCATGAGGAAAAGATGATATGAGATACAACTGTGATCCCGAAACAAATTAAACTTGTATCTCCAGACATCACTGTGTAAAGATTTTATATAAATAATAATACGATAATAATAATAATAATATAATAATATCAAGTTTTAAAATAGGGTTAGGGTTCCAAAATAGGGTTAAGGTTTCAAAGATTTAAGGTTTCAAATTAGGGTTTGTAAAACTAGGGTTACAAATTACAGTTCTACACAAAGGTTAGGGTTTTGAAATTTGGGTTTTAAATTAGTTAGGGTTTCAAACTAGGGTTAGGGTTTCAAACTAGGTTTTCAAATTAGGGTTAGGGTTTCAAACTAGGGTTTCAAACTAGGGTTAGGGTTTCAAATAAGGGTTTCAAGATAGGGTTAGGGTTTCAAATTAGGGTTAGGGTTTCAAGCTAGGGTTAGGGTTTCAAATTAGGGTTATGGTTTCAAACTAGGGTTAGGGTTTCAAACTAGGGTTAGGGTTTACAAACTAGGGTTTCAAATTAGGGTTAGGGTTTCAAACTAGGGTTTCAAACTAGGGTTAGGGTTTCAAACTAGGTTTAGGGTTTGCAACTAGGGTTTCAAACTAGGGTAAGGGTTTCAAATTAGGGTTTCAAACTAGTCGACAGGCGGATCGGTGCAGCGTCTGCTGTGATGCGGACCCTGTATCGGTCTGTCGTGGCGAAGAAGGAGCTTAGCCGAAAGGCGAAGCTCTCAATTTACCGGTCGATCTACGTTCCTACTCTCACCTATGGTCATGAGCTGTGGGTCATGACCGAAAGAACAAGATCTCGGATACAAGCGGCCGAAATGGGTTTCCTTCGCAGGGTGTCCGGGCTCTCCCTTAGAGATAGGGTGAGAAGTTCGGCCATCCGGGAGGGACTCAGAGTCGAGCCGCTGCTCCTCCGCGTCGAGAGGAGCCAGTTGAGGTGGCTCGGGCATCTGATTAGGATGCCTCCTGGACGCCTCCCTGGTGAGGTGTTCCGGGCATGTCCCACCGGCAGGAGACCCCGAGGACGACCCAGAACACGCTGGAGAGACTATGTCTCCCGGCTTGCCTGGGAACGCCTTGGGATCCTTCCGGAAGAGCTGGAGGATGTTGCTGGGGAGAGGGAAGTCTGGGCTTCCCTGCTGAAGCTGCTGCCTCCGCGACCCGACTTCGGATAAGCGGGAGATAATGGATGGATGGATGGATGGTTTCAAACTAGGGTTCGGGTTTCAAACAAGGGTTTCAAACTGGGGTTAGGGTTTCAAACTAGGGTTAGGGTTTCAAACTAGGGTTTCAAACTAGGGTTAGGGTTTCAAACTAGGGTTAGGGTTTCAAATTAGGGTTTCAAGCTAGGGTTAGGGTTTCAAACTAGGGTTTCAAACTAGGGTTAGGGTTTCAAACTAGGGTTATGGTTTCTAACTAGGGTTTCAAACTAGGGTTAGGGTTTCAAACTAGGGTTAGGGTTAGGGTTTGTAACTAGGGTTTCAAACTAGGGTTAGGGTTTCAAATTAGGGTTTCATACTAGGGTTAGGGTTTCAAACTAGGGTTAGGGTTTCAAACTAGGGTTTCAAACTAGGGTTAGGGTTTCAAACTAGGGATTCAAACTGGGGTTAGGGTTTCAAACTAGGGTTAGGGTTTCAAACTAGGGTTAGGGTTTCCAGCTAGGGTTTCAAACTAGGGTTAGGGTTTCAAATTAGGGTTTCAAACTAGGGTTAGGGTTTCCAGCTAGGGTTTCAAACTAGGGTTAGGGTTTCAAATTAGGGTTTCAAACTAGGGTTAGGGTTTCAAACTAGGGTTAGGGTTTCAAATTAGGGTTTCAAACTAGGGTTAGGGTTTCCAGCTAGGGTTTCAAACTAGGGTTAAGGTTTCAAATTAGGGTTTCAAACTAGGGTTAGGGTTTCCAGCTAGGGTTTCAAACTAGGGTTAGGGTTTCAAATTAGGGTTTCAAACTAGGGTTAGGGTTTCCAGCTAGGGTTTCAAACTAGGGTTAGGGTTTCCAGCTAGGGTTTCAAACTAGGGTTAGGGTTTCCAGCTAGGGTTTCAAACTAGGGTTAGGGTTTCAAATTAGGGTTTCAAACTAGGGTTAGGGTTTCCAGCTAGGGTTTCAAACTAGGTTTAGGGTTTCCAGCTAGGGTTTCAAACTAGGGTTAGGGTTTCAAATTAGGGTTTCAAACTAGGGTTAGGGTTTCCAGCTAGGGTTTCAAACTAGGGTTAGGGTTTCCAGCTAGGGTTTCAAACTAGGGTTAGGGTTTCCAGCTAGGGTTTCAAACTAGGGTTAGGGTTTCCAGCTAGGGTTTTCAGTTAGGGTTTCAAACTAGGGTTAGGGTTTCCAGCTAGGGTTTTCAGTTAGGGTTTCAAACTAGGGTTAGGGTTTCCAGCTAGGGTTTCAAACTAGGGTTAGGGTTTCCAGCTAGGGTTTTCAGTTAGGGTTAGGGTTTCCATATAGGGTTTCAAACTAGGGTTAGGGTTTCCAGCTTGGGTTTTCAGTTAGGGTTTCAAACTAGGGTTAGGGTTTCCATATAGGGTTTCAAACTAGGGTTAGGGTTTCCAGCTAGGGTTTTCAGTTAGGGTTTCAAACTAGGGTTAGGGTTTCCAGCTAGGGTTTTCAGTTAGGGTTTCAAACTAGGGTTAGGGTTTCCAGCTAGGGTTTTCAGTTAGGGTTTCAAACTAGGGTTAGGGTTTCCAGCTAGGGTTTTCAGTTAGGGTTTCAAACTAGGGTTAGGGTTTCCATATAGGGTTTCAAACTAGGGTTAGGGTTTCCAGCTAGGGTTTTCAGTTAGGGTTTCAAACTAGGGTTAGGGTTTCCAGCTAGGGTTTTCAGTTAGGGTTTCAAACTAGGGTTAGGGTTTCCAGCTAGGGTTTTCAGTTAGGGTTTCAAACTAGGGTTAGGGTTTCCATATAGGGTTTCAAACTAGGGTTAGGGTTTCCAGCTAGGGTTTTCAGTTAGGGTTTCAAACTAGGGCTAGGGTTTCCAGCTAGGGTTTTCAGTTAGGGTTTCAAACTAGGTTTAGGGTTTCCAGCTAGGGTTTTCAGTTAGGGTTTCAAACTAGGGTTAGGGTTTCCAGCTAGGGTTTCAAACTAGGGTTAGGGTTTCCAGCTAGGGTTTAAAATTAGGGTTAGGGTTTCAAACTAGGCTTAGGGTTTCCAGCTAGGGTTTTCAGTTAGGGTTTCAAACTAGGGTTAGGGTTTCCAGCTAGGGTTTCAAACTAGGGTTAGGGTTTCCAGCTAGGGTTTTCAGTTAGAGTTTCAAACTAGGGTTAGGGTTTCCATATAGGGTTTCAAACTAGGGTTAGGGTTTCCAGCTAGGGTTTTCAGTTAGGGTTTCAAACTAGGGTTAGGGTTTCCAGCTAGGGTTTTCAGTTAGAGTTTCAAACTAGGGTTAGGGTTTCCATATAGGGTTTCAAACTAGGGTTAGGGTTTCCAGCTAGGGTTTTCAGTTAGGGTTTCAAACTAGGGTTAGGGTTTCCATATAGGGTTTCAAACTAGGGTTAGGGTTTCCAGCTAGGGTTTTCAGTTAGGGTTTCAAACTAGGGTTAGGGTTTCCAGCTAGGGTTTTCAGTTAGGGTTTCAAACTAGGGTTAGGGTTTCCAGCTAGGGTTTTCAGTTAGGGTTTCAAACTAGGGTTAGGGTTTCCAGCTAGGGTTACAAACTAGGGTTAGGGTTTCCAGCTAGGGTTTTCAGTTAGGGTTTCAAACTAGGGTTAGGGTTTCCAGCTAGGGTTTTCAGTTAGGGTTAGGGTTTCCATATAGGGTTTCAAACTATGGTTAGGGTTTCCAGCTGGGGTTTTCAGTTAGGGTTTCAAACTAGGGTTAGGGTTTCCAGCTAGGGTTTTCAGTTAGGGTTTCAAACTAGGGTTAGGGTTTCCAGCTAGGGTTTAAAATTAGGGTTAGGGTTTCAAACTAGGGTTAGGGTTTCCAGCTAGGGTTTCAAACTAGGGTTAGGGATTCCATATAGGGTTTCAAACTAGGGTTAGGGTTTCCAGCTAGGGTTTTCAGTTAGGGTTTCAAACTAGGGTTAGGGTTTCCAGCTAGGGTTTCAAACTAGGGTTAGGGTTTCCAGCTAGGGATTTCAGTTAGGGTTTCAAACTAGGGTTAGGGTTTCCAGCTAGGGTTTCCATATAGGGTTTCAAACTAGGGTTAGGGTTTCCAGCTAGGGTTTTCAGTTAGGGTTTCAAACTAGGGTTAGGGTTTCCAGCTAGGGTTTTCAGTTAGGGTTTCAAACTAGGGTTAGGGTTTCCAGCTACGGTTTTCAGTTAGGGTTTCAAACTAGGGTTAGGGTTTCCAGCTAGGGTTTAAAATTAGGGTTAGGGTTTCAAACTAGGGTTAGGGTTTCCAGCTAGGGTTTCAAACTAGGGTTAGGGTTTCCATATAGGGTTTTCAGTTAGGGTTTCAAACTAGGGTTAGGGTTTCCATATAGGGTTTCAAATTAGGGTTAGGGTTTCCAGCTAGGGTTTTCAGTTAGGGTTTCAAACTAGGGTTAGGGTTTCCAGCTAGGGTTTTCAGTTAGGGTTTCAAACTAGGGTTAGGGTTTCCAGCTAGGGTTTTCAGTTAGGGTTTCAAACTAGGGTTAGGGTTTCCATATAGGGTTTCAAACTAGGGTTAGGGTTTCCAGCTAGGGTTTTCAGTTAGGGTTTCAAACTAGGGTTAGGGTTTCCATATAGGGTTTCAAACTAGGGTTAGGGTTTCCAGCTAGGGTTTTCAGTTAGGGTTTCAAACTAGGGTTAGGGTTTCCAGCTAGGGTTTTCAGTTAGGGTTTCAAACTAGGGTTAGGGTTTCCAGCTAGGGTTTCAAACTAGGGTTAGGGTTTCCAGCTAGGGTTTCAAACTAGGGTTAGGGTTTCCAGCTAGGGTTTTCAGTTAGGGTTTCAAACTAGGGTTAGGGTTTCCATATAGGGTTTCAAACTAGGGTTAGGGTTTCCAGCTAGGGTTTTCAGTTAGGGTTTCAAACTAGGGTTAGGGTTTCCAGCTAGGGTTTTCAGTTAGGGTTTCAAACTAGGGTTAGGTTTTCCAGCTAGGGTTTTCAGTTAGGGTTTCAAACTAGGGTTAGGGTTTCCAGCTAGGGTTTCAAACTAGGGTTAGGGTTTCCAGCTAGGGTTTTCAGTTAGGGTTTCAAACTAGGGTTAGGGTTTCCAGCTAGGGTTTCAAACTAGGGTTAGGGTTTCCAGCTAGGGTTTTCAGTTAGGGTTTCAAACTAGGGTTTCAAACTAGGGTTAGGGTTTCCAGCTAGGGTTTTCAGTTAGGGTTTCAAACGAGGGTTAGGGTTTCCAGCTAGGGTTTTCAGTTAGGGTTTCAAACTAGGGATAGGGTTTCCAGCTAGGGTTTTCAGTTAGGGTTACAAACTAGGGTTAGGGTTTCCAGCTAGGGTTTTCAGTTAGGGTTTCAAACTAGGGTTAGGGTTTCCATATAGGGTTACAAACTAGGGTTAGGGTTTCAAGCTAGGGTTTTCAGTTAGGGTTTCAAACTAGGGTTAGGGTTTCCAGCTAGGTTTTCCAGCTAGGGTTTCAAACTAGGGTTAGGGTTTCCAGCTAGGGTTTTCAGTTAGGGTTTCAAACTAGGGTTAGGGTTTCCAGCTAGGGTTTCAAACTAGGGTTAGGGTTTCCAGCTAGGGTTTTTCAGTTAGGGTTTCAAACTAGGGTTAGGGTTTCCATATAGGGTTTCAAACTAGGGTTAGGGTTTCCATATAGGGTTACAAACTAGGGTTAGGGTTTCCAGCTAGGTTTTCCAGCTAGGGTTTCAAACTAGGGTTAGGGTTTCCAGCTAGGGTTTTCAGTTAGGGTTTCAAACTAGGGTTAGGGTTTCCAGCTAGGGTTTCAAACTAGGGTTAGGGTTTCCAGCTAGGGTTTTCAGTTAGGGTTTCAAACTAGGGTTAGGGTTTCCATATAGGGTTTCAAACTAGGGTTAGGGTTTCCAGCTAGGGTTTTCAGTTAGGGTTTCAAACTAGGGTTAGGGTTTCCAGCTAGGGCTTTCAGTTAGGGTTTCAAACTAGGGTTAGGGTTTCCAGCTAGGGTTTCCATATAGGGTTTCAAACTAGGGTTAGGGTTTCCAGCTAGGGTTTTCAGTTAGGGTTTCAAACTAGGGTTAGGGTTTCCAGCTAGGGTTTTCAGTTAGGGTTTCAAACTAGGGATAGGGTTTCCAGCTAGGGTTTTCAGTTAGGGTTTCAAACTAGGGTTAGGGTTTCCAGCTAGGGTTTTCAGTTAGGGTTTCAAACTAGGGTTAGGGTTTCCAGCTAGGGTTTTCAGTTAGGGTTTCAAACTAGGGTTAGGGTTTCCAGCTAGGGTTTTCAGTTAGGGTTTCAAACTAGGGTTAGGGTTTCCAGCTAGGGTTTTCAGTTAGGGTTTCAAACTAGGGTTAGGGTTTCCAGCTAGGGTTTTCAGTTAGGGTTTCAAACTAGGGTTAGGGTTTCCAGCTAGGGTTTAAAATTAGGGTTAGGGTTTCAAACTAGGGTTAGGGTTTCCATATAGGGTTTCAAACTAGGGTTAGGGTTTCCATATAGGGTTTCAAACTAGGGTTAGGGTTTCCAGCTAGGGTTTTCAGTTAGGGTTTCAAACTAGGGTAAGGGTTTCCAGCTAGGGTTTTCAGTTAGGGTTTCAAACTAGGGATAGGGTTTCCAGCTAGGGTTTTCAGTTAGGGTTTCAAACTAGGGTTAGGGTTTCCAGCTAGGGTTTTCAGTTAGGGTTTCAAACTAGGGTTAGGGTTTCCAGCTAGGGTTTTCAGTTAGGGTTTCAAACTAGGGTTAGGGTTTCCAGCTAGGGTTTAAAATTAGGGTTAGGGTTTCAAACTAGGGTTAGGGTTTCCAGCTAGGGTTTAAAATTAGGGTTAGGGTTTCAAACTAGGGTTAGGGTTTCCAGCTAGGGTTTTCAGTTAGGGTTTCAAACTAGGGTTAGGGTTTCCAGCTAGGGTTTAAAATTAGGGTTAGGGTTTCAAACTAGGGTTAGGGTTTCCAGCTAGGGTTTTCAGTTAGGGTTTCAAACTAGGGTTAGGGTTTCCAGCTAGGGTTTCCATATAGGGTTTCAAAGTAGGGTTAGGGTTTCCAGCTAGGGTTTTCAGTTAGGGTTTCAAACTAGGGTTAGGGTTTCCAGCTAGGGTTTTCAGTTAGGGTTTCAAACTAGGGTTAGGGTTTCCAGCTAGGGTTTTCAGTTAGGGTTTCAAACTAGGGTTAGGGTTTCCAGCTAGGGTTTTCAGTTAGGGTTTCAAACTAGGGTTAGGGTTTCCAGCTAGGGTTTTCAGTTAGGGTTTCAAACTAGGGTTAGGGTTTCCATATAGGGTTTCAAACTAGGGTTAGGTTTTCCAACTAGGGTTTTCATATAGGGTTTCAAACTAGGGTTAGGGTTTCCAGCTAGGGTTTTCAGTTAGGGTTTCAAACTAGGGATAGGGTTTCCAGCTAGGGTTTTCAGTTAGGGTTTCAAACTAGGGTTAGGGTTTCCAGCTAGGGTTTTCAGTTAGGGTTTCAAACTAGGGTTAGGGTTTCCATATAGGGTTACAAACTAGGGTTAGGGTTTCCAGCTAGGGTTTTCAGTTAGGGTTTCAAACTAGGTTTAGGGTTTCCAGCTAGGGTTTAAAATTAGGGTTAGGGTTTCAAACTAGGGTTAGGGTTTCCAGCTAGGGTTTAAAATTAGGGTTAGGGTTTCAAACTAGGGTTAGGGTTTCCAGCTAGGGTTTTCAGTTAGGGTTTCAAACTAGGGTTAGGGTTTCCAGCTAGGGTTTCCATATAGGGTTTCAAAGTAGGGTTAGGGTTTCCAGCTAGGGTTTTCAGTTAGGGTTTCAAACTAGGGTTAGGGTTTCCAGCTAGGGTTTTCAGTTAGGGTTTCAAACTAGGGTTAGGGTTTCCAGCTAGGGTTTTCAGTTAGGGTTTCAAACTAGGGTTAGGGTTTCCAGCTAGGGTTTTCAGTTAGGGTTTCAAACTAGGGTTAGGGTTTCCAGCTAGGGTTTTCAGTTAGGGTTTCAAACTAGGGTTAGGGTTTCCAGCTAGGGTTTCCATATAGGGTTTCAAACTAGGGTTAGGTTTTCCAGCTAGGGTTTTCAGTTAGGGTTTCAAACTAGGGTTAGGGTTTCCAGCTAGAGTTTTCAGTTAGGGTTTCAAA
Organism: Filicampus tigris; assembly: GCF_054856515.1. Classification (NCBI taxonomy): domain Eukaryota; kingdom Metazoa; phylum Chordata; class Actinopteri; order Syngnathiformes; family Syngnathidae; genus Filicampus; species Filicampus tigris. The sequence continues at coordinate 9,804,463 of NC_141221.1, read as the reverse complement.
CTAGGGTTAGGGTTTCCAGCTAGGGTTTTCAGTTTGGGTTTCAAACTAGGGTTAGGGTTTCCAGCTAGGGTTTTCAGTTAGGGTTTCAAACTAGGGTTAGGGTTTCCAAATAGGGTTTCAAACTAGGGTTAGGGTTTCCAACTAGGGTTTTCAGTTAGGGTTTCAAACTAGGGTTAGGGTTTCCAGCTAGGGTTTTCAGTTAGGGTTTCAAACTAGGGTTAGGGTTTCCAGCTAGAGTTTTCAGTTAGGGTTTCAAACTAGGGTTAGGGTTTCCAGCTAGAGTTTTCAGTTAGGGTTTCAAACTAGGGTTAGGGTTTCCAGCTAGGGTTTTCAGTTAGGGTTTCAAACTAGGGTTAGGGTTTCCAGCTAGGGTTTTCAGTTAGGGTTTCAAACTAGGGTTAGGGTTTCCATATAGGGTTACAAACTAGGGTTAGGGTTTCCAGCTAGGGTTTTCAGTTAGGGTTTCAAACTAGGGTTAGGGTTTCCAGCTAGGGTTTTCAGTTAGGGTTTCAAACTAGGGTTAGGGTTTCCAGCTACGGTTTAAAATTAGGGTTAGGGTTTCAAACTAGGGTTAGGGTTTCCAGCTAGGGTTTTCAGTTAGGGTTTCAAACTAGGGTTAGGGTTTCCAGCTAGGGTTTTCAGTTAGGGTTTCAAACTAGGGTTAGGGTTTCCAGCTAGGGTTTTCAGTTAGGGTTTCAAACTAGGGTTAGGGTTTCCAGCTAGGGTTTAAAATAAGGGTTAGGTTTTCAAACTAGGGTTAGGGTTTCCAGGTAGGGTTTTCAGTTAGGGTTTCAAACTAGGGTTAGGGTTTCCAGCTAGGGTTTCCATATAGGGTTTCAAACTAGGGTTAGGGTTTCCAGCTAGGGTTTTCAGTTAGGGTTTCAAACTAGGGTTAGTGTTTCCAGCTAGGGTTTTCAGTTAGGGTTTCAAACTAGGGTTAGGGTTTCCAGCTAGGGTTTTCAGTTAGGGTTTCAAACTAGGGATAGGGTTTCCAGCTAGGGTTTTCAGTTAGGGTTACAAACTAGGGTTAGGGTTTCCATATAGGGTTTCAAACTAGGGTTAGGGTTTCCAAATAGGGTTTCAAACTAGGGTTAGGGTTTCCAGCTAGGGTTTTCAGTTAGGGTTTCAAACTAGGGTTAGGGTTTCCAGCTAGGGTTTTCAGTTAGGGTTTCAAACTAGGGATAGGGTTTCCAGCTAGGGTTTTCAGTTAGGGTTACAAACTAGGGTTAGGGTTTCCAGCTAGGGTTTTCAGTTATGGTTTCAAACTAGGGTTAGGGTTTCCATATAGGGTTACAAACTAGGGTTAGGGTTTCAAGCTAGGGTTTTCAGTTAGGGTTTCAAACTAGGGTTAGGGTTTCCAGCTAGGTTTTCCAGCTAGGGTTTCAAACTAGGGTTAGGGTTTCCAGCTAGGGTTTTCAGTTAGGGTTTCAAACTAGGGTTAGGGTTTCCAGCTAGGGTTTCAAACTAGGGTTAGGGTTTCCAGCTAGGGTTTTTCAGTTAGGGTTTCAAACTAGGGTTAGGGTTTCCATATAGGGTTTCAAACTAGGGTTAGGGTTTCCAGCTAGGGTTTTCAGTTAGGGTTTCAAACTAGGGTTAGGGTTTCCAGCTAGGGTTTAAAATTAGGGTTAGGGTTTCAAACTAGGGTTAGGGTTTCCAGCTAGGGTTTCAAACTAGGGTTAGGGTTTCCAGCTAGGGTTTTCAGTTAGGGTTTCAAACTAGGGTTAGGGTTTCCATATAGGTTTTCAAACTAGGGTTAGGGTTTCCAGCTAGGGTTTTCAGTTAGGGTTTCAAACTAGGGTTAGGGTTTCCAGCTAGGGCTTTCAGTTAGGGTTTCAAACTAGGGTTAGGGTTTCCAGCTAGGGTTTCCATATAGGGTTTCAAACTAGGGTTAGGGTTTCCAGCTAGGGTTTTCAGTTAGGGTTTCAAACTAGGGTTAGGGTTTCCAGCTAGGGTTTTCAGTTAGGGTTTCAAACTAGGGTTAGGGTTTCCAGCTAGGGTTTTCAGTTAGGGTTTCAAACTAAGGTTAGGGTTTCCAGCTAGGGTTTTCAGTTAGGGTTTCAAACTAGGGTTAGGGTTTCCATATAGGGTTTCAAACTAGGGTTAGGGTTTCCAGCTAGGGTTTTCAGTTAGGGTTTCAAACTAGGGTTAGGGTTTCCAGCTAGGGCTTTCAGTTAGGGTTTCAAACTAGGGTTAGGGTTTCCAGCTAGGGTTTCCATATAGGGTTTCAAACTAGGGTTAGGGTTTCCAGCTAGGGTTTTCAGTTAGGGTTTTAAACTAGGGTTAGTGTTTCCAGCTAGGGTTTTCAGTTAGGGTTTCAAACTAGGGTTAGGGTTTCCATATAGGGTTTCAAACTAGGGTTAGGGTTTCCAGCTAGGGTTTTCAGTTAGGGTTTCAAACTAGGGTTAGGGTTTCCAGCTAGGGTTTTCAGTTAGGGTTTCAAACTAGGGTTAGGGTTTCCAGCTAGGGTTTTCAGTTAGGGTTTCAAACTAGGGTTAGGGTTTCCAGCTAGGGTTTTCAGTTAGGGTTTCAAACTAGGGTTAGGGTTTCCATATAGGTTTTCAAACTAGGGTTAGGGTTTCCAGCTAGGGTATTCAGTTAGGGTTTCAAACTAGGGTTAGGGTTTCCAGCTAGGGTTTTCAGTTAGGGTTTCAAACTAGGGTTAGGGTTTCCAGCTAGGGTTTTCAGTTAGGGTTTCAAACTAGGGTTAGGGTTTCCAGCTAGGGTTTTCAGTTAGGGTTTCAAACTAGGGTTAGGGTTTCCATATAGGGTTTCAAACTAGGGTTAGGGTTTCCATATAGGGTTTCAAACTAGGGTTAGGGTTTCCAGCTAGGGTTTTCAGTTAGGGTTTCAAACTAGGGTTAGGGTTTCCAGCTAGGGTTTTCAGTTAGGGTTTCAAACTAGGGATAGGGTTTCCAGCTAGGGTTTTCAGTTAGGGTTTCAAACTAGGGTTAGGGTTTCCAGCTAGGGTTTTCAGTTAGGGTTTCAAACTAGGGTTAGGGTTTCCATATATGGTTACAAACTAGGGTTAGGGTTTCAAGCTAGGGTTTTCAGTTAGGGTTTCAAACTAGGGTTAGGGTTTCCAGCTAGGTTTTCCAGCTAGGGTTTCAAACTAGGGTTAGGGTTTCCAGCTAGGGTTTTCAGTTAGGGTTTCAAACTAGGGTTAGGGTTTCCAGCTAGGGTTTCAAACTAGGGTTAGGGTTTCCAGCTAGGGTTTTTCAGTTAGGGTTTCAAACTAGGGTTAGGGTTTCCATATAGGGTTTCAAACTAGGGTTAGGGTTTCCAGCTAGGGTTTTCAGTTAGGGTTTCAAACTAGGGTTAGGGTTTCCAGCTAGGGCTTTCAGTTAGGGTTTCAAACTAGGGTTAGGGTTTCCAGCTAGGGTTTCCATATAGGGTTTCAAACTAGGGTTAGGGTTTCCAGCTAGGGTTTTCAGTTAGGGTTTCAAACAAGGGTTAGTGTTTCCAGCTAGGGTTTTCAGTTAGGGTTTCAAACTAGGGTTAGGGTTTCCATATAGGGTTTCAAACTAGGGTTAGGGTTTCCAGCTAGGGTTTTCAGTTAGGGTTTCAAACTAGGGTTAGGGTTTCCAGCTAGGGTTTTCAGTTAGGGTTTCAAACTAGGGTTAGGGTTTCCATATAGGGTTTCAAACTAGGGTTAGGGTTTCCAGCTAGGGTTTTCAGTTAGGGTTTCAAACTAGGGTTAGGGTTTCCAGCTAGGGTTTTCAGTAAGGGGTTTCAAACTAGGGTTAGGGTTTCCATATAGGGTTTCAAACTAGGGTTAGGGTTTCCAGTTAGGGTTTTCAGTTAGGGTTTCAAAGTAGGGTTAGGGTTTCCAGCTAGGGCTTTCAGTTAGGGTGTCAGACTAGGGTTAGGGTTTCCAGCTAGGGTTTCCATATAGGGTTTCAAACTAGGGTTAGGGTTTCCAGCTAGGGTTTTCAGTTAGGGTTAGGGTTTCCATATAGGGTTTCAAACTAGGGTTAGGGTTTCCAGCTAGGGTTTTCAGTTAGGGTTTCAAACTAGGGTTAGGGTTTCCAGCTAGGGTTTTCAGTTAGGGTTTCAAACTAGGGTTAGTGTTTCCAGCTAGGGTTTTCAGTTAGGGTTTCAAACTAGGGTTAGGGTTTCCATATAGGGTTTCAAACTAGGGTTAGGGTTTCCAGCTAGGGTTTTCAGTTAGGGTTTCAAACTAGGGTTAGGGTTTCCAGCTAGGGTTTTCAGTTAGTGTTTCAAACTAGGGTTAGGGTTTCCAGCTAGGGTTTAAAATTAGGGTTAGGGTTTCAAACTAGGGTTAGGGTTTCCAGCCAGGGTTTTCAGTTAGGGTTTCAAACTAGGGTTAGGGTTTCCAGCTAGGGTTTCCATATAGGGTTTCAAAGTAGGGTTAGGGTTTCCATATAGGTTTTCAAACTAGGGTTAGGGTTTCCAGCTAGGGTTTTCAGTTAGGGTTTCAAACTAGGGTTAGGGTTTCCATATAGGGTTTCAAACTAGGGTTAGGGTTTCCAGCTAGGGTTTCAAACTAGGGTTAGGGTTTCCATATAGGTTTTCAAACTAGGGTTAGGGTTTCCATATAGGTTTTCAAACTAGGGTTAGGGTTTCCAGCTAGGGTTTTCAGTTAGGGTTTCAAACTAGGGTTAGGGTTTCCATATAGGGTTTCAAACTAGGGTTAGGGTTTCCAGCTAGGGTTTTCAGTTAGGGTTTCAAACTAGGGTTAGGGTTTCCAGCTAGGGTTTTCAGTTAGGGTTTCAAACTAGGGTTAGGGTTTCCAGCTAGGGTTTCAAACTAGGGTTAGGGTTTCCAGCTAGGGTTTCAAACTAGGGTTAGGGTTTCCAGCTAGGGTTTTCAGTTAGGGTTTCAAACTAGGGTTAGGGTTTCCATATAGGGTTTCAAACTAGGGTTAGGGTTTCCAGCTAGGGTTTTCAGTTAGGGTTTCAAACTAGGGTTAGGGTTTCCAGCTAGGGTTTTCAGTTAGGGTTTCAAACTAGGGTTAGGGTTTCCAGCTAGGGTTTTCAGTTAGGGTTTCAAACTAGGGTTAGGGTTTCCAGCTAGGGTTTTCAGTTAGGGTTTTAAACTAGGGTTAGGGTTTCCAGCTAGGGTTTTCAGTTAGGGTTTCAAACTAGGATTAGGGTTTCCAGCTAGGGTTTTCAGTTAGGGTTTCAAACTAGGGTTAGGGTTTCCATATAGGGTTTCAAACTAGGGTTAGGGTTTCCAGCTAGGGTTTTCAGTTAGGGTTTCAAACTAGGGATAGGGTTTCCAGCTAGGGTTTTCAGTTAGGGTTTCAAACTAGGGTTAGGGTTTCCAGCTAGGGTTTTCAGTTAGGGTTTCAAACTAGGGTTAGGGTTTCCATATAGGGTTACAAACTAGGGTTAGGGTTTCAAGCTAGGGTTTTCAGTTAGGGTTTCAAACTAGGGTTAGGGTTTCCAGCTAGGGTTTTCAGTTAGGGTTTCAAACTAGGGTTAGTGTTTCCAGCTAGGGTTTTCAGTTAGGGTTTCAAACTAGGGTTAGGGTTTCCATATAGGGTTTCAAACTAGGGTTAGGGTTTCCAGCTAGGGTTTTCAGTTAGGGTTTCAAACTAGGGTTAGGGTTTCCAGCTAGGGTTTTCAGTTAGGGTTTCAAACTAGGGTTAGGGTTTCCAGCTAGGGTTTTCAGTTAGGGTTTCAAACTAGGGTTAGGGTTTCCAGCTAGGGTTTTCAGTTAGGGTTTCAAACTAGGGTTAGGGTTTCCAAATAGGGTTTCAAACTAGGGTTAGGGTTTCCAGCTAGGGTTTTCAGTTAGGGTTTCAAACTAGGGTTAGGGTTTCCAGCTAGGGTTTTCAGTTAGGGTTTCAAACTAGGGATAGGGTTTCCAGCTAGGGTTTTCAGTTAGGGTTTCAAACTAGGGTTAGGGTTTCCAGCTAGGGTTTCAAACTAGGGTTAGGGTTTCCAGCTAGGGTTTCAAACTAGGGTTAGGGTTTCCAGCTAGGGTTTTCAGTTAGGGTTTCAAACTAGGGTTAGGGTTTCCATATAGGGTTTCAAACTAGGGTTAGGGTTTCCAGCTAGGGTTTTCAGTTAGGGTTTCAAACTAGGGTTAGGGTTTCCAGCTAGGGTTTTCAGTTAGGGTTTCAAACTAGGGTTAGGGTTTCCAGCTAGGGTTTTCAGTTAGGGTTTCAAACTAGGGTTAGGGTTTCCAGCTAGGGTTTTCAGTTAGGGTTTTAAACTAGGGTTAGGGTTTCCAGCTAGGGTTTTCAGTTAGGGTTTCAAACTAGGATTAGGGTTTCCAGCTAGGGTTTTCAGTTAGGGTTTCAAACTAGGGTTAGGGTTTCCATATAGGGTTTCAAACTAGGGTTAGGGTTTCCAGCTAGGGTTTTCAGTTAGGGTTTCAAACTAGGGTTAGGGTTTCCAGCTAGGGTTTTCAGTTAGGGTTTCAAACTAGGGATAGGGTTTCCAGCTAGGGTTTTCAGTTAGGGTTTCAAACTAGGGTTAGGGTTTCCAGCTAGGGTTTTCAGTTAGGGTTTCAAACTAGGGTTAGGGTTTCCATATAGGGTTACAAACTAGGGTTAGGGTTTCCAGCTAGGGTTTTCAGTTAGGGTTTCAAACTAGGGTTAGGGTTTCCAGCTAGGGTTTTCAGTTAGGGTTTCAAACTAGGGTTAGTGTTTCCAGCTAGGGTTTTCAGTTAGGGTTTCAAACTAGGGTTAGGGTTTCCATATAGGGTTTCAAACTAGGGTTAGTGTTTCCAGCTAGGGTTTTCAGTTAGGGTTTCAAACTAGGGTTAGGGTTTCCATATAGGGTTTCAAACTAGGGTTAGGGTTTCCAGCTAGGGTTTTCAGTTAGGGTTTCAAACTAGGGTTAGGGTTTCCAGCTAGGGTTTTCAGTTAGGGTTTCAAACTAGGGTTAGGGTTTCCAGCTACAGTTTAAAATTAGGGTTAGGGTTTCAAACTAGGGTTAGGGTTTCCAGCTAGGGTTTTCAGTTAGGGTTTCAAACTAGGGTTAGGGTTTCCAGCTAGGGTTTTCAGTTAGGGTTTCAAACTAGGGTTAGGGTTTCCAGCTAGGGTTTTCAGTTAGGGTTTCAAACTAGGGTTAGGGTTTCCAGCTAGGGTTTAAAATAAGGGTTAGGGTTTCAAACTAGGGTTAGGGTTTCCAGGTAGGCTTTTCAGTTAGGGTTTCAAACTAGGGTTAGGGTTTCCAGCTAGGGTTTCCATATAGGGTTTCAAACTAGGGTTAGGGTTTCCAGCTAGGGTTTTCAGTTAGGGTTTCAAACTAGGGTTAGTGTTTCCAGCTAGGGTTTTCAGTTAGGGTTTCAAACTAGGGTTAGGGTTTCCATATAGGGTTACAAACTAGGGTCAGGGTTTCCAGCTAGGGTTTTCAGTTAGGGTTTCAAACTAGGGTTAGGGTTTCCAGCTAGGGTTTTCAGTTAGGGTTTCAAACTAGGGTTAGGGTTTCCAGCTAGGGTTTTCAGTTAGGGTTTCAAACTAGGGTTAGGGTTTCCATATAGGGTTTCAAACTAGGGTTAGGGTTTCCATATAGTGTTTCAAACTAGGGTTAGGGTTTCCAGCTAGGGTTTTCAGTTAGGGTTTCAAACTAGGGTTAGGGTTTCCAGCTAGGGTTTCAAACTAGGGTTAGGGTTTCCAGCTAGGGTTTTCAGTTAGGGTTTCAAACTAGGGTTAGGGTTTCCAGCTAGGGTTTTCAGTTAGGGTTTCAAACTAGGGTTAGGGTTTCCAGCTAGGGTTTTCAGTTAGGGTTTCAAACTAGGGTTAGGGTTTCCAGCTAGGGTTTTCAGTTAGGGTTTCAAACTCGGGTTAGGGTTACCATATAGGGTTTCAAACTAGGGTTAGGGTTACCATATAGGGTTTCAAGCTAGGGTTAGGGTTTCCAGCTAGGGTTTTCAGTTAGGGTTTCAAACTAGGGTTAGGGTTTCCAGCTAGGGTTTTCAGTTAGGGTTTCAAACTAGGGTTAGGGTTACCATATAGGGTTTCAAGCTAGGGTTAGGGTTTCCAGCTAGGGTTTTCAGTTAGGGTTTCAAACTAGGGTTAGGGTTTCCAGCTAGGGTTTTCAGTTAGGGTTTCAAACTAGGGTTAGGGTTTCCATATAGGGTTTCAAACTAGGGGTAGGGTTTCCAGCTAGGGTTTTCAGTTAGGGTTTCAAACTAGGGATAGGGTTTCCAGCTAGGGCTTTCAGTTAGGGTTTCAAACTAGGGTTAGGGTTTCCAGCTAGGGTTTCCATATAGGGTTTCAAACTAGGGTTAGGGTTTCCAGCTAGGGTTTTCAGTTAGGGTTTCAAACTAGGGTTAGTGTTTCCAGCTAGGGTTTTCAGTTAGGGTTTCAAACTAGGGTTAGGGTTTCCATATAGGGTTTCAAACTAGGGTTAGGGTTTCCAGCTAGGGTTTTCAGTTAGGGTTTCAAACTAGGGTTAGGGTTTCCAGCTAGGGCTTTCAGTTAGGGTTTCAAACTAGGGTTAGGGTTTCCAGCTAGGGTTTCCATATAGGTTTTCAAACTAGGGTTAGGGTTTCCAGCTAGGGTTTTCAGTTAGGGTTTCAAACTAGGGTTAGGGTTTCCAGCTAGGGTTTTCCGTTAGGGTTTCAAACTAGGGTTAGGGTTTCCATATAGGGTTTCAAACTAGGGTTAGGGTTTCCAGCTAGGGTTTTCAGTTAGGGTTTCAAACTAGGGTTAGGGTTTCCAGCTAGGGTTTTCAGTTAGGGTTTCAAACTAGGGTTAGGGTTTCCATATAGGGTTTCAAACTAGGGTTAGGGTTTCCAGCTAGAGTTTTCAGTTAGGGTTTCAAACTAGGGTTAGGGTTTCCAGCTAGGGTTTTCAGTTAGGGTTTCAAACTAGGGTTAGGGTTTCCAGCTAGGGTTTTCAGTTAGGGTTTCAAACTAGGGTTAGGGTTTCCAGCTAGGGTTTTCAGTTAGGGTTTCAAACTAGGGTTAGGGTTTCCAGCTAGGGTTTTCAAACTAGGGTTAGGGTTTCCATTTAGGGTTTCAAACTAGGGTTAGGGTTTCCAGCTAGGGTTTTCAGTTAGGGTTTCAAACTAGGGTTAGGGTTTCCAGCTAGGGTTTCAAACTAGGGTTAGGGTTTCCATATAGGGTTACAAACTAGGGTTAGGGTTTCAAGCTAGGGTTTTCAGTTAGGGTTTCAAACTAGGGTTAGGGTTTCCAGCTAGGTTTTCCAGCTAGGGTTTCAAACTAGGGTTAGGGTTTCCAGCTAGGGTTTTCAGTTAGGGTTTCAAACTAGGGTTAGGGTTTCCAGCTAGGGTTTCAAACTAGGGTTAGGGTTTCCAGCTAGGGTTTTTCAGTTAGGGTTTCAAACTAGGGTTAGGGTTTCCATATAGGGTTTCAAACTAGGGTTAGGGTTTCCAGCTAGGGTTTTCAGTTAGGGTTTCAAACTAGGGTTAGGGTTTCCAGCTAGGGTTTAAAATTAGGGTTAGGGTTTCAAACTAGGGTTAGGGTTTCCAGCTAGGGTTTCAAACTAGGGTTAGGGTTTCCAGCTAGGGTTTTCAGTTAGGGTTTCAAACTAGGGTTAGGGTTTCCATATAGGGTTTCAAACTAGGGTTAGGGTTTCCAGCTAGGGTTTTCAGTTAGGGTTTCAAACTAGGGTTAGGGTTTCCAGCTAGGGCTTTCAGTTAGGGTTTCAAACTAGGGTTAGGGTTTCCAGCTAGGGTTTCCATATAGGGTTTCAAACTAGGGTTAGGGTTTCCAGCTAGGGTTTTCAGTTAGGGTTTCAAACTAGGGTTAGGGTTTCCAGCTAGGGTTTTCAGTTAGGGTTTCAAACTAGGGTTAGGGTTTCCAGCTAGGGTTTTCAGTTAGGGTTTCAAACTAGGATTAGGGTTTCCAGCTAGGGTTTTCAGTTAGGGTTTCAAACTAGGGTTAGGGTTTCCATATAGGGTTTCAAACTAGGGTTAGGGTTTCCAGCTAGGGTTTTCAGTTAGGGTTTCAAACTAGGGTTAGGGTTTCCAGCTAGGGTTTTCAGTTAGGGTTTCAAACTAGGGATAGGGTTTCCAGCTAGGGTTTTCAGTTAGGGTTTCAAACTAGGGTTAGGGTTTCCAGCTAGGGTTTTCAGTTAGGGTTTCAAACTAGGGTTAGGGTTTCCATATAGGGTTACAAACTAGGGTTAGGGTTTCCAGCTAGGGTTTTCAGTTAGGGTTTCAAACTAGGGTTAGGGTTTCCAGCTAGGGTTTTCAGTTAGGGTTTCAAACTAGGGTTAGTGTTTCCAGCTAGGGTTTTCAGTTAGGGTTTCAAACTAGGGTTAGGGTTTCCATATAGGGTTTCAAACTAGGGTTAGGGTTTCCAGCTAGGGTTTTCAGTTAGGGTTTCAAACTAGGGTTAGTGTTTCCAGCTAGGGTTTTCAGTTAGGGTTTCAAACTAGGGTTAGGGTTTCCATATAGGGTTTCAAACTAGGGTTAGGGTTTCCAGCTAGGGTTTTCAGTTAGGGTTTCAAACTAGGGTTAGGGTTTCCAGCTAGGGTTTTCAGTTAGGGTTTCAAACTAGGGTTAGGGTTTCCAGCTACAGTTTAAAATTAGGGTTAGGGTTTCAAACTAGGGTTAGGGTTTCCAGCTAGGGTTTTCAGTTAGGGTTTCAAACTAGGGTTAGGGTTTCCAGCTAGGGTTTTCAGTTAGGGTTTCAAACTAGGGTTAGGGTTTCCAGCTAGGGTTTTCAGTTAGGGTTTCAAACTAGGGTTAGGGTTTCCAGCTAGGGTTTAAAATAAGGGTTAGGGTTTCAAACTAGGGTTAGGGTTTCCAGGTAGGCTTTTCAGTTAGGGTTTCAAACTAGGGTTAGGGTTTCCAGCTAGGGTTTCCATATAGGGTTTCAAACTAGGGTTAGGGTTTCCAGCTAGGGTTTTCAGTTAGGGTTTCAAACTAGGGTTAGTGTTTCCAGCTAGGGTTTTCAGTTAGGGTTTCAAACTAGGGTTAGGGTTTCCATATAGGGTTACAAACTAGGGTCAGGGTTTCCAGCTAGGGTTTTCAGTTAGGGTTTCAAACTAGGGTTAGGGTTTCCAGCTAGGGTTTTCAGTTAGGGTTTCAAACTAGGGTTAGGGTTTCCAGCTAGGGTTTTCAGTTAGGGTTTCAAACTAGGGTTAGGGTTTCCATATAGGGTTTCAAACTAGGGTTAGGGTTTCCATATAGTGTTTCAAACTAGGGTTAGGGTTTCCAGCTAGGGTTTTCAGTTAGGGTTTCAAACTAGGGTTAGGGTTTCCAGCTAGGGTTTCAAACTAGGGTTAGGGTTTCCAGCTAGGGTTTTCAGTTAGGGTTTCAAACTAGGGTTAGGGTTTCCAGCTAGGGTTTTCAGTTAGGGTTTCAAACTAGGGTTAGGGTTTCCAGCTAGGGTTTTCAGTTAGGGTTTCAAACTAGGGTTAGGGTTTCCAGCTAGGGTTTTCAGTTAGGGTTTCAAACTCGGGTTAGGGTTACCATATAGGGTTTCAAACTAGGGTTAGGGTTACCATATAGGGTTTCAAGCTAGGGTTAGGGTTTCCAGCTAGGGTTTTCAGTTAGGGTTTCAAACTAGGGTTAGGGTTTCCAGCTAGGGTTTTCAGTTAGGGTTTCAAACTAGGGTTAGGGTTTCCATATAGGGTTTCAAACTAGGGGTAGGGTTTCCAGCTAGGGTTTTCAGTTAGGGTTTCAAACTAGGGATAGGGTTTCCAGCTAGGGCTTTCAGTTAGGGTTTCAAACTAGGGTTAGGGTTTCCAGCTAGGGTTTCCATATAGGGTTTCAAACTAGGGTTAGGGTTTCCAGCTAGGGTTTTCAGTTAGGGTTTCAAACTAGGGTTAGTGTTTCCAGCTAGGGTTTTCAGTTAGGGTTTCAAACTAGGGTTAGGGTTTCCATATAGGGTTTCAAACTAGGGTTAGGGTTTCCAGCTAGGGTTTTCAGTTAGGGTTTCAAACTAGGGTTAGGGTTTCCAGCTAGGGCTTTCAGTTAGGGTTTCAAACTAGGGTTAGGGTTTCCAGCTAGGGTTTCCATATAGGGTTTCAAACTAGGGTTAGGGTTTCCAGCTAGGGTTTTCAGTTAGGGTTTCAAACTAGGGTTAGTGTTTCCAGCTAGGGTTTTCCGTTAGGGTTTCAAACTAGGGTTAGGGTTTCCATATAGGGTTTCAAACTAGGGTTAGGGTTTCCAGCTAGGGTTTTCAGTTAGGGTTTCAAACTAGGGTTAGGGTTTCCAGCTAGGGTTTTCAGTTAGGGTTTCAAACTAGGGTTAGGGTTTCCATATAGGGTTTCAAACTAGGGTTAGGGTTTCCAGCTAGAGTTTTCAGTTAGGGTTTCAAACTAGGGTTAGGGTTTCCAGCTAGGGTTTTCAGTTAGGGTTTCAAACTAGGGTTAGGGTTTCCAGCTAGGGTTTTCAGTTAGGGTTTCAAACTAGGGTTAGGGTTTCCAGCTAGGGTTTTCAGTTAGGGTTTCAAACTAGGGTTAGGGTTTCCAGCTAGGGTTTTCAGTTAGGGTTTCAAACTAGGGTTAGGGTTTCCAGCTAGGGTTTAAAATTAGGGTTAGGGTTTCAAACTAGGGTTAGGGTTTCCAGCTAGGGTTTAAAATTAGGGTTAGGGTTTCAAACTAGGGTTAGGGTTTCCAGCTAGGGTTTTCAGTTAGGGTTTCAAACTAGGGTTAGGGTTTCCAGCTAGGGTTTAAAATTAGGGTTAGGGTTTCAAACTAGGGTTAGGGTTTCCAGCTAGGGTTTTCAGTTAGGGTTTCAAACTAGGGTTAGGGTTTCCAGCTAGGGTTTCCATATAGGGTTTCAAAGTAGGGTTAGGGTTTCCAGCTAGGGTTTTCAGTTAGGGTTTCAAACTAGGGTTAGGGTTTCCAGCTAGGGTTTTCAGTTAGGGTTTCAAACTAGGGTTAGGGTTTCCAGCTAGGGTTTTCAGTTAGGGTTTCAAACTAGGGTTAGGGTTTCCAGCTAGGGTTTTCAGTTAGGGTTTCAAACTAGGGTTAGGGTTTCCAGCTAGGGTTTTCAGTTAGGGTTTCAAACTAGGGTTAGGGTTTCCATATAGGGTTTCAAACTAGGGTTAGGTTTTCCAACTAGGGTTTTCATATAGGGTTTCAAACTAGGGTTAGGGTTTCCAGCTAGGGTTTTCAGTTAGGGTTTCAAACTAGGGATAGGGTTTCCAGCTAGGGTTTTCAGTTAGGGTTTCAAACTAGGGTTAGGGTTTCCAGCTAGGGTTTTCAGTTAGGGTTTCAAACTAGGGTTAGGGTTTCCATATAGGGTTACAAACTAGGGTTAGGGTTTCCAGCTAGGGTTTTCAGTTAGGGTTTCAAACTAGGTTTAGGGTTTCCAGCTAGGGTTTAAAATTAGGGTTAGGGTTTCAAACTAGGGTTAGGGTTTCCAGCTAGGGTTTAAAATTAGGGTTAGGGTTTCAAACTAGGGTTAGGGTTTCCAGCTAGGGTTTTCAGTTAGGGTTTCAAACTAGGGTTAGGGTTTCCAGCTAGGGTTTCCATATAGGGTTTCAAAGTAGGGTTAGGGTTTCCAGCTAGGGTTTTCAGTTAGGGTTTCAAACTAGGGTTAGGGTTTCCAGCTAGGGTTTTCAGTTAGGGTTTCAAACTAGGGTTAGGGTTTCCAGCTAGGGTTTCAAACTAGGGTTAGGGTTTCCAGCTAGGGTTTTCAGTTAGGGTTTCAAACTAGGGTTAGGGTTTCCATATAGGGTTTCAAACTAGGGTTAGGGTTTCCAGCTAGGGTTTTCAGTTAGGGTTTCAAACTAGGGTTAGGGTTTCCAGCTAGGGCTTTCAGTTAGGGTTTCAAACTAGGGTTAGGGTTTCCATATAGGGTTACAAACTAGGGTTAGGGTTTCCAGCTAGGTTTTCCAGCTAGGGTTTCAAACTAGGGTTAGGGTTTCCAGCTAGGGTTTTCAGTTAGGGTTTCAAACTAGGGTTAGGGTTTCCAGCTAGGGTTTCAAACTAGGGTTAGGGTTTCCAGCTAGGGTTTTCAGTTAGGGTTTCAAACTAGGGTTAGGGTTTCCATATAGGGTTTCAAACTAGGGTTAGGGTTTCCAGCTAGGGTTTTCAGTTAGGGTTTCAAACTCGGGTTAGGGTTTCCATATAGGGTTTCAAACTAGAGTTAGGGTTTCCAGCTAGGGTTTTCAGTTAGGGTTTCAAACTAGGGTTAGGGTTTCCATATAGGGTTTCAAACTAGGGTTAGGGTTTCCATATAGGGTTTCAAACTAGAGTTAGGGTTTCCAGCTAGGGTTTTCAGTTAGGGTTTCAAACTAGGGTTAGGGTTTCCATATAGGGTTTCAAACTAGAGTTAGGGTTTCCAGCTAGGGTTTTCAGTTAGGGTTTCAAACTAGGGTTAGGGTTTCCATATAGGGTTTCAAACTAGGGTTAGGGTTTCCAGCTAGGGTTTTCAGTTAGGGTTTCAAACTAGGGTTAGGGTTTCCAGCTAGGGTTTTCAGTTAGGGTTTCAAACTAGGGTTAGGGTTTCCATATAGGGTTTCAAACTAGGGTTAGGGTTTCCAGCTAGGGTTTCAAACTAGGGTTAGGGTTTCCATATAGGGTTTAAAACTAGGGTTAGGGTTTCCAGCTAGGGTTTTCAGTTAGGGTTTCAAACTAGGGTTAGGGTTTCCAGCTAGGGTTTTCAGTTAGGGTTTCAAACTAGGGTTAGGGTTTCCAGCTAGGGTTTCAAACTAGGGTTAGGGTTTCCAGCTAGGGTTTTCAGTTAGGGTTTCAAACTAGGGTTAGGGTTTCCAGCTAGGGTTTAAAATTAGGGTTAGGGTTTCAAACTAGGGTTAGGGTTTCCAGCTAGGGTTTTCAGTTAGGGTTAGGGTTTCCATATAGGGTTTCAAACTAGGGTTAGGGTTTCCAGCTAGGGTTTTCAGTTAGGGTTTCAAACTAGGGTTAGGGTTTCCAGCTAGGGTTTTCAGTTAGGGTTTCAAACTAGGGTTAGGGTTTCCAGCTAGGGTTTTCAGTTAGGGTTTCAAACTAGGGTTAGGGTTTCCATATAGGGTTTCAAACTAGGGTTAGGGTTTCCATATAGGGTTTCAAACTAGGGTTAGGGTTTCCAGCTAGGGTTTTCAGTTAGGGTTTCAAACTAGGGTTAGGGTTTCCAGCTAGGGTTTTCAGTTAGTGTTTCAAACTAGGGTTAGGGTTTCCAGCTAGGGTTTTCAGTTAGGGTTTCAAACTAGGATTAGGGTTTCCATATAGGGTTTCAAACTAGGGTTAGGGTTTCCAGCTAGGGTTTTCAGTTAGGGTTTCAAACTAGGGTTAGGGTTTCCAGCTAGGGTTTTCAGTTAGGGTTTCAAACTAGGGTTAGGGTTTCCAGCTAGGGTTTTCAGTTAGGGTTTCAAACTAGGGTTAGGGTTTCCAGCTAGGGTTTTCAGTTAGGGTTTCAAACTAGGGTTAGGGTTTCCATATAGGGTTTCAAACTAGGGTTAGGGTTTCCAGCTAGGGTTTTCAGTTAGGGTTTCAAACTAGGGTTAGGGTTTCCAGCTAGGGTTTTCAGTTAGGGTTTCAAACTAGGGTTAGGGTTTCCAGCTAGGGTTTTCAGTTAGGGTTTCAAACTAGGGTTAGGGTTTCCATATAGGGTTTCAAACTAGAGTTAGGGTTTCCAGCTAGGGTTTTCAGTTAGGGTTTCAAACTAGGGTTAGGGTTTCCATATAGGGTTTCAAACTAGGGTTAGGGTTTCCATATAGGGTTTCAAACTAGAGTTAGGGTTTCCAGCTAGGGTTTTCAGTTAGGGTTTCAAACTAGGGTTAGGGTTTCCATATAGGGTTTCAAACTAGAGTTAGGGTTTCCAGCTAGGGTTTTCAGTTAGGGTTTCAAACTAGGGTTAGGGTTTCAAACAAGGGTTAGGGTTTCCAGCTAGGGTTTTCAGTTAGGGTTTCAAACTAGGGTTAGGGTTTCCATATAGGGTTTCAAACTAGGGTTAGGGTTTCCAGCTAGGGTTTTCAGTTAGGGTTTCAAACTAGGGTTAGGGTTTCCAGCTAGGGTTTTCAGTTAGGGTTTCAAACTAGGGTTAGGGTTTCCAGCTAGGGTTTTCAGTTAGGGTTTCAAACTAGGGTTAGGGTTTCCAGCTAGGGTTTCAAACTAGGGTTAGGGTTTCCAGCTAGGGTTTCAAACTAGGGTTAGGGTTTCCAGCTAGGGTTTAAAATTAGGGTTAGGGTTTCAAACTAGGGTTAGGGTTTCCAGCTAGGGTTTCAAACTAGGGTTAGGGTTTCCATATAGGGTTTCAAACTAGGGTTAGGGTTTCCAGCTAGGGTTTTCAGTTAGGGTTTCAAACTAGGGTTAGGGTTTCCAGCTAGGGTTTTCAGTTAGGGTTTCAAACTAGGGTTAGGGTTTCCAGCTAGGGTTTTCAGTTAGGGTTTCAAACTAGGGTTAGGGTTTCCATATAGGGTTTCAAACTAGAGTTAGGGTTTCCAGCTAGGGTTTTCAGTTAGGGTTTCAAACTAGGGTTAGGGTTTCCATATAGGGTTTCAAACTAGGGTTAGGGTTTCCATATAGGGTTTCAAACTAGAGTTAGGGTTTCCAGCTAGGGTTTTCAGTTAGGGTTTCAAACTAGGGTTAGGGTTTCCATATAGGGTTTCAAACTAGAGTTAGGGTTTCCAGCTAGGGTTTTCAGTTAGGGTTTCAAACTAGGGTTAGGGTTTCCATATAGGGTTTCAAACTAGGGTTAGGGTTTCCAGCTAGGGTTTTCATTTAGGGTTTCAAACTAGGGTTAGGGTTTCCAGCTAGGGTTTTCAGTTAGGGTTTCAAACTAGGGTTAGGGTTTCCATATAGGGTTTCAAACTAGGGTTAGGGTTTCCAGCTAGGGTTTTCAGTTAGGGTTTCAAACTAGGGTTAGGGTTTCCAGCTAGGGTTTTCAGTTAGGGTTTCAAACTAGGGTTAGGGTTTCCAGCTAGGGTTTTCAGTTAGGGTTTCAAACTAGGGTTAGGGTTTCCATATAGGGTTTCAAACTAGGGTTAGGGTTTCAATATAGGGTTTCAAACTAGAGTTAGGGTTTCCAGCTAGGGTTTTCAGTTAGGGTTTCAAACTAGGGTTAGGGTTTCCATATAGGGTTTCAAACTAGAGTTAGGGTTTCGGGCTAGGGTTTTCAGTTAGGGTTTCAAACTAGGGTTAGGGTTTCCATATAGTGTTTCAAACTAGGGTTAGGGTTTCCAGCTAGGGTTTTCAGTTAGGGTTTCAAACTAGGGTTAGGGTTTTCAGCTAGGGTTTTCAGTTAGGGTTTCAAACTAGGGTTAGGGTTTCCAGCTAGGGTTTTCAGTTAGGGTTTCAAACTAGGGTTAGGGTTTTCAGCTAGGGTTTTCAGTTAGGGTTTCAAACTAGGGTTAGGGTTTCCAGCTAGGGTTTTCAGTTAGGGTTTCAAACTAGGGTTAGGGTTTCCAGCTAGGGTTTTCAGTTAGGGTTTCAAACTAGGTTTAGGGTTTCCAGCTAGGGTTTTCAGTTAGGGTTTCAAACTAGGGTTAGGGTTTCCAGCTAGGGTTTTCAGTTAGGGTTTCAAACTAGGGTTAGGGTTTCCATATAGGGTTTCAAACTAGAGTTAGGGTTTCCAGATAGGGTTTTCAGTTAGGGTTTCAAACTAGGGTTAGGGTTTTCATATAGGGTTTCAAACTAGGGTTAGGGTTTCCAGCTAGGGTTTTCAGTTAGGGTTTCAAACTAGGGTTAGGGTTTCCAGCTAGGGTTTTCAGTTAGGGTTTCAAACTAGGGTTAGGGTTTCCATATAGGGTTTCAAACTAGGGTTAGGGTTTCCAGCTAGGGTTTTCAGTTAAGGTTTCAAACTAGGGTTAGGGTTTCCAGCTAGGGTTTTCAGTTAGGGTTTCAAACTAGGGTTAGGGTTTCCAGCTAGGGTTTTCAGTTAGGGTTTCAAACTAGGGTTAGGGTTTCCATATAGGGTTTCAAACTAGGGTTAGGGTTTCCAGCTAGGGTTTTCAGTTAGGGTTTCAAACTAGGGTTAGGGTTTCCAGCTAGGGTTTTCAGTTAGGGTTTCAAACTAGGGTTAGGGTTTCCAGCTAGGGTTTTCAGTTAGGGTTTCAAACTAGGGTTAGGGTTTCCAGCTAGGGTTTTCAGTTAGGGTTTCAAACTAGGGTTAGGGTTTCCATATAGGGTTTCAAATTAGGGTTAGGGTTTCATACTAGGGTTAGGGTTTCCAGCTAGGGTTTTCAGTTAGGGTTTCAAACTAGGGTTAGGGTTTCCAGCTAGGGTTTTCAGTTAGGGTTTCAAACTAGGGTTAGGGTTTCCAGCTAGGGTTTTCAGTTAGGGTTTCAAACTAGGGTTAGGGTTTCCATATAGGGTTTCAAACTAGGGTTAGGGTTTCCAGCTAGGGTTTTCAGTTAGGGTTTCAAACTAGGGTTAGGGTTTCCAGCTAGGGTTTTCAGTTAGGGTTTCAAACTAGGGTTAGGGTTTCCATATAGGGTTTCAAACTAGAGTTAGGGTTTCCAGATAGGGTTTTCAGTTAGGGTTTCAAACTAGGGTTAGGGTTTTCATATAGGGTTTCAAACTAGGGTTAGGGTTTCCAGCTAGGGTTTTCAGTTAGGGTTTCAAACTAGGGTTAGGGTTTCCAGCTAGGGTTTTCAGTTAGGGTTTCAAACTAGGGTTAGGGTTTCCATATAGGGTTTCAAACTAGGGTTAGGGTTTCCAGCTAGGGTTTTCAGTTAAGGTTTCAAACTAGGGTTAGGGTTTCCAGCTAGGGTTTTCAGTTAGGGTTTCAAACTAGGGTTAGGGTTTCCAGCTAGGGTTTTCAGTTAGGGTTTCAAACTAGGGTTAGGGTTTCCATATAGGGTTTCAAACTAGGGTTAGGGTTTCCAGCTAGGGTTTTCAGTTAGGGTTTCAAACTAGGGTTAGGGTTTCCAGCTAGGGTTTTCAGTTAGGGTTTCAAACTAGGGTTAGGGTTTCCAGCTAGGGTTTTCAGTTAGGGTTTCAAACTAGGGTTAGGGTTTCCAGCTAGGGTTTTCAGTTAGGGTTTCAAACTAGGGTTAGGGTTTCCATATAGGGTTTCAAACTAGGGTTAGGGTTTCATACTAGGGTTAGGGTTTCCAGCTAGGGTTTTCAGTTAGGGTTTCAAACTAGGGTTAGGGTTTCCAGCTAGGGTTTTCAGTTAGGGTTTCAAACTAGGGTTAGGGTTTCCAGCTAGGGTTTTCAGTTAGGGTTTCAAACTAGGGTTAGGGTTTCCATATAGGGTTTCAAACTAGGGTTAGGGTTTCCAGCTAGGGTTTTCAGTTAGGGTTTCAAACTAGGGTTAGGCTTTCCAGCTAGGGTTTAAAATTAGGGTTAGGGTTTCAAACTAGGGTTAGGGTTTCCAGCTAGGGTTTCAAACTAGGGTTAGGGTTTCCAGCTAGGGTTTCAAACTAGGGTTAGGAGTTCCAGCTAGGGTTTTCAGTTAGGGTTTCAAACTAGGGTTAGGGTTTCCAGCTAGGGTTTTCAGTTAGGGTTTCAAACTAGGGTTAGGGTTTCCAGCTAGGGTTTTCAGTTAGGGTTTCAAACTAGGGTTAGGGTTTCCATATAGGGTTTCAAACTAGGGTTAGGGTTTCCAGCTAGGGTTTTCAGTTAGGGTTTCAAACTAGGGTTAGGGTTTCCAGCTAGGGTTTTCAGTTAGGGTTTCAAACTAGGGTTAGGGTTTCCATATAGGGTTTCAAACTAGGGTTAGGGTTTCCAGCTAGGGTTTTCAGTTAGGGTTTCAAACTAGGGTTAGGGTTTCCAGCTAGGGTTTTCAGTTAGGGTTTCAAACTAGGGTTAGGGTTTCCATATAGGGTTTCAAACTAGGGTTAGGGTTTCCAGCTAGGGTTTTCAGTTAGGGTTTCAAACTAGGGTTAGGGTTTCCAGCTAGGGTTTTCAGTTAGGGTTTCAAACTAGGGTTAGGGTTTCCAGCTAGGGTTTCAAACTAGGGTTAGGGTTTCCATATAGGGTTTCAAACTAGGGTTAGGGTTTCCAGCTAGGGTTTTCAGTTAGGGTTTCAAACTAGGGTTAGGTTTTCCAGCTAGGGTTTTCAGTTAGGGTTAGGGTTTCCATATATGGTTTCAAACTAGGGTTAGGGTTTCCAGCTAGGGTTTTCAGTTAGGGATTCAAACTAGGGTTAGGGTTTCCAGCTAGGGTTTTCAGTTAGGGTTTCAAACTAGGGTTAGGGTTTCCAGCTAGGGTTTTCAGTTAGGGTTTCAAACTAGGGTTAGGGTTTCCAGCTAGGGTTTCAAACTAGGGTTAGGGTTTCCAGCTAGGGTTTTCAGTTAGGGTTTCAAACTAGGGTTAGGGTTTCCAGCTAGGGTTTAAAATTAGGGTTAGGGTTTCAAACTAGGGTTAGGGTTTCCAGCTAGGGTTTTCAGTTAGGGTTTCAAACTAGGGTTAGGGTTTCCATATAGGGTTTCAAACTAGGGTTAGGGTTTCCAGCTAGGGTTTTCAGTTAGGGTTTCAAACTAGGGTTAGGGTTTCCAGCTAGGGTTTTCTGTTAGGGTTTCAAACTAGGGTTAGGGTTTCCATATAGGGTTTCAAACTAGGGTTAGGGTTTCCAGCTAGGGTTTTCAGTTAGGGTTTCAAACTAGGGTTAGGGTTTCCAGCTAGGGTTTTCAGTTAGGGTTAGGGTTTCCATATAGGGTTTCAAACTAGGGTTAGGGTTTCCAGCTAGGGTTTTCAGTTAGGGTTTCAAACTAGGGTTAGGGTTTCCAGCTAGGGTTTTCAGTTAGGGTTTCAAACTAGGGTTAGGGTTTCCAGCTAGGGTTTTCAGTAAGGGTTTCAAACTAGGGTTAGGGTTTCCATATAGGGTTTCAAACTAGGGTTAGGGTTTCCAGCTAGGGTTTTCAAACTAGAGTTAGGGTTTCCAGCTAGGGTTTTCAGTTAGGGTTTCAAACTAGGGTGAGGGTTTCCATATAGGGTTTCAAACTAGAGTTAGGGTTTCCAGCTAGGGTTTTCAGTTAGGGTTTCAAACTAGGGTTAGGGTTTCCATATAGGGTTTCAAACTAGGGTTAGGGTTTCCAGCTAGGGTTTTCAGTTAGGGTTTCAAACTAGGGTTAGGGTTTCCAGCTAGGGTTTTCAGTTAGGGTTTATAACTAGGGTTAGGGTTTCCATATAGGGTTTCAAACTAGGGTTAGGGTTTCCAGCTAGGGTTTCAAACTAGGGTTAGGGTTTCCATATAGGGTTTCAAACTAGGGTTAGGGTTTCCAGCTAGGGTTTTCAGTTAGGGTTTCAAACTAGGGTTAGGGTTTCCAGCTAGGGTTTTCAGTTAGGGTTTCAAACTAGGGTTAGGGTTTCCATCTAGGGTTTCAAACTAGGGTTAGGGTTTCCAGCTAGGGTTTTCAGTTAGGGTTTCAAACTAGGGTTAGGGTTTCCAGCTAGGGTTTAAAATTAGGGTTAGGGTTTCAAACTAGGGTTAGGGTTTCCAGCTAGGGTTTTCAGTTAGGGTTAGGGTTTCCATATAGGGTTTCAAACTAGGGTTAGGGTTTCCAGCTAGGGTTTTCAGTTAGGGTTTCAAACTAGGGTTAGGGTTTCCATATAGGGTTTCAAACTAGAGTTAGGGTTTCCAGCTAGGGTTTTCAGTTAGGGTTTCAAACTAGGGTTAGGGTTTTCATATAGGGTTTCAAACTAGGGTTAGGGTTTCCAGCTAGGGTTTTCAGTTAGGGTTTCAAACTAGGGTTAGGGTTTCCAGCTAGGGTTTTCAGTTAGGGTTTCAAACTAGGGTTAGGGTTTCCATATAGGGTTTCAAACTAGGGTTAGGGTTTCCAGCTAGGGTTTTCAGTTAAGGTTTCAAACTAGGGTTAGGGTTTCCATCTAGGGTTTTCAGTTAGGGTTTCAAACTAGGGTTAGGGTTTTCAGCTAGGGTTTTCAGTTAGGGTTTCAAACTAGGGTTAGGGTTTCCATATAGGGTTTCAAACTAGGGTTAGGGTTTCCAGCTATGGTTTTCAGTTAGGGTTTCAAACTAGGGTTAGGGTTTCCAGCTAGGGTTTTCAGTTAGGGTTTCAAACTAGGGTTAGGGTTTCCATATAGGGTTTCAAACTAGGGTTAGGGTTTCCAGCTAGGGTTTTCAGTTAGGGTTTCAAACTAGGGTTAGGGTTTCCATCTAGGGTTTCAAACTAGGGTTAGGGTTTCCAGCTAGGGTTTTCAGTTAGGGTTTCAAACTAGGGTTAGGGTTTCCAGCTAGGGTTTAAAATTAGGGTTAGGGTTTCAAACTAGGGTTAGGGTTTCCAGCTAGGGTTTTCAGTTAGGGTTAGGGTTTCCATATAGGGTTTCAAACTAGGGTTAGGGTTTCCAGCTAGGGTTTTCAGTTAGGGTTTCAAACTAGGGTTAGGGTTTCCATATAGGGTTTCAAACTAGAGTTAGGGTTTCCAGCTAGGGTTTTCAGTTAGGGTTTCAAACTAGGGTTAGGGTTTTCATATAGGGTTTCAAACTAGGGTTAGGGTTTCCAGCTAGGGTTTTCAGTTAGGGTTTCAAACTAGGGTTAGGGTTTCCAGCTAGGGTTTTCAGTTAGGGTTTCAAACTAGGGTTAGGGTTTCCATATAGGGTTTCAAACTAGGGTTAGGGTTTCCAGCTAGGGTTTTCAGTTAAGGTTTCAAACTAGGGTTAGGGTTTCCATCTAGGGTTTTCAGTTAGGGTTTCAAACTAGGGTTAGGGTTTTCAGCTAGGGTTTTCAGTTAGGGTTTCAAACTAGGGTTAGGGTTTCCATATAGGGTTTCAAACTAGGGTTAGGGTTTCCAGCTATGGTTTTCAGTTAGGGTTTCAAACTAGGGTTAGGGTTTCCAGCTAGGGTTTTCAGTTAGGGTTTCAAACTAGGGTTAGGGTTTCCATATAGGGTTTCAAACTAGGGTTAGGGTTTCCAGCTAGGGTTTTCAGTTAGGGTTTCAAACTAGGGTTAGGGTTTCCAGCTAGGGTTTTCAGTTAGGGTTTCAAACTAGGGTTAGGGTTTCCAGCTAGGGTTTAAAATTAGGGTTAGGGTTTCAAACTAGGGTTAGGGTTTCCAGCTAGGGTTTTCAGTTAGGGTTAGGGTTTCCATATAGGGTTTCAAACTAGGGTTAGGGTTTCCAGCTAGGGTTTTCAGTTAGGGTTTCAAACTAGGGTTAGGGTTTCCAGCTAGGGTTTTCAGTTAGGGTATCAAACTAGGGTTAGTGTTTCCAGCTAGGGTTTTCAGTTAGGGTTTCAAACTAGGGTTAGGGTTTCCAGCTAGGGTTTTCAGTTAGGGTTTCAAACTAGGGTTAGGGTTTCCAGCTAGGGTTTTCAGTTAGGGTTTCAAACTAGGGTTAGGGTTTCCAGCTAGGGTTTTCAGTTAGGGTTTCAAACTAGGGTTAGGGTTTCCAGCTAGGGTTTTCAGTTAGGGTTTCAAACTAGGGTTAGGGTTTCCATATAGGGTTTCAAACTAGAGTTAGGGTTTCCAGCTAGGGTTTTCAGTTAGGGTTTCAAACTAGGGTTAGGGTTTTCATATAGGGTTTCAAACTAGGGTTAGGGTTTCCAGCTAGGGTTTTCAGTTAGGGTTTCAAACTAGGGTTAGGGTTTCCAGCTAGGGTTTTCAGTTAGGGTTTCAAACTAGGGTTAGGGTTTCCATATAGGGTTTCAAACTAGGGTTAGGGTTTCCAGCTAGGGTTTTCAGTTAAGGTTTCAAACTAGGGTTAGGGTTTCCATCTAGGGTTTTCAGTTAGGGTTTCAAACTAGGGTTAGGGTTTCCAGCTAGGGTTTTCAGTTAGGGTTTCAAACTAGGGTTAGGGTTTCCATATAGGGTTTCAAACTAGGGTTAGGGTTTCCAGCTATGGTTTTCAGTTAGGGTTTCAAACTAGGGTTAGGGTTTCCAGCTAGGGTTTTCAGTTAGGGTTTCAAACTAGGGTTAGGGTTTCCATATAGGGTTTCAAACTAGGGTTAGGGTTTCCAGCTAGGGTTTTCAGTTAGGGTTTCAAACTAGGGTTAGGGTTTCCAGCTAGGGTTTTCAGTTAGGGTTTCAAACTAGGGTTAGGGTTTCCAGCTAGGGTTTTCAGTTAGGGTTTCAAACTAGGGTTAGGGTTTCCAGCTAGGGTTTTCAGTTAGGGTTTCAAACTAGGGTTAGGGTTTCCATATAGGGTTTCAAACTAGGGTTAGGGTTTCCAGCTAGGGTTTTCAGTTAGGGATTCAAACTAGGGTTAGGGTTTCCAGCTAGGGTTTTCAGTTAGGGTTTCAAACTAGGGTTAGGGTTTCCAGCTAGGGTTTTCAGTTAGGGTTTCAAACTAGGGTTAGGGTTTCCAGCTAGGGTTTCAAACTAGGGTTAGGGTTTCCAGCTAGGGTTTTCAGTTAGGGTTTCAAACTAGGGTTAGGGTTTCCAGGTAGGGTTTAAAATTAGGGTTAGGGTTTCAAACTAGGGTTAGGGTTTCCAGCTAGGGTTTTCAGTTAGGGTTTCAAACTAGGGTTAGGGTTTCCATATAGGGTTTCAAACTAGGGTTAGGGTTTCCAGCTAGGGTTTTCAGTTAGGGTTTCAAACTAGGGTTAGGGTTTCCAGCTAGGGTTTTCAGTTAGGGTTTCAAACTAGGGTTAGGGTTTCCAGCTAGGGTTTCAAACTAGGGTTAGGGTTTCCATATAGGGTTTCAAACTAGGGTTAGGGTTTCCAGCTAGGGTTTTCAGTTAGGGTTTCAAACTAGGGTTAGGTTTTCCAGCTAGGGTTTTCAGTTAGGGTTAGGGTTTCCATATATGGTTTCAAACTAGGGTTAGGGTTTCCAGCTAGGGTTTTCAGTTAGGGATTCAAACTAGGGTTAGGGTTTCCAGCTAGGGTTTTCAGTTAGGGTTTCAAACTAGGGTTAGGGTTTCCAGCTAGGGTTTTCAGTTAGGGTTTCAAACTAGGGTTAGGGTTTCCAGCTAGGGTTTCAAACTAGGGTTAGGGTTTCCAGCTAGGGTTTTCAGTTAGGGTTTCAAACTAGGGTTAGGGTTTCCAGCTAGGGTTTAAAATTAGGGTTAGGGTTTCAAACTAGGGTTAGGGTTTCCAGCTAGGGTTTTCAGTTAGGGTTTCAAACTAGGGTTAGGGTTTCCATATAGGGTTTCAAACTAGGGTTAGGGTTTCCAGCTAGGGTTTTCAGTTAGGGTTTCAAACTAGGGTTAGGGTTTCCAGCTAGGGTTTTCTGTTAGGGTTTCAAACTAGGGTTAGGGTTTCCATATAGGGTTTCAAACTAGGGTTAGGGTTTCCAGCTAGGGTTTTCAGTTAGGGTTTCAAACTAGGGTTAGGGTTTCCAGCTAGGGTTTTCAGTTAGGGTTAGGGTTTCCATATAGGGTTTCAAACTAGGGTTAGGGTTTCCAGCTAGGGTTTTCAGTTAGGGTTTCAAACTAGGGTTAGGGTTTCCAGCTAGGGTTTTCAGTTAGGGTTTCAAACTAGGGTTAGGGTTTCCAGCTAGGGTTTTCAGTAAGGGTTTCAAACTAGGGTTAGGGTTTCCATATAGGGTTTCAAACTAGGGTTAGGGTTTCCAGCTAGGGTTTTCAAACTAGAGTTAGGGTTTCCAGCTAGGGTTTTCAGTTAGGGTTTCAAACTAGGGTGAGGGTTTCCATATAGGGTTTCAAACTAGAGTTAGGGTTTCCAGCTAGGGTTTTCAGTTAGGGTTTCAAACTAGGGTTAGGGTTTCCATATAGGGTTTCAAACTAGGGTTAGGGTTTCCAGCTAGGGTTTTCAGTTAGGGTTTCAAACTAGGGTTAGGGTTTCCAGCTAGGGTTTTCAGTTAGGGTTTATAACTAGGGTTAGGGTTTCCATATAGGGTTTCAAACTAGGGTTAGGGTTTCCAGCTAGGGTTTCAAACTAGGGTTAGGGTTTCCATATAGGGTTTCAAACTAGGGTTAGGGTTTCCAGCTAGGGTTTTCAGTTAGGGTTTCAAACTAGGGTTAGGGTTTCCAGCTAGGGTTTTCAGTTAGGGTTTCAAACTAGGGTTAGGGTTTCCATCTAGGGTTTCAAACTAGGGTTAGGGTTTCCAGCTAGGGTTTTCAGTTAGGGTTTCAAACTAGGGTTAGGGTTTCCAGCTAGGGTTTAAAATTAGGGTTAGGGTTTCAAACTAGGGTTAGGGTTTCCAGCTAGGGTTTTCAGTTAGGGTTAGGGTTTCCATATAGGGTTTCAAACTAGGGTTAGGGTTTCCAGCTAGGGTTTTCAGTTAGGGTTTCAAACTAGGGTTAGGGTTTCCAGCTAGGGTTTTCAGTTAGGGTTTCAAACTAGGGTTAGTGTTTCCAGCTAGGGTTTTCAGTTAGGGTTTCAAACTAGGGTTAGGGTTTCCAGCTAGGGTTTTCAGTTAGGGTTTCAAACTAGGGTTAGGGTTTCCAGCTAGGGTTTTCAGTTAGGGTTTCAAACTAGGGTTAGGGTTTCCAGCTAGGGTTTTCAGTTAGGGTTTCAAACTAGGGTTAGGGTTTCCAGCTAGGGTTTTCAGTTAGGGTTTCAAACTAGGGTTAGGGTTTCCATATAGGGTTTCAAACTAGAGTTAGGGTTTCCAGCTAGGGTTTTCAGTTAGGGTTTCAAACTAGGGTTAGGGTTTTCATATAGGGTTTCAAACTAGGGTTAGGGTTTCCAGCTAGGGTTTTCAGTTAGGGTTTCAAACTAGGGTTAGGGTTTCCAGCTAGGGTTTTCAGTTAGGGTTTCAAACTAGGGTTAGGGTTTCCATATAGGGTTTCAAACTAGGGTTAGGGTTTCCAGCTAGGGTTTTCAGTTAAGGTTTCAAACTAGGGTTAGGGTTTCCATCTAGGGTTTTCAGTTAGGGTTTCAAACTAGGGTTAGGGTTTTCAGCTAGGGTTTTCAGTTAGGGTTTCAAACTAGGGTTAGGGTTTCCATATAGGGTTTCAAACTAGGGTTAGGGTTTCCAGCTATGGTTTTCAGTTAGGGTTTCAAACTAGGGTTAGGGTTTCCAGCTAGGGTTTTCAGTTAGGGTTTCAAACTAGGGTTAGGGTTTCCATATAGGGTTTCAAACTAGGGTTAGGGTTTCCAGCTAGGGTTTTCAGTTAGGGTTTCAAACTAGGGTTAGGGTTTCCAGCTAGGGTTTTCAGTTAGGGTTTCAAACTAGGGTTAGGGTTTCCAGCTAGGGTTTTCAGTTAGGGTTTCAAACTAGGGTTAGGGTTTCCAGCTAGGGTTTAAAATTAGGGTTAGGGTTTCAAACTAGGGTTAGGGTTTCCAGCTAGGGTTTCAAACTAGGGTTAGGGTTTCCAGCTAGGGTTTCAAACTAGGGTTAGGAGTTCCAGCTAGGGTTTTCAGTTAGGGTTTCAAACTAGGGTTAGGGTTTCCAGCTAGGGTTTTCAGTTAGGGTTTCAAACTAGGGTTAGGGTTTCCAGCTAGGGTTTTCAGTTAGGGTTTCAAACTAGGGTTAGGGTTTCCATATAGGGTTTCAAACTAGGGTTAGGGTTTCCAGCTAGGGTTTTCAGTTAGGGTTTCAAACTAGGGTTAGGGTTTCCAGCTAGGGTTTTCAGTTAGGGTTTCAAACTAGGGTTAGGGTTTCCATATAGGGTTTCAAACTAGGGTTAGGGTTTCCAGCTAGGGTTTTCAGTTAGGGTTTTCAAACTAGGGTTAGGGTTTCCAGCTAGGGTTTTCAGTTAGGGTTTCAAACTAGGGTTAGGGTTTCCATATAGGGTTTCAAACTAGGGTTAGGGTTTCCAGCTAGGGTTTTCAGTTAGGGTTTCAAACTAGGGTTAGGGTTTCCAGCTAGGGTTTTCAGTTAGGGTTTCAAACTAGGGTTAGGGTTTCCAGCTAGGGTTTCAAACTAGGGTTAGGGTTTCCATATAGGGTTTCAAACTAGGGTTAGGGTTTCCAGCTAGGGTTTTCAGTTAGGGTTTCAAACTAGGGTTAGGTTTTCCAGCTAGGGTTTTCAGTTAGGGTTTCAAACTAGGGTTAGGGTTTCCATATAGGGTTTCAAACTAGGGTTAGGGTTTCCAGCTAGGGTTTTCAGTTAGGGTTTCAAACTAGGGTTAGGGTTTCCAGCTAGGGTTTTCAGTTAGGGTTAGGGTTTCCATATAGGGTTTCAAACTAGGGTTAGGGTTTCCAGCTAGGGTTTTCAGTTAGGGATTCAAACTAGGGTTAGGGTTTCCAGCTAGGGTTTTCAGTTAGGGTTTCAAACTAGGGTTAGGGTTTCCAGCTAGGGTTTTCAGTTAGGGTTTCAAACTAGGGTTAGGGTTTCCAGCTAGGGTTTCAAACTAGGGTTAGGGTTTCCAGCTAGGGTTTTCAGTTAGGGTTTCAAACTAGGGTTAGGGTTTCCAGCTAGGGTTTAAAATTAGGGTTAGGGTTTCAAACTAGGGTTAGGGTTTCCAGCTAGGGTTTTCAGTTAGGGTTTCAAACTAGGGTTAGGGTTTCCATATAGGGTTTCAAACTAGGGTTAGGGTTTCCAGCTAGGGTTTTCAGTTAGGGTTTCAAACTAGGGTTAGGGTTTCCAGCTAGGGTTTTCAGTTAGGGTTTCAAACTAGGGTTAGGGTTTCCATATAGGGTTTCAAACTAGGGTTAGGGTTTCCAGCTAGGGTTTTCAGTTAGGGTTTCAAACTAGGGTTAGGGTTTCCAGCTAGGGTTTTCAGTTAGGGTTAGGGTTTCCATATAGGGTTTCAAACTAGGGTTAGGGTTTCCAGCTAGGGTTTTCAGTTAGGGTTTCAAACTAGGGTTAGGGTTTCCAGCTAGGGTTTTCAGTTAGGGTTTCAAACTAGGGTTAGGGTTTCCAGCTAGGGTTTTCAGTAAGGGTTTCAAACTAGGGTTAGGGTTTCCATATAGGGTTTCAAACTAGGGTTAGGGTTTCCAGCTAGGGTTTTCAAACTAGAGTTAGGGTTTCCAGCTAGGGTTTTCAGTTAGGGTTTCAAACTAGGGTGAGGGTTTCCATATAGGGTTTCAAACTAGAGTTAGGGTTTCCAGCTAGGGTTTTCAGTTAGGGTTTCAAACTAGGGTTAGGGTTTCCATATAGGGTTTCAAACTAGGGTTAGGGTTTCCAGCTAGGGTTTTCAGTTAGGGTTTCAAACTAGGGTTAGGGTTTCCAGCTAGGGTTTTCAGTTAGGGTTTATAACTAGGGTTAGGTTTTCCATATAGGGTTTCAAACTAGGGTTAGGGTTTCCAGCTAGGGTTTCAAACTAGGGTTAGGGTTTCCATATAGGGTTTCAAACTAGGGTTAGGGTTTCCAGCTAGGGTTTTCAGTTAGGGTTTCAAACTAGGGTTAGGGTTTCCAGCTAGGGTTTTCAGTTAGGGTTTCAAACTAGGGTTAGGGTTTCAATCTAGGGTTTCAAACTAGGGTTAGGGTTTCCAGCTAGGGTTTTCAGTTAGGGTTTCAAACTAGGGTTAGGGTTTCCAGCTAGGGTTTAAAATTAGGGTTAGGGTTTCAAACTAGGGTTAGGGTTTCCAGCTAGGGTTTTCAGTTAGGGTTAGGGTTTCCATATAGGGTTTCAAACTAGGGTTAGGGTTTCCAGCTAGGGTTTTCAGTTAGGGTTTCAAACTAGGGTTAGGGTTTCCATATAGGGTTTCAAACTAGGGTTAGGGTTTCCAGCTAGGGTTTTCAGTTAGGGTTTCAAACTAGGGTTAGGGTTTCCAGCTAGGGTTTTCAGTTAGGGTTTCAAACTAGGGTTAGGGTTTCCATATAGGGTTTCAAACTAGGGTTAGGGTTTCCAGCTAGGGTTTTCAGTTAGGGTTTCAAACTAGGGTTAGGGTTTCCAGCTAGGGTTTTCAGTTAGGGTTTCAAACTAGGGTTAGGGTTTCCATATAGGGTTTCAAACTAGGGTTAGGGTTTCCAGCTAGGGTTTTCAGTTAGGGTTTCAAACTAGGGTTAGGGTTTCCAGCTAGGGTTTTCACATAGGGTTTCAAACTAGGGTTAGGGTTTCCAGCTAGGGTTTCAAACTAGGGTTAGGGTTTCCATATAGGGTTTCAAACTAGGGTTAGGGTTTCCAGCTAGGGTTTTCAGTTAGGGTTTCAAACTAGGGTTAGGTTTTCCAGCTAGGGTTTTCAGTTAGGGTTTCAAACTAGGGTTAGGGTTTCCATATAGGGTTTCAAACTAGGGTTAGGGTTTCCAGCTAGGGTTTTCAGTTAGGGTTTCAAACTAGGGTTAGGGTTTCCAGCTAGGGTTTTCAGTTAGGGTTAGGGTTTCCATATAGGGTTTCAAACTAGGGTTAGGGTTTCCAGCTAGGGTTTTCAGTTAGGGATTCAAACTAGGGTTAGGGTTTCCAGCTAGGGTTTTCAGTTAGGGTTTCAAACTAGGGTTAGGGTTTCCAGCTAGGGTTTTCAGTTAGGGTTTCAAACTAGGGTTAGGGTTTCCAGCTAGGGTTTCAAACTAGGGTTAGGGTTTCCAGCTAGGGTTTTCAGTTAGGGTTTCAAACTAGGGTTAGGGTTTCCAGCTAGGGTTTAAAATTAGGGTTAGGGTTTCAAACTAGGGTTAGGGTTTCCAGCTAGGGTTTTCAGTTAGGGTTTCAAACTAGGGTTAGGGTTTCCATATAGGGTTTCAAACTAGGGTTAGGGTTTCCAGCTAGGGTTTTCAGTTAGGGTTTCAAACTAGGGTTAGGGTTTCCAGCTAGGGTTTTCAGTTAGGGTTTCAAACTAGGGTTAGGGTTTCCATATAGGGTTTCAAACTAGGGTTAGGGTTTCCAGCTAGGGTTTTCAGTTAGGGTTTCAAACTAGGGTTAGGGTTTCCAGCTAGGGTTTTCAGTTAGGGTTAGGGTTTCCATATAGGGTTTCAAACTAGGGTTAGGGTTTCCAGCTAGGGTTTTCAGTTAGGGTTTCAAACTAGGGTTAGGGTTTCCAGCTAGGGTTTTCAGTTAGGGTTTCAAACTAGGGTTAGGGTTTCCAGCTAGGGTTTTCAGTAAGGGTTTCAAACTAGGGTTAGGGTTTCCATATAGGGTTTCAAACTAGGGTTAGGGTTTCCAGCTAGGGTTTTCAAACTAGAGTTAGGGTTTCCAGCTAGGGTTTTCAGTTAGGGTTTCAAACTAGGGTGAGGGTTTCCATATAGGGTTTCAAACTAGAGTTAGGGTTTCCAGCTAGGGTTTTCAGTTAGGGTTTCAAACTAGGGTTAGGGTTTCCATATAGGGTTTCAAACTAGGGTTAGGGTTTCCAGCTAGGGTTTTCAGTTAGGGTTTCAAACTAGGGTTAGGGTTTTCAGCTAGGGTTTTCAGTTAGGGTTTATAACTAGGGTTAGGGTTTCCATATAGGGTTTCAAACTAGGGTTAGGGTTTCCAGCTAGGGTTTCAAACTAGGGTTAGGGTTTCCATATAGGGTTTCAAACTAGGGTTAGGGTTTCCAGCTAGGGTTTTCAGTTAGGGTTTCAAACTAGGGTTAGGGTTTCCAGCTAGGGTTTTCAGTTAGGGTTTCAAACTAGGGTTAGGGTTTCCATCTAGGGTTTCAAACTAGGGTTAGGGTTTCCAGCTAGGGTTTTCAGTTAGGGTTTCAAACTAGGGTTAGGGTTTCCAGCTAGGGTTTAAAATTAGGGTTAGGGTTTCAAACTAGGGTTAGGGTTTCCAGCTAGGGTTTTCAGTTAGGGTTAGGGTTTCCATATAGGGTTTCAAACTAGGGTTAGGGTTTCCAGCTAGGGTTTTCAGTTAGGGTTTCAAACTAGGGTTAGGGTTTCCAGCTAGGGTTTTCAGTTAGGGTTTCAAACTAGGGTTAGTGTTTCCAGCTAGGGTTTTCAGTTAGGGTTTCAAACTAGGGTTAGGGTTTCCAGCTAGGGTTTTCAGTTAGGGTTTCAAACTAGGGTTAGGGTTTCCAGCTAGGGTTTTCAGTTAGGGTTTCAAACTAGGGTTAGGGTTTCCAGCTAGGGTTTTCAGTTAGGGTTTCAAACTAGGGTTAGGGTTTCCAGCTAGGGTTTTCAGTTAGGGTTTCAAACTAGGGTTAGGGTTTCCATATAGGGTTTCAAACTAGAGTTAGGGTTTCCAGCTAGGGTTTTCAGTTAGGGTTTCAAACTAGGGTTAGGGTTTTCATATAGGGTTTCAAACTAGGGTTAGGGTTTCCAGCTAGGGTTTTCAGTTAGGGTTTCAAACTAGGGTTAGGGTTTCCAGCTAGGGTTTTCAGTTAGGGTTTCAAACTAGGGTTAGGGTTTCCATATAGGGTTTCAAACTGGGGTTAGGGTTTCCAGCTAGGGTTTTCAGTTAAGGTTTCAAACTAGGGTTAGGGTTTCCATCTAGGGTTTTCAGTTAGGGTTTCAAACTAGGGTTAGGGTTTCCAGCTAGGGTTTTCAGTTAGGGTTTCAAACTAGGGTTAGGGTTTCCATATAGGGTTTCAAACTAGGGTTAGGGTTTCCAGCTATGGTTTTCAGTTAGGGTTTCAAACTAGGGTTAGGGTTTCCAGCTAGGGTTTTCAGTTAGGGTTTCAAACTAGGGTTAGGGTTTCCATATAGGGTTTCAAACTAGGGTTAGGGTTTCCAGCTAGGGTTTTCAGTTAGGGTTTCAAACTAGGGTTAGGGTTTCCAGCTAGGGTTTTCAGTTAGGGTTTCAAACTAGGGTTAGGGTTTCCAGCTAGGGTTTTCAGTTAGGGTTTCAAACTAGGGTTAGGGTTTCCAGCTAGGGTTTTCAGTTAGGGTTTCAAACTAGGGTTAGGGTTTCCATATAGGGTTTCAAACTAGGGTTAGGGTTTCCAGCTAGGGTTTTCAGTTAGGGATTCAAACTAGGGTTAGGGTTTCCAGCTAGGGTTTTCAGTTAGGGTTTCAAACTAGGGTTAGGGTTTCCAGCTAGGGTTTTCAGTTAGGGTTTCAAACTAGGGTTAGTGTTTCCAGCTAGGGTTTCAAACTAGGGTTAGGGTTTCCAGCTAGGGTTTTCAGTTAGGGTTTCAAACTAGGGTTAGGGTTTCCAGGTAGGGTTTAAAATTAGGGTTAGGGTTTCAAACTAGGGTTAGGGTTTCCAGCTAGGGTTTTCAGTTAGGGTTTCAAACTAGGGTTAGGGTTTCCATATAGGGTTTCAAACTAGGGTTAGGGTTTCCAGCTAGGGTTTTCAGTTAGGGTTTCAAACTAGGGTTAGGGTTTCCAGCTAGGGTTTTCAGTTAGGGTTTCAAACTAGGGTTAGGGTTTCCATATAGGGTTTCAAACTAGGGTTAGGGTTTCCAGCTAGGGTTTTCAGTTAGGGTTTCAAACTAGGGTTAGGGTTTCCAGCTAGGGTTTTCAGTTAGGGTTAGGGTTTCCATATAGGGTTTCAAACTAGGGTTAGGGTTTCAAGCTAGGGTTTTCAGTTAGGGTTTCAAACTAGGGTTAGGGTTTCCAGCTAGGGTTTCAAACTAGGGTTAGGGTTTCCATATAGGGTTTCAAACTAGGGTTAGGGTTTCCAGCTAGGGTTTTCAGTTAGGGTTTCAAACTAGGGTTAGGGTTTCCAGCTAGGGTTTTCAGTTAGGGTTTCAAACTAGGGTTAGGGTTTCCATATAGGGTTTCAAACTAGGGTTAGGGTTTCCAGCTAGGGTTTTCAGTTAGGGTTTCAAACTAGGGTTAGGGTTTCCAGCTAGGGTTTTCAGTTAGGGTTTCAAACTAGGGTTAGGGTTTCCATATAGGGTTTCAAACTAGGGTTAGGGTTTCCAGCTAGGGTTTTCAGTTAGGGTTTCAAACTAGGGTTAGGGTTTCCAGCTAGGGTTTTCAGTTAGGGTTTCAAACTAGGGTTAGGGTTTCCAGCTAGGGTTTCAAACTAGGGTTAGGGTTTCCATATAGGGTTTCAAACTAGGGTTAGGGTTTCCAGCTAGGGTTTTCAGTTAGGGTTTCAAACTAGGGTTAGGTTTTCCAGCTAGGGTTTTCAGTTAGGGTTTCAAACTAGGGTTAGGGTTTCCATATAGGGTTTCAAACTAGGGTTAGGGTTTCCAGCTAGGGTTTTCAGTTAGGGTTTCAAACTAGGGTTAGGGTTTCCAGCTAGGGTTTTCAGTTAGGGTTAGGGTTTCCATATAGGGTTTCAAACTAGGGTTAGGGTTTCAAGCTAGGGTTTTCAGTTAGGGTTTCAAACTAGGGTTAGGGTTTCCAGCTAGGGTTTT
Source organism: Filicampus tigris (assembly GCF_054856515.1). NCBI lineage: Eukaryota > Metazoa > Chordata > Actinopteri > Syngnathiformes > Syngnathidae > Filicampus > Filicampus tigris. Next base: position 9,770,771 of record NC_141221.1, on the reverse strand, counting down.
CAGTTAGGGTTTCAAACTAGGGTTAGGGTTTCCAGCTAGGGTTTTCAGTTAGGGTTTCAAACTAGGGTTAGGGTTTCCATATAGGGTTTCAAACTAGAGTTAGGGTTTCCAGCTAGGGTTTTCAGTTAGGGTTTCAAACTAGGGTTAGGGTTTCCATATAGGGTTTCAAACTAGGGTTAGGGTTTCCATATAGGGTTTCAAACTAGAGTTAGGGTTTCCAGCTAGGGTTTTCAGTTAGGGTTTCAAACTAGGGTTAGGGTTTCCATATAGGGTTTCAAACTAGAGTTAGGGTTTCCAGCTAGGGTTTTCAGTTAGGGTTTCAAACTAGGGTTAGGGTTTCCAGCTAGGGTTTTCAGTTAGGGTTTCAAACTAGGGTTAGGGTTTCCATATAGGGTTTCAAACTAGGGTTAGGGTTTCCAGCTAGGGTTTTCAGTTAGGGTTTCAAACTAGGGTTAGGGTTTCCAGCTAGGGTTTTCAGTTAGGGTTAGGGTTTCCATATAGGGTTTCAAACTAGGGTTAGGGTTTCCAGCTAGAGTTTTCAGTTAGGGATTCAAACTAGGGTTAGGGTTTCCAGCTAGGGTTTTCAGTTAGGGTTTCAAACTAGGGTTAGGGTTTCCAGCTAGGGTTTTCAGTTAGGGTTTCAAACTAGGGTTAGGGTTTCCAGCTAGGGTTTCAAACTAGGGTTAGGGTTTCCAGCTAGGGTTTTCAGTTAGGGTTTCAAACTAGGGTTAGGGTTTCCAGCTAGGGTTTAAAATTAGGGTTAGGGTTTCAAACTAGGGTTAGGGTTTCCAGCTAGGGTTTTCAGTTAGGGTTTCAAACTAGGGTTAGGGTTTCCATATAGGGTTTCAAACTAGGGTTAGGGTTTCCAGCTAGGGTTTTCAGTTAGGGTTTCAAACTAGGGTTAGGGTTTCCATATAGGGTTTCAAACTAGGGTTAGGGTTTCCAGCTAGGGTTTCAAACTAGAGTTAGGGTTTCCAGCTAGGGTTTTCAGTTAGGGTTTCAAACTAGGGTTAGGGTTTCCATATAGGGTTACAAACTAGGGTTAGGGTTTCCAGCTAGGGTTTTCAGTTAGGGTTTCAAACTAGGGTTAGGGTTTCCAGCTAGGTTTTCCAGCTAGGGTTTCAAACTAGGGTTAGGGTTTCCAGCTAGGGTTTTCAGTTAGGGTTTCAAACTAGGGTTAGGGTTTCCAGCTAGGGTTTCAAACTAGGGTTAGGGTTTCCAGCTAGGGTTTTCAGTTAGGGTTTCAAACTAGGGTTAGGGTTTCCATATAGGGTTTCAAACTAGGGTTAGGGTTTCCAGCTAGGGTTTTCAGTTAGGGTTTCAAACTAGGGTTAGGGTTTCCAGCTAGGGTTTTCAGTTAGGGTTTCAAACTAGGGTTAGGGTTTCCATATAGGGTTTCAAACTAGGGTTAGGGTTTCCAGCTAGGGTTTTCAGTTAGGGTTTCAAACTAGGGTTAGGGTTTCCATATAGGGTTACAAACTAGGGTTAGGGTTTCCAGCTAGGGTTTTCAGTTAGGGTTTCAAACTAGGGTTAGGGTTTCCAGCTAGGTTTTCCAGCTAGGGTTTCAAACTAGGGTTAGGGTTTCCAGCTAGGGTTTTCAGTTAGGGTTTCAAACTAGGGTTAGGGTTTCCAGCTAGGGTTTCAAACTAGGGTTAGGGTTTCCAGCTAGGGTTTTCAGTTAGGGTTTCAAACTAGGGTTAGGGTTTCCATATAGGGTTTCAAACTAGGGTTAGGGTTTCCAGCTAGGGTTTTCAGTTAGGGTTTCAAACTAGGGTTAGGGTTTCCAGCTAGGGCTTTCAGTTAGGGTTTCAAACTAGGGTTAGGGTTTCCAGCTAGGGTTTCCATATAGGGTTTCGAACTAGGGTTAGGGTTTCCAGCTAGGGTTTTCAGTTAGGGTTTCAAACTAGGGTTAGGGTTTCCAGCTAGGGTTTTCAGTTAGGGTTTCAAACTAGGGTTAGGGTTTCCAGCTAGGGTTTTCAGTTAGGGTTAGGGTTTCCATATAGGGTTTCAAACTAGGGTTAGGTTTTCCAGCTAGGGTTTTCAGTTAGGGTTTCAAACTAGGGTTAGGGTTTCCAGCTAGGGTTTTCAGTTAGGGTTTCAAACTAGGGTTAGGGTTTCCAGCTAGGGTTTCAAACTAGGGTTAGGGTTTCCAGCTAGGGTTTCAAACTAGGGTTAGGGTTTCCAGCTAGGGTTTTCAGTTAGGGTTTCAAACTAGGGTTAGGGTTTCCATATAGGGTTTCAAACTAGGGTTAGGGTTCCCAGCTAGGGTTTTCAGTTAGGGTTTCAAACTAGGGTTAGGGTTTCCAGCTAGGGTTTCAAACTAGGGTTAGGGTTTCCAGCTAGGGTTTTCAGTTAGGGTTTCAAACTAGGGTTAGGGTTTCCAGCTAGGGTTTTCAGTTAGGGTTTCAAACTAGGGTTAGGGTTTCCAGCTAGGGTTTTCAGTTAGGGTTTCAAACTAGGGTTAGGGTTTCCAGCTAGGGTTTCAAACTAGGGTTAGGGTTTCCAGCTAGGGTTTTCAGTTAGGGTTTCAAACTAGGGTTAGGGTTTCCAGCTAGGGTTTAAAATTAGGGTTAGGGTTTCAAACTAGGGTTAGGGTTTCCAGCTAGGGTTTCAAACTAGGGTTAGGGTTTCCATATAGGTTTTCAAACTAGGGTTAGGGTTTCCAGCTAGGGTTTCAAACTAGGGTTACGGTTTCCATATAGGGTTTCAAACTAGGGTTAGGGTTTCCAGCTAGGGTTTAAAATTAGGGTTAGGGTTTCAAACTAGGGTTAGGGTTTCCAGCTAGGGTTTCAAACTAGGGTTAGGGTTTCCATATAGGGTTTCAAACTAGGGTTAGGGTTTCCAGCTAGGGTTTTCAGTTAGGGTTTCAAACTAGGGTTAGGGTTTCCATATAGGGTTTCAAACTAGGGTTAGGGTTTCCAGCTAGGGTTTTCAGTTAGGGTTTCAAACTAGGCTTAGGGTTTCCATATAGGGTTTCGAACTAGGGTTAGGGTTTCCAGCTAGGGTTTTCAGTTAGGGTTTCAAACTAGGGTTAGGGTTTCCAGCTAGGGTTTTCAGTTAGGGTTAGGGTTTCCATATAGGGTTTCAAACTAGGGTTAGGGTTTCCAGCTAGGGTTTTCAGTTAGGGTTTCAAACTAGGGTTAGGGTTTCCATATAGGGTTTCGAACTATGGTTAGGGTTTCCAGCTAGGGTTTTCAGTTAGGGTTTCAAACTAGGGTTAGGGTTTCCAGCTAGGGTTTTCAGTTAGGGTTAGGGTTTCCATATAGGGTTTCAAACTAGGGTTAGGGTTTCCAGCTAGGGTTTTCAGTTAGGGTTTCAAACTAGGGTTAGGGTTTCCAGCTAGGGTTTTCAGTTAGGGTTTCAAACTAGGGTTAGGGTTTCCAGCTAGGGTTTCAAACTAGGGTTAGGGTTTCCAGCTAGGGTTTCAAACTAGGGTTAGGGTTTCCAGCTAGGGTTTCAAACTAGGGTTAGGGTTTCCAGCTAGGGTTTGCAGTTAGGGTTTCAAACTAGGGTTAGGGTTTCCATATAGGGTTTCAAACTAGGGTTAGGGTTTCCAGCTAGGGTTTTCAGTTAGGGTTTCAAACTAGGGTTAGGGTTTCCAGCTAGGGTTTTCAGTTAGGGTTTCAAACTAGGGTTAGGGTTTCCAGCTAGGGTTTTCAGTTAGGGTTTCAAACTAGGGTTAGGGTTTCCATATAGGGTTTCAAACTAGGGTTAGGGTTTCCAGCTAGGGTTTTCAGTTAGGGTTTCAAACTAGGGTTAGGGTTTCCAGCTAGGGTTTTCAGTTAGGGTTTCAAACTAGGGTTAGGGTTTCCAGCTAGGGTTTTCAGTTAGGGTTTCAAACTAGGGTTAGGGTTTCCAGCTAGGGTTTTCAGTTAGGGTTTCAAACTAGGGTTAGGGTTTCCAGCTAGGGTTTCAAACTAGGGTTAGGGTTTCCATATAGGGTTTCAAACTAGGGTTAGGGTTTCCAGCTAGGGTTTTCAGTTAGGGTTTCAAACTAGGGTTAGGGTTTCCAGCTAGGGTTTTCAGTTAGGGTTTCAAACTAGGGTTAGGGTTTCCAGCTAGGGTTTTCAGTTAGGGTTTCAAACGAGGGTTAGGGTTTCCATATAGGGTTTCAAACTAGGGTTAGGGTTTCCAGCTAGGGTTTTCAGTTAGGGTTTCAAACTAGGGTTAGGGTTTCCAGCTAGGGTTTAAAATTAGGGTTAGGGTTTCAAACTAGGGTTAGGGTTTCCAGCTAGGGTTTCAAACTAGGGTTAGGGTTTCCATATAGGGTTTCAAACTAGGGTTAGGGTTTCCAGCTAGGGTTTTCAGTTAGGGTTTCAAACTAGGGTTAGGGTTTCCAGCTAGGGTTTTCAGTTAGGGTTTCAAACTAGGGTTAGGGTTTCCAGCTAGGGTTTTCAGTTAGGGTTTCAAACTAGGGTTAGGGTTTCCAGCTAGGGTTTTCAGTTAGGGTTTCAAACTAGGGTTAGGGTTTCCATATAGGGTTTCAAACTAGGGTTAGGGTTTCCAGCTAGGGTTTTCAGTTAGGGTTTCAAACTAGGGTTAGGGTTTCCAGCTAGGGTTTTCAGTTAGGGTTTCAAACTAGGGTTAGGGTTTCCAGCTAGGGTTTAAAATTAGGGTTAGGGTTTCAAACTTGGGTTAGGGTTTCCAGCTAGGGTTTAAAATTAGGGTTAGGGTTTCAAACTAGGGTTAGGGTTTCCAGCTAGGGTTTTCAGTTAGGGTTTCAAACTAGGGTTAGGGTTTCCAGCTAGGGTTTAAAATTAGGGTTAGGGTTTCAAACTAGGGTTAGGGTTTCCAGCTAGGGTTTTCAGTTAGGGTTTCAAACTAGGGTTAGGGTTTCCAGCTAGGGTTTCCATATAGGGTTTCAAAGTAGGGTTAGGGTTTCCAGCTAGGGTTTTCAGTTAGGGTTTCAAACTAGGGTTAGGGTTTCCAGCTAGGGTTTTCAGTTAGGGTTTCAAACTAGGGTTAGGGTTTCCAGCTAGGGTTTTCAGTTAGGGTTTCAAACTAGGGTTAGGGTTTCCATATAGGGTTTCAAACTAGGGTTAGGGTTTCCATATAGGGTTTCAAACTAGGGTTAGGGTTTCCAGCTAGGGTTTTCAGTTAGGGTTTCAAACTAGGGTTAGGGTTCCCAGCTAGGGTTTTCAGTTAGGGTTTCAAACTAGGGTTAGGGTTTCCAGCTAGGGTTTTCAGTTAGGGTTTCAAACGAGGGTTAGGGTTTCCATATAGGGTTTCAAACTAGGGTTAGGGTTTCCAGCTAGGGTTTTCAGTTAGGGTTTCAAACTAGGGTTAGGGTTTCCAGCTAGGGTTTAAAATTAGGGTTAGGGTTTCAAACTAGGGTTAGGGTTTCCAGCTAGGGTTTCAAACTAGGGTTAGGGTTTCCATATAGGGTTTCAAACTAGGGTTAGGGTTTCCAGCTAGGGTTTTCAGTTAGGGTTTCAAACTAGGGTTAGGGTTTCCAGCTAGGGTTTTCAGTTAGGGTTTCAAACTAGGGTTAGGGTTTCCATATAGGGTTTAAAACTAGGGTTAGGGTTTCCAGCTAGGGTTTTCAGTTAGGGTTTCAAACTAGGGTTAGGGTTTCCAGCTAGGGTTTTCAGTTAGGGTTTCAAACTAGGGTTAGGGTTTCCAGCTAGGGTTTAAAATTAGGGTTAGGGTTTCAAACTAGGGTTAGGGTTTCCAGCTAGGGTTTAAAATTAGGGTTAGGGTTTCAAACTAGGGTTAGGGTTTCCAGCTAGGGTTTTCAGTTAGGGTTTCAAACTAGGGTTAGGGTTTCCAGCTAGGGTTTAAAATTAGGGTTAGGGTTTCAAACTAGGGTTAGGGTTTCCAGCTAGGGTTTTCAGTTAGGGTTTCAAACTAGGGTTAGGGTTTCCAGCTAGGGTTTCCATATAGGGTTTCAAAGTAGGGTTAGGGTTTCCAGCTAGGGTTTTCAGTTAGGGTTTCAAACTAGGGTTAGGGTTTCCAGCTAGGGTTTTCAGTTAGGGTTTCAAACTAGGGTTAGGGTTTCCAGCTAGGGTTTTTAGTTAGGGTTTCAAACTAGGGTTAGGGTTTCCATATAGGGTTTCAAACTAGGGTTAGGGTTTCCATATAGGGTTTCAAACTAGGGTTAGGGTTTCCAGCTAGGGTTTTCAGTTAGGGTTTCAAACTAGGGTTAGGGTTCCCAGCTAGGGTTTTCAGTTAGGGTTTCAAACTAGGGTTAGGGTTTCCAGCTAGGGTTTTCAGTTAGGGTTTCAAACTAGGGTTAGGGTTTCCATATAGGGTTTCAAACTAGGGTTAGGGTTTCCAGCTAGGGTTTTCAGTTAGGGTTTCAAACTAGGGTTAGGGTTTCCAGCTAGGGTTTTCAGTTAGGGTTTCAAACTAGGGTTAGGGTTTCCATATAGGGTTTCAAACTAGAGTTAGGGTTTCCAGCTAGGGTTTTCAGTTAGGGTTTCAAACTAGGGTTAGGGTTTTCATATAGGGTTTCAAACTAGGGTTAGGGTTTCCAGCTAGGGTTTTCAGTTAGGGTTTCAAACTAGGGTTAGGGTTTCCAGCTAGGGTTTAAAATTAGGGTTAGGGTTTCAAACTAGGGTTAGGGTTTCCAGCTAGGGTTTCAAACTAGGGTTAGGGTTTCCATATAGGGTTTCAAACTAGGGTTAGGGTTTCCAGCTAGGGTTTTCAGTTAGGGTTTCAAACTAGGGTTAGGGTTTCCAGCTAGGGTTTTCAGTTAGGGTTTCAAACTAGGGTTAGGGTTTCCATATAGGGTTTAAAACTAGGGTTAGGGTTTCCAGCTAGGGTTTTCAGTTAGGGTTTCAAACTAGGGTTAGGGTTTCCAGCTAGGGTTTTCAGTTAGGGTTTCAAACTAGGGTTAGGGTTTCCAGCTAGGGTTTAAAATTAGGGTTAGGGTTTCAAACTAGGGTTAGGGTTTCCAGCTAGGGTTTAAAATTAGGGTTAGGGTTTCAAACTAGGGTTAGGGTTTCCAGCTAGGGTTTTCAGTTAGGGTTTCAAACTAGGGTTAGGGTTTCCAGCTAGGGTTTAAAATTAGGGTTAGGGTTTCAAACTAGGGTTAGGGTTTCCAGCTAGGGTTTTCAGTTAGGGTTTCAAACTAGGGTTAGGGTTTCCAGCTAGGGTTTCCATATAGGGTTTCAAAGTAGGGTTAGGGTTTCCAGCTAGGGTTTTCAGTTAGGGTTTCAAACTAGGGTTAGGGTTTCCAGCTAGGGTTTTCAGTTAGGGTTTCAAACTAGGGTTAGGGTTTCCAGCTAGGGTTTTTAGTTAGGGTTTCAAACTAGGGTTAGGGTTTCCATATAGGGTTTCAAACTAGGGTTAGGGTTTCCATATAGGGTTTCAAACTAGGGTTAGGGTTTCCAGCTAGGGTTTTCAGTTAGGGTTTCAAACTAGGGTTAGGGTTCCCAGCTAGGGTTTTCAGTTAGGGTTTCAAACTAGGGTTAGGGTTTCCAGCTAGGGTTTTCAGTTAGGGTTTCAAACTAGGGTTAGGGTTTCCATATAGGGTTTCAAACTAGGGTTAGGGTTTCCAGCTAGGGTTTTCAGTTAGGGTTTCAAACTAGGGTTAGGGTTTCCAGCTAGGGTTTTCAGTTAGGGTTTCAAACTAGGGTTAGGGTTTCCATATAGGGTTTCAAACTAGAGTTAGGGTTTCCAGCTAGGGTTTTCAGTTAGGGTTTCAAACTAGGGTTAGGGTTTCCAGCTAGGGTTTTCAGTTAGGGTTTCAAACTAGGGTTAGGGTTTCCAGCTAGGGTTTTCAGTTAGGGTTTCAAACTAGGGTTAGGGTTTCCAGCTAGGGTTTTCAGTTAGGGTTTCAAACTAGGGTTAGGGTTTCCATATAGGGTTTCAAACTAGGGTTAGGGTTTCCAGCTAGGGTTTTCAGTTAGGGTTTCAAACTAGGGCATAGGGTTTCCAGCTAGGGTTTTCAGTTAGGGTTTCAAACTAGGGTTAGGGTTTCCAGCTAGGGTTTCAAACTAGGGTTAGGGTTTCCAGCTAGGGTTTCAAACTAGGGTTAGGGTTTCCATATAGGGTTTCAAACTAGGGTTAGGGTTTCCAGCTAGGGTTTAAAATTAGGGTTAGGGTTTCAAACTAGGGTTAGGGTTTCCAGCTAGGGTTTCAAACTAGGGTTAGGGTTTCCATATAGGGTTTCAAACTAGGGTTAGGGTTTCCAGATAGGGTTTTCAGTTAGGGTTTCAAACTAGGGTTAGGGTTTCCATATAGGGTTTCAAACTAGGGTTAGGGTTTCCAGCTAGGGTTTTCAGTTAGGGTTTCAAAATAGGGTTAGGGTTTCCATATAGGGTTTCGAACTAGGGTTAGGGTTTCCAGCTAGGGTTTTCAGTTAGGGTTTCAAACTAGGGTTAGGGTTTCCAGCTAGGGTTTTCAGTTAGGGTTAGGGTTTCCATATAGGGTTTCAAACTAGGGTTAGGGTTTCCAGCTAGGGTTTTCAGTTAGGGTTTCAAACTAGGGTTAGGGTTTCCAGCTAGGGTTTTCAGTTAGGGTTTCAAACTAGGGTTAGGGTTTCCAGCTAGGGTTTCAAACTAGGGTTAGGGTTTCCAGCTAGGGTTTCAAACTAGGGTTAGGGTTTCCAGCTAGGGTTTCATACTAGGGTTAGGGTTTCCATATAGGGTTTCAAACTAGGGTTAGGGTTTCCAGCTAGGGTTTTCAGTTAGGGTTTCAAACTAGGGTTAGGGTTTCCATATAGGGTTTCAAACTAGGGTTAGGGTTTCCAGCTAGGGTTTGCAGTTAGGGTTTCAAACTAGGGTTAGGGTTTCCATATAGGGTTTCAAACTAGGGTTAGGGTTTCCAGCTAGGGTTTTCAGTTAGGGTTTCAAACTAGGGTTAGGGTTTCCAGCTAGGGTTTTCAGTTAGGGTTTCAAACTAGGGTGAGGGTTTCCAGCTAGGGTTTTCAGTTAGGGTTTCAAACTAGGGTTAGGGTTTCCATATAGGGTTTCAAACTAGGGTTAGGGTTTCCAGCTAGGGTTTTCAGTTAGGGTTTCAAACTAGGGTTAGGGTTTCCAGCTAGGGTTTTCAGTTAGGGTTTCAAACTAGGGTTAGGGTTTCCAGCTAGGGTTTTCAGTTAGGGTTTCAAACTAGGGTTAGGGTTTCCAGCTAGGGTTTTCAGTTAGGGTTTCAAACTAGGGTTAGGGTTTCCAGCTAGGGTTTCAAACTAGGGTTAGGGTTTCCATATAGGGTTTCAAACTAGGGTTAGGGTTTCCAGCTAGGGTTTTCAGTTAGGGTTTCAAACTAGGGTTAGGGTTTCCAGCTAGGGTTTTCAGTTAGGGTTTCAAACAAGGGTTAGGGTTTCCAGCTAGGGTTTTCAGTTAGGGTTTCAAACGAGGGTTAGGGTTTCCATATAGGGTTTCAAACTAGGGTTAGGGTTTCCAGCTAGGGTTTTCAGTTAGGGTTTCAAACTAGGGTTAGGGTTTCCAGCTAGGGTTTAAAATTAGGGTTAGGGTTTCAAACTAGGGTTAGGGTTTCCAGCTAGGGTTTCAAACTAGGGTTAGGGTTTCCATATAGGGTTTCAAACTAGGGTTAGGGTTTCCAGCTAGGGTTTTCAGTTAGGGTTTCAAACTAGGGTTAGGGTTTCCAGCTAGGGTTTTCAGTTAGGGTTTCAAACTAGGGTTAGGGTTTCCAGCTAGGGTTTTCAGTTAGGGTTTCAAACTAGGGTTAGGGTTTCCAGCTAGGGTTTTCAGTTAGGGTTTCAAACTAGGGTTAGGGTTTCCATATAGGGTTTCAAACTAGGGTTAGGGTTTCCAGCTAGGGTTTTCAGTTAGGGTTTCAAACTAGGGTTAGGGTTTCCAGCTAGGGTTTTCAGTTAGGGTTTCAAACTAGGGTTAGGGTTTCCAGCTAGGGTTTAAAATTAGGGTTAGGGTTTCAAACTAGGGTTAGGGTTTCCAGCTAGGGTTTAAAATTAGGGTTAGGGTTTCAAACTAGGGTTAGGGTTTCCAGCTAGGGTTTTCAGTTAGGGTTTCAAACTAGGGTTAGGGTTTCCAGCTAGGGTTTAAAATTAGGGTTAGGGTTTCAAACTAGGGTTAGGGTTTCCAGCTAGGGTTTTCAGTTAGGGTTTCAAACTAGGGTTAGGGTTTCCAGCTAGGGTTTCCATATAGGGTTTCAAAGTAGGGTTAGGGTTTCCAGCTAGGGTTTTCAGTTAGGGTTTCAAACTAGGGTTAGGGTTTCCAGCTAGGGTTTTCAGTTAGGGTTTCAAACTAGGGTTAGGGTTTCCAGCTAGGGTTTTCAGTTAGGGTTTCAAACTAGGGTTAGGGTTTCCAGCTAGGGTTTTCAATTAGGGTTTCAAACTAGGGTTAGGGTTTCCAGCTAGGGTTTAAAATTAGGGTTAGGGTTTCAAACTAGGGTTAGGGTTTCCAGCTAGGGTTTCAAACTAGGGTTAGGGTTTCCATATAGGGTTTCAAACTAGGGTTAGGGTTTCCAGCTAGGGTTTTCAGTTTGGGTTTCAAACTAGGGTTAGTGTTTCCATATAGGGTTTCAAACTAGGGTTAGGGTTTCCAGCTAGGGTTTTCAGTTAGGGTTTCAAACTAGGGTTAGGGTTTCCAGCTATGGTTTTCAGTTAGGGTTTCAAACTAGGGTTAGGGTTTCCAGCTAGGGTTTCAAACTAGGGTTAGGGTTTCCATATAGGGTTTCAAACTAGGGTTAGGGTTTCCAGCTAGGGTTTTCAGTTAGGGTTTCAAACTAGGGTTAGGGTTTCCAGCTAGGGTTTAAAATTAGGGTTAGGGTTTCAAACTAGGGTTAGGGTTTTCAGCTAGGGTTTCAAACTAGGGTTAGGGTTTCCATATAGGGTTTCAAACTAGGGTTAGGGTTTCCAGCTAGGGTTTTCAGTTAGGGTTTCAAACTAGGGTTAGGGTTTCCAGCTAGGGTTTTCAGTTAGGGTTTCAAACTAGGGTTAGGGTTTCCAGCTAGGGTTTTCAGTTAGGGTTTCAAACTCGGGTTAGGGTTTCCATATAGGGTTTCAAACTAGAGTTAGGGTTTCCAGCTAGGGTTTTCAGTTAGGGTTTCAAACTAGGGTTAGGGTTTCCATATAGGGTTTCAAACTAGGGTTAGGGTTTCCATATAGGGTTTCAAACTAGAGTTAGGGTTTCCAGCTAGGGTTTTCAGTTAGGGTTTCAAACTAGGGTTAGGGTTTCCATATAGGGTTTCAAACTAGAGTTAGGGTTTCCAGCTAGGGTTTTCAGTTAGGGTTTCAAACTAGGGTTAGGGTTTCCATATAGGGTTTCAAACTAGGGTTAGGGTTTCCAGCTAGGGTTTTCAGTTAGGGTTTCAAACTAGGGTTAGGGTTTCCAGCTAGGGTTTTCAGTTAGGGTTTCAAACTAGGGTTAGGGTTTCCATATAGGGTTTCAAACTAGGGTTAGGGTTTCCAGCTAGGGTTTCAAACTAGGGTTAGGGTTTCCATATAGGGTTTCAAACTAGGGTTAGGGTTTCCAGCTAGGGTTTTCAGTTAGGGTTTCAAACTAGGGTTAGGGTTTCCAGCTAGGGTTTTCAGTTAGGGTTTCAAACTAGGGTTAGGGTTTCCAGCTAGGGTTTCAAACTAGGGTTAGGGTTTCCAGCTAGGGTTTTCAGTTAGGGTTTCAAACTAGGGTTAGGGTTTCCAGCTAGGGTTTAAAATTAGGGTTAGGGTTTCAAACTAGGGTTAGGGTTTCCAGCTAGGGTTTTCAGTTAGGGTTAGGGTTTCCATATAGGGTTTCAAACTAGGGTTAGGGTTTCCAGCTAGGGTTTTCAGTTAGGGTTTCAAACTAGGGTTAGGGTTTCCAGCTAGGGTTTTCAGTTAGGGTTTCAAACTAGGGTTAGGGTTTCCAGCTAGGGTTTTCAGTTAGGGTTTCAAACTAGGGTTAGGGTTTCCATATAGGGTTTCAAACTAGGGTTAGGGTTTCCATATAGGGTTTCAAACTAGGGTTAGGGTTTCCAGCTAGGGTTTTCAGTTAGGGTTTCAAACTAGGGTTAGGGTTTCCAGCTAGGGTTTTCAGTTAGTGTTTCAAACTAGGGTTAGGGTTTCCAGCTAGGGTTTTCAGTTAGGGTTTCAAACTAGGGTTAGGGTTTCCATATAGGGTTTCAAACTAGGGTTAGGGTTTCCAGCTAGGGTTTTCAGTTAGGGTTTCAAACTAGGGTTAGGGTTTCCAGCTAGGGTTTTCAGTTAGGGTTTCAAACTAGGGTTAGGGTTTCCATATAGGGTTTCAAACTAGGGTTAGGGTTTCCAGCTAGGGTTTTCAGTTAGGGTTTCAAACTAGGGTTAGGGTTTCCAGCTAGGGTTTTCAGTTAGGGTTTCAAACTAGGGTTAGGGTTTCCAGCTAGGGTTTTCAGTTAGGGTTTCAAACTAGGGTTAGGGTTTCCATATAGGGTTTCAAACTAGGGTTAGGGTTTCCATATAGGGTTTCAAACTAGGGTTAGGGTTTCCAGCTAGGGTTTTCAGTTAGGGTTTCAAACTAGGGTTAGGGTTTCCAGCTAGGGTTTTCAGTTAGGGTTTCAAACTAGGGTTAGGGTTTCCAGCTAGGGTTTTCAGTTAGGGTTTCAAACTAGGGTTAGGGTTTCCAGCTAGGGTTTTCAGTTAGGGTTTCAAACTAGGGTTAGGGTTTCCATATAGGGTTTCAAACTAGGGTTAGGGTTTCCAGCTAGGGTTTTCAGTTAGGGTTTCAAACTAGGGTTAGGGTTTCCAGCTAGGGTTTTCAGTTAGGGTTTCAAACTAGGGTTAGGGTTTCCAGCTAGGGTTTTCAGTTAGGGTTTCAAACTAGGGTTAGGGTTTCCAGCTAGGGTTTCAAACTAGGGTTAGGGTTTCCAGCTAGGGTTTCAAACTAGGGTTAGGGTTTCCAGCTAGGGTTTAAAATTAGGGTTAGGGTTTCAAACTAGGGTTAGGGTTTCCAGCTAGGGTTTCAAACTAGGGTTAGGGTTTCCATATAGGGTTTCAAACTAGGGTTAGGGTTTCCAGCTAGGGTTTTCAGTTAGGGTTTCAAACTAGGGTTAGGGTTTCCAGCTAGGGTTTTCAGTTAGGGTTTCAAACTAGGGTTAGGGTTTCCAGCTAGGGTTTTCAGTTAGGGTTTCAAACTAGGGTTAGGGTTTCCATATAGGGTTTCAAACTAGAGTTAGGTTTTCCAGCTAGGGTTTTCAGTTAGGGTTTCAAACTAGGGTTAGGGTTTCCATATAGGGTTTCAAACTAGGGTTAGGGTTTCCATATAGGGTTTCAAACTAGAGTTAGGGTTTCCAGCTAGGGTTTTCAGTTAGGGTTTCAAACTAGGGTTAGGGTTTCCATATAGGGTTTCAAACTAGAGTTAGGGTTTCCAGCTAGGGTTTTCAGTTAGGGTTTCAAACTAGGGTTAGGGTTTCCATATAGGGTTTCAAACTAGGGTTAGGGTTTCCAGCTAGGGTTTTCATTTAGGGTTTCAAACTAGGGTTAGGGTTTCCAGCTAGGGTTTTCAGTTAGGGTTTCAAACTAGGGTTAGGGTTTCCAGCTAGGGTTTTCAGTTAGGGTTTCAAACTAGGGTTAGGGTTTCCAGCTAGGGTTTTCAGTTAGGGTTTCAAACTAGGGTTAGGGTTTCCATATAGGGTTTCAAACTAGGGTTAGGGTTTCAATATAGGGTTTCAAACTAGAGTTAGGGTTTCCAGCTAGGGTTTTCAGTTAGGGTTTTAAACTAGGGTTAGGGTTTCCATATAGGGTTTCAAACTAGAGTTAGGGTTTCGGGCTAGGGTTTTCAGTTAGGGTTTCAAACTAGGGTTAGGGTTTCCATATAGGGTTTCAAACTAGGGTTAGGGTTTCCAGCTAGGGTTTTCAGTTAGGGTTTCAAACTAGGGTTAGGGTTTTCAGCTAGGGTTTTCAGTTAGGGTTTCAAACTAGGGTTAGGGTTTCCAGCTAGGGTTTTCAGTTAGGGTTTCAAACTAGGGTTAGGGTTTCCAGCTAGGGTTTTCAGTTAGGGTTTCAAACTCGGGTTAGGGTTTCCATATAGGGTTTCAAACTAGAGTTAGGGTTTCCAGCTAGGGTTTTCAGTTAGGGTTTCAAACTAGGGTTAGGGTTTCCATATAGGGTTTCAAACTAGGGTTAGGGTTTCCATATAGGGTTTCAAACTAGAGTTAGGGTTTCCAGCTAGGGTTTTCAGTTAGGGTTTCAAACTAGGGTTAGGGTTTCCATATAGGGTTTCAAACTAGAGTTAGGGTTTCCAGCTAGGGTTTTCAGTTAGGGTTTCAAACTAGGGTTAGGGTTTCCATATAGGGTTTCAAACTAGGGTTAGGGTTTCCAGCTAGGGTTTTCAGTTAGGGTTTCAAACTAGGGTTAGGGTTTCCAGCTAGGGTTTTCAGTTAGGGTTTCAAACTAGGGTTAGGGTTTCCATATAGGGTTTCAAACTAGGGTTAGGGTTTCCAGCTAGGGTTTCAAACTAGGGTTAGGGTTTCCATATAGGGTTTCAAACTAGGGTTAGGGTTTCCAGCTAGGGTTTTCAGTTAGGGTTTCAAACTAGGGTTAGGGTTTCCAGCTAGGGTTTTCAGTTAGGGTTTCAAACTAGGGTTAGGGTTTCCAGCTAGGGTTTCAAACTAGGGTTAGGGTTTCCAGCTAGGGTTTTCAGTTAGGGTTTCAAACTAGGGTTAGGGTTTCCAGCTAGGGTTTAAAATTAGGGTTAGGGTTTCAAACTAGGGTTAGGGTTTCCAGCTAGGGTTTTCAGTTAGGGTTAGGGTTTCCATATAGGGTTTCAAACTAGGGTTAGGGTTTCCAGCTAGGGTTTTCAGTTAGGGTTTCAAACTAGGGTTAGGGTTTCCAGCTAGGGTTTCAAACTAGGGTTAGGGTTTCCATATAGGGTTTCAAACTAGGGTTAGGGTTTCCAGCTAGGGTTTTCAGTTAGGGTTTCAAACTAGGGTTAGGTTTTCCAGCTAGGGTTTTCAGTTAGGGTTAGGGTTTCCATATAGGGTTTCAAACTAGGGTTAGGGTTTCCAGCTAGGGTTTTCAGTTAGGGATTCAAACTAGGGTTAGGGTTTCCAGCTAGGGTTTTCAGTTAGGGTTTCAAACTAGGGTTAGGGTTTCCAGCTAGGGTTTTCAGTTAGGGTTTCAAACTAGGGTTAGGGTTTCCAGCTAGGGTTTCAAACTAGGGTTAGGGTTTCCAGCTAGGGTTTTCAGTTAGGGTTTCAAACTAGGGTTAGGGTTTCCAGCTAGGGTTTAAAATTAGGGTTAGGGTTTCAAACTAGGGTTAGGGTTTCCAGCTAGGGTTTTCAGTTAGGGTTTCAAACTAGGGTTAGGGTTTCCATATAGGGTTTCAAACTAGGGTTAGGGTTTCCAGCTAGGGTTTTCAGTTAGGGTTTCAAACTAGGGTTAGGGTTTCCAGCTAGGGTTTTCAGTTAGGGTTTCAAACTAGGGTTAGGGTTTCCATATAGGGTTTCAAACTAGGGTTAGGGTTTCCAGCTAGGGTTTTCAGTTAGGGTTTCAAACTAGGGTTAGGGTTTCCAGCTAGGGTTTTCAGTTAGGGTTAGGGTTTCCATATAGGGTTTCAAACTAGGGTTAGGGTTTCCAGCTAGGGTTTTCAGTTAGGGTTTCAAACTAGGGTTAGGGTTTCCAGCTAGGGTTTTCAGTAAGGGTTTAAAACTAGGGTTAGGGTTTCCATATAGGGTTTCAAACTAGAGTTAGGGTTTCCAGCTAGGGTTTTCAGTTAGGGTTTCAAACTAGGGTTAGGGTTTCCATATAGGGTTTCAAACTAGGGTTAGGGTTTCCATATAGGGTTTCAAACTAGAGTTAGGGTTTCCAGCTAGGGTTTTCAGTTAGGGTTTCAAACTAGGGTGAGGGTTTCCATATAGGGTTTCAAACTAGAGTTAGGGTTTCCAGCTAGGGTTTTCAGTTAGGGTTTCAAACTAGGGTTAGGGTTTCCATATAGGGTTTCAAACTAGGGTTAGGGTTTCCAGCTAGGGTTTTCAGTTAGGGTTTCAAACTAGGGTTAGGGTTTCCAGCTAGGGTTTTCAGTTAGGGTTTATAACTAGGGTTAGGGCTTCCATATAGGGTTTCAAACTAGGGTTAGGGTTTCCAGCTAGGGTTTCAAACTAGGGTTAGGGTTTCCATATAGGGTTTCAAACTAGGGTTAGGGTTTCCAGCTAGGGTTTTCAGTTAGGGTTTCAAACTAGGGTTAGGGTTTCCAGCTAGGGTTTTCAGTTAGGGTTTCAAACTAGGGTTAGGGTTTCCATCTAGGGTTTCAAACTAGGGTTAGGGTTTCCAGCTAGGGTTTTCAGTTAGGGTTTCAAACTAGGGTTAGGGTTTCCAGCTAGGGTTTAAAATTAGGGTTAGGGTTTCAAACTAGGGTTAGGGTTTCCAGCTAGGGTTTTCAGTTAGGGTTAGGGTTTCCATATAGGGTTTCAAACTAGGGTTAGGGTTTCCAGCTAGGGTTTTCAGTTAGGGTTTCAAACTAGGGTTAGGGTTTCCAGCTAGGGTTTTCAGTTAGGGTTTCAAACTAGGGTTAGTGTTTCCAGCTAGGGTTTTCAGTTAGGGTTTCAAACTAGGGTTAGGGTTTCCAGCTAGGGTTTTCAGTTAGGGTTTCAAACTAGGGTTAGGGTTTCCAGCTAGGGTTTTCAGTTAGGGTTTCAAACTAGGGTTAGGGTTTCCAGCTAGGGTTTTCAGTTAGGGTTTCAAACTAGGGTTAGGGTTTCCAGCTAGGGTTTTCAGTTAGGGTTTCAAACTAGGGTTAGGGTTTCCAGCTAGGGTTTTCAGTTAGGGTTTCAAACTAGGGTTAGGGTTTCCAGCTAGGGTTTTCAGTTAGGGTTTCAAACTAGGGTTAGGGTTTCCAGCTAGGGTTTTCAGTTAGGGTTTCAAACTAGGGTTAGGGTTTCCATATAGGGTTTCAAACTAGAGTTAGGGTTTCCAGCTAGGGTTTTCAGTTAGGGTTTCAAACTAGGGTTAGGGTTTCCAGCTAGGGTTTTCAGTTAGGGTTTCAAACTAGGGTTAGGGTTTCCAGCTAGGGTTTAAAATTAGGGTTAGGGTTTCAAACTAGGGTTAGGGTTTCCAGCTAGGGTTTTCAGTTAGGGTTAGGGTTTCCATATAGGGTTTCAAACTAGGGTTAGGGTTTCCAGCTAGGGTTTTCAGTTAGGGTTTCAAACTAGGGTTAGGGTTTCCAGCTAGGGTTTTCAGTTAGGGTTTCAAACTAGGGTTAGTGTTTCCAGCTAGGGTTTTCAGTTAGGGTTTCAAACTAGGGTTAGGGTTTCCAGCTAAGGTTTTCAGTTAGGGTTTCAAACTAGGGTTAGGGTTTCCAGCTAGGGTTTTCAGTTAGGGTTTCAAACTAGGGTTAGGGTTTCCAGCTAGGGTTTAAAATTAGGGTTAGGGTTTCAAACTAGGGTTAGGGTTTCCAGCTAGGGTTTTCAGTTAGGGTTAGGGTTTCCATATAGGGTTTCAAACTAGGGTTAGGGTTTCCAGCTAGGGTTTTCAGTTAGGGTTTCAAACTAGGGTTAGGGTTTCCAGCTAGGGTTTTCAGTTAGGGTTTCAAACTAGGGTTAGTGTTTCCAGCTAGGGTTTTCAGTTAGGGTTTCAAACTAGGGTTAGGGTTTCCAGCTAGGGTTTTCAGTTAGGGTTTCAAACTAGGGTTAGGGTTTCCAGCTAGGGTTTTCAGTTAGGGTTTCAAACTAGGGTTAGTGTTTCCAGCTAGGGTTTTCAGTTAGGGTTTCAAACTAGGGTTAGGGTTTCCATATAGGGTTTCAAACTAGGGTTAGGGTTTCCAGCTAGGGTTTTCAGTTAGGGTTTCAAACTAGGGTTAGGGTTTCCAGCTAGGGTTTTCAGTTAGGGTTTCAAACTAGGGTTAGGGTTTCCATATAGGGTTTCAAACTAGGGTTAGGGTTTCCAGCTAGGGTTTTCAGTTAGGGTTTCAAACTAGGGTTAGGGTTTCCAGCTAGGGTTTTCAGTTAGGGTTTCAAACTAGGGTTAGTGTTTCCAGCTAGGGTTTTCAGTTAGGGTTTCAAACTAGGGTTAGGGTTTCCATATAGGGTTTCAAACTAGGGTTAGGGTTTCCAGCTAGGGTTTTCAGTTAGGGTTTCAAACTAGGGTTAGGGTTTCCAGCTAGGGTTTTCAGTTAGGGTTTCAAACTAGGGTTAGGGTTTCCATATAGGGTTTCAAACTAGGGTTAGGGTTTCCAGCTAGGGTTTTCAGTTAGGGTTTCAAACTAGGGTTAGGGTTTCCAGCTAGGGTTTTCAGTTAGGGTTTCAAACTAGGGTTAGGGTTTCCAGCTAGGGTTTCAAACTAGGGTTAGGGTTTCCATATAGGGTTTCAAACTAGGGTTAGGGTTTCCAGCTAGGGTTTTCAGTTAGGGTTTCAAACTAGGGTTAGGTTTTCCAGCTAGGGTTTTCAGTTAGGGTTTCAAACTAGGGTTAGGGTTTCCATATAGGGTTTCAAACTAGGGTTAGGGTTTCCAGCTAGGGTTTTCAGTTAGGGTTTCAAACTAGGGTTAGGGTTTCCAGCTAGGGTTTTCAGTTAGGGTTAGGGTTTCCATATAGGGTTTCAAACTAGGGTTAGGGTTTCCAGCTAGGGTTTTCAGTTAGGGATTCAAACTAGGGTTAGGGTTTCCAGCTAGGGTTTTCAGTTAGGGTTTCAAACTAGGGTTAGGGTTTCCAGCTAGGGTTTTCAGTTAGGGTTTCAAACTAGGGTTAGGGTTTCCAGCTAGGGTTTCAAACTAGGGTTAGGGTTTCCAGCTAGGGTTTTCAGTTAGGGTTTCAAACTAGGGTTAGGGTTTCCAGCTAGGGTTTAAAATTAGGGTTAGGGTTTCAAACTAGGGTTAGGGTTTCCAGCTAGGGTTTTCAGTTAGGGTTTCAAACTAGGGTTAGGGTTTCCATATAGGGTTTCAAACTAGGGTTAGGGTTTCCAGCTAGGGTTTTCAGTTAGGGTTTCAAACTAGGGTTAGGGTTTCCAGCTAGGGTTTTCAGTTAGGGTTTCAAACTAGGGTTAGGGTTTCCATATAGGGTTTCAAACTAGGGTTAGGGTTTCCAGCTAGGGTTTTCAGTTAGGGTTTCAAACTAGGGTTAGGGTTTCCAGCTAGGGTTTTCAGTTAGGGTTAGGGTTTCCATATAGGGTTTCAAACTAGGGTTAGGGTTTCAAGCTAGGGTTTTCAGTTAGGGTTTCAAACTAGGGTTAGGGTTTCCAGCTAGGGTTTTCAGTTAGGGTTTCAAACTAGGGTTAGGGTTTCCAGCTAGGGTTTTCAGTTAGGGTTTCAAACTAGGGTTAGGGTTTCCATATAGGGTTTCAAACTAGAGTTAGGGTTTCCAGCTAGGGTTTTCAGTTAGGGTTTCAAACTAGGGTTAGGGTTTCCATATAGGGTTTCAAACTAGGGTTAGGGTTTCCATATAGGGTTTCAAACTAGAGTTAGGGTTTCCAGCTAGGGTTTTCAGTTAGGGTTTCAAACTAGGGTTAGGGTTTCCATATAGGGTTTCAAACTAGAGTTAGGGTTTCCAGCTAGGGTTTTCAGTTAGGGTTTCAAACTAGGGTTAGGGTTTCCAGCTAGGGTTTTCAGTTAGGGTTTCAAACTAGGGTTAGGGTTTCCATATAGGGTTTCAAACTAGGGTTAGGGTTTCCAGCTAGGGTTTTCAGTTAGGGTTTCAAACTAGGGTTAGGGTTTCCAGCTAGGGTTTTCAGTTAGGGTTAGGGTTTCCATATAGGGTTTCAAACTAGGGTTAGGGTTTCCAGCTAGGGTTTTCAGTTAGGGATTCAAACTAGGGTTAGGGTTTCCAGCTAGGGTTTTCAGTTAGGGTTTCAAACTAGGGTTAGGGTTTCCAGCTAGGGTTTTCAGTTAGGGTTTCAAACTAGGGTTAGGGTTTCCAGCTAGGGTTTTCAGTTAGGGTTTCAAACTAGGGTTAGGGTTTCCATCTAGGGTTTCAAACTAGGGTTAGGTTTTCCAGCTAGGGTTTTCAGTTAGGGTTTCAAACTAGGGTTAGGGTTTCCAGCTAGGGTTTCCATATAGGGTTTCAAACTAGGGTTAGGTTTTCCAGCTAGGGTTTTCAGTTAGGGTTTCAAACTAGGGTTAGGGTTTCCAGCTAGGGTTTCAAACTAGGGTTAGGGTTTCCAGCTAGGGTTTTCAGTTAGGGTTTCAAACTAGGCTTAGGGTTTTCAGCTAGGGTTTTCAGTTAGGGTTTCAAACTAGGGTTAGGGTTTCCAGCTAGGGTTTTCAGTTAGGGTTTCAAACTAGGGTTAGGGTTTCCAGCTAGGGTTTTCAGTTAGGGTTTCAAACTAGGGTTAGGGTTTCCAGCTAGGGTTTAAAATTAGGGTTAGGGTTTCAAACTAGGGTTAGGGTTTCCAGCTAGGGTTTCAAACTAGGGTTAGGGTTTCCAGCTAGGGTTTTCAGTTAGGGTTTCAAACTAGGGTTAGGGTTTCCAGCTAGGGTTTTCAGTTAGGGTTTCAAACTAGGGTTAGGGTTTCCAGCTAGGGTTTCAAACTAGGTTTAGGGTTTCCAGCTAGGGTTTAAAATTAGGGTTAGGGTTTCAAACTAGGGTTAGGGTTTCCAGCTAGTGTTTCAAACTAGGGTTAGGGTTTCCAGCTAGGGTTTTCAGTTAGGGTTTCAAACTAGGGTTAGGGTTTCCAGCTAGGGTTTTCAGTTAGGGTTTCAAACTAGGGTTAGGGTTTCCAGCTAGGGTTTTCAGTTAGGGTTTCAAACTAGGGTTAGGGTTTCCAGCTAGGGTTTTCAGTTAGGGTTTCAAACTAGGGTTAGGGTTTCCAGCTAGGGTTTAAAATTAGGGTTAGGGTTTCAAACTAGGGTTAGGGTTTCCAGCTAGGGTTTCAAAATAGGGTTAGGGTTTCCAGCTAGGGTTTTCAGTTAGGGTTTCAAACTAGGGTTAGGGTTTCCAGCTAGTGTTTTCAGTTAGGGTTTCAAACTAGGGTTAGTGTTTCCAGCTAGGGTTTCCATATAGGGTTTCAAACTAGGGTTAGGGTTTCCATATAGGGTTTCAAACTAGGGTTAGGGTTTCCAGCTAGGGTTTCCAACTAGGGTTAGGGTTTCCAGCTAGGGTTTCAAACTAGGGTTAGGGTTTCCAGCTAGGGTTTTCAGTTAGGGTTTCAAACTAGGGTTAGGGTTTCCAGCTAGGGTTTAAAATTAGGGTTAGGGTTTCAAACTAGGGTTAGGGTTTCCATATAGGGTTTCAAACTAGGGTTAGGGTTTCCAGCTAGGGTTTTCAGTTAGGGTTTCAAACTAGGGTTAGGGTTTCCAGCTAGGGTTTTCAGTTAGGGTTTCAAACTAGGGTTAGGGTTTCCAGCTAGGGTTTTCAGTTAGGGTTTCAAACTAGGGTTAGGGTTTCCAGCTAGGGTTTTCAGTTAGGGTTTCAAACTAGGGTTAGGGTTTCCAGCTAGGGTTTAAAATTAGGGTTAGGGTTTCAAACTAGGGTTAGGGTTTCCAGCTAGGGTTTCAAAATAGGGTTAGGGTTTCCAGCTAGGGTTTTCAGTTAGGGTTTCAAACTAGGGTTAGGGTTTCCAGCTAGGGTTTTCAGTTAGGGTTTCAAAATAGGGTTAGGGTTTCCAGCTAGGGTTTCCATATAGGGTTTCAAACTAGGGTTAGGGTTTCCATATAGGGTTTCAAACTAGGGTTAGGGTTTCCAGCTAGGGTTTCAAACTAGGGTTAGGGTTTCCAGCTAGGGTTTCAAACTAGGGTTAGGGTTTCCAGCTAGGGTTTTCAGTTAGGGTTTCAAACTAGGGTTAGGGTTTCCATATAGGGTTTCAAACTAGGGTTAGGGTTTCCAGCTAGGGTTTTCAGTTAGGGTTTCAAACTAGGGTTAGGGTTTCCAGCTAGGGTTTTCAGTTAGGGTTTCAAACTAGGGTTAGGGTTTCCAGCTAGGGTTTCAAACTAGGGTTAGGGTTTCCATATAGGGTTTCAAACTAGGGTTAGGGTTTCCAGCTAGGGTTTTCAGTTAGGGTTTCAAACTAGGGTTAGGTTTTCCAGCTAGGGTTTTCAGTTAGGGTTTCAAACTAGGGTTAGGGTTTCCAGCTAGGGTTTCCATATAGGGTTTCAAACTAGGGTTAGGGTTTCCAGCTAGGGTTTTCAGTTAGGGTTTCAAACTAGGGTTAGGGTTTCCAGCTAGGGTTTTCAGTTAGAGTTTCAAACTAGGGTTAGGGTTTCCAGCTAGGGTTTAAAATTAGGGTTAGGGTTTCAAACTAGGGTTAGGGTTTCCAGCTAGGGTTTCAAACTAGGGTTAGGGTTTCCATATAGGGTTTCAAACTAGGGTTAGGGTTTCCAGCATGGGTTTTCAGTTAGGGTTTCAAACTAGGGTTAGGGTTTCCAGCTAGGGTTTTCAGTTAGGGTTTCAAACTAGGGTTAGGGTTTCCAGCTAGGGTTTTCAGTTAGGGTTTCAAACTAGGGTTAGGGTTTCCAGCTAGGGTTTTCAGTTAGGGTTTCAAACTAGGGTTAGGGTTTCCAGCTAGGGTTTTCAGTTATGGTTTCAAACTAGGGTTAGGGTTTCCAGCTAGGGTTTAAAATTAGGGTTAGGGTTTCAAACTAGGGTTAGGGTTTCCAGCTAGGGTTTCAAACTAGGGTTAGGGTTTCCAGCTACGGTTTTCAGTTAGGGTTTCAAACTAGGGTTAGGGTTTCCAGCTAGGGTTTCAAACTAGGGTTAGGGTTTCCAGCTAGGGTTTTCAGTTAGGGTTTCAAACTAGGGTTAGGGTTTCCAGCTAGGGTTTCCATATAGGGTTTCAAACTAGGGTTAGGGTTTCCATATAGGGTTTCAAACTAGGGTTAGGGTTTCCAGCTAGGGTTTCAAACTAGGGTTAGGGTTTCCAGCTAGGGTTTCAAACTAGGGTTAGGGTTTCCAGCTAGGGTTTTCAGTTAGGGTTTCAAACTAGGGTTAGGGTTTCCATATAGGGTTTCAAACTAGGGTTAGGGTTTCCAGCTAGGGTTTTCAGTTAGGGTTTCAAACTAGGGTTAGGGTTTCCAGCTAGGGTTTTCAGTTAGGGTTTCAAACTAGGGTTAGGGTTTCCAGCTAGGGTTTCAAACTAGGGTTAGGGTTTCCATATAGGGTTTCAAACTAGGGTTAGGGTTTCCAGCTAGGGTTTTCAGTTAGGGTTTCAAACTAGGGTTAGGTTTTCCAGCTAGGGTTTTCAGTTAGGGTTTCAAACTAGGGTTAGGGTTTCCAGCTAGGGTTTTCAGTTAGGGTTTCAAACTAGGGTTAGGGTTTCCAGCTAGGGTTTTCAGTTAGGGTTTCAAACTAGGGTTAGGGTTTCCAGCTAGGGTTTCAAACTAGGGTTAGGGTTTCCAGCTAGGGTTTCAAACTAGGGTTAGGGTTTCCAGCTAGGGTTTCAAACTAGGGTTAGGGTTTCCAGCTAGGGTTTTAAACTAGGGTTAGGGTTTCCAGCTAGGGTTTCAAACTAGGGTTAGGGTTTCCAGCTAGGGTTTCAAACTAGGGTTAGGGTTTCCAGCTAGGGTTTCAAACTAGGGTTAGGGTTTCCAGCTAGGGTTTCAAACTAGGGTTAGGGTTTCAAATTAGGGTTTCAAACTAGGGTTAGGGTTTCCAGCTAGGGTTTCAAACTAGGGTTAGGGTTTCAAATTAGGGTCTCAAACTAGGGTTAGGGTTTCCAGCTAGGGTTTCAAACTAGGGTTAGGGTTTCAAATTAGGGTTTCAAAGTAGGGTTAGGGTTTCCAGCTAGGGTTTCAAACTAGGGTTAGGGTTTCAAATTAGGGTTTCAAACTAGGGTTAGGGTTTCCAGCTAGGGTTTCAAACTAGGGTTAGGGTTTCCAGCTAGGGTTTCAAACTAGGGTTAGTGTTTCAAATTAGGGTTTCAAACTAGGGTTAGGGTTTCCAGCTAGGGTTTCAAACTAGGGTTAGGGTTTCCAGCTAGGGTTTCAAACTAGGGTTAGGGTTTCCAGCTGGGGTTTTAAACTAGGGTTAGGGTTTCCAGCTAGGGTTTCAAACTAGGTTTAGGGTTTCCAGCTAGGGTTTCAAACTAGGGTTAGGGTTTCAAATTAGGGTTTCAAACTAGGGTTAGGGTTTCCAGCTAGGGTTTCAAACTAGGGTTAGGGTTTCAAATTAGGGTTTCAAACTAGGGTTAGGGTTTCCAGCTAGGGTTTCAAACTAGGGTTAGGGTTTCCAGCTAGGGTTTCAAACTAGGGTTAGGGTTTCAAACTAGGGTTAGGGTTTCCAGCTAGGGTTTCAAACTAGGGTTAGGGTTTCAAATTAGGGTTTCAAACTAGGTTTAGGGTTTCCAGCTAGGGTTTCAAACTAGGGTTAGGGTTTCAAATTAGGGTTTCAAACTAGGGTTAGGGTTTCCAGCTAGGGTTTCAAACTAGGGTTAGGGTTTCAAACTAGGGTTAGGGTTTCAAATTAGGGTTTCAAACTAGGGTTAGGGTTTCCAGCTAGGGTTTCAAACTAGGGTTAGGGTTTCAAATTAGGGTTTCAAACTAGGGTTAGGGTTTCCAGCTAGGGTTTCAAACCAGGGTTAGGGTTTCCAGCTAGGGTTTCAAACTAGGGTTAGGGTTTCAAACTAGGGTTTCAAACTAGGGTTAGGGTTTCAAACTAGGGTTTCAAGCTAGGGTTAGGGTTTCAAACTAGGGTTAGGGTATCAAACTAGGGTTTCAAATTAGGGTTAGGGTTTCAAACTAGGGTTAAGGTTTCAAACTAAGGTTATGGTTTCTAACTAGGGTTTCAAACTAGGGTTAGGGTTTCAAACTAGGGTTAGGGTTAGGGTTTGCAACTAGGGTTTCAAACTAGGGTTAGGGTTTCAAATTAGGGTTCGGGTTACAAACTAGGGTTTCAAACTAGGTTTTCAAACTAGGGTTAGGGTTTCAAACTAGGGCTTCAAATTAGGGTTAGGGTTTGCAACTAGGGTTTCAAAATAGGGTTAGGGTTTCAATCTAGGGTTTCATACTAGGGTTAGGGTTTCATACTAGGGTTTCAAACTAGGGTTAGGGTTAGGGTTTCAAATTAGGGTTTCATACTAGGGTTACGGTTTCATACTAGGGTTTCAAACTAGGGTTAGGGTTTTAAACTATGGTTTCAAGCTAGGGTTAGGGTTTCAAACTAGGGTTTCAAACTGGGGTTAGGGTTAGGGTTTCAAATTAGGGTGTCATACTAGGGTTACGGTTTCATACTAGGGTTTCAAACTAGGGTTAGGGTTTCAAACTATGGTTTCAAGCTAGGGTTAGGATTTCAAACTAGGGTTTCAAACTGGGGTTAGGGTTTCAAACTAGGTTTAGGGTTTCAAACTAGGGCTAGGGTTTCAAACTAGGGTTTCAAATTAGGGTTAGGGTTTGCAACTAGGGTTTCAAACTAGGGTTAGGGTTAGGGTTTCAAATTAGGGTTTCACACTAGGGTTAGGGTTTCAAACTAGGGTTTCAAACTAGGGTTAGGGTTTCAAACTAGGGTTTCAAGCTAGGGTTAGGGTTTCAAACTAGGGTTAGGGGATTCAAACTAGGGTTAGGGTTTCTAACTAGGGTTTCAAACTAGGGTTAGGGTTTCAAACTAGGTTTAGGGTTAGGGTTTGCAACTAGGGTTTCAAACTAGGGTTAGGGTATCAAATTAGGGTTTCAAACTAGGGTTAGGGTTTCAAACAAGGGTTTCAAACTGGGGTTCGGGTTTCAAACTGGGGTTAGGGTTTCAAACTAGGGTTAGGGTTTCAAACTAGGGTTTCAAACTAGGGTTAGGGTTTCAAACTAGGGTTTCAAATTAGGGTTAGGGTCACAAACTAGTGTTTCAAACTGGGGTTAGGGTTTCAAATAAGGGTTTCAAGCTAGGGTTAGGGTTTCAAATTAGGGTTAGGGTTTCAAGCTAGGGTTAGGGTTTCAAACTAGGGTTTCAAACTAGGGTTAGGGTTTCAAATTACGGTTTCAAGCTAGGGTTAGGGTTTCAAGATAGGGTTAGGGTTTTAAACTAGCATTAGGGTTTTCAAACTATGGTTTCAAACTAGGGTTAGGGTTTCAAACTAGGGTTTCAAACTAGGGTTAGGGTTTGAAAGTAGGGTTTCAAACTAGGGTTAGGGTTTCAAACTAGGGTTTCAAATTAGGGTTAGGGTTTCAAACTAGGGTTAGGGTTTCAAATAAGGGTTTCAAGTTAGGGTTTCAAATTAGGTTTAGGGTTTCAAGCTAGGGTTAGGGTTTCAAACTAGGGTTTCAAATGAGGGTTAGGGTTTCAAATTAGGGTTAGTGTTTCAAACTAGGGTTTCAAATTAAGGTTAGGGTTTCAAACTAGGGTTTCAAATTAGGGTTAGGGTTTCAAACTAAGGTTAGGGTTTCAAACTAGGGTTAGGGTTTCAAACTAGGGTTTCAAAATAGGGTTATGGTTTTCAACTTGGGTTTCGGTTTTAGGTTCACTTTATCAATTACATGGCCATTGTGCTGCTCCTTCTGGCACGCCCGCTTTAGCCATCTGGGGGCAGTGTAATGTAGTGCCAGATGCATTATTCTACTCGTACATTCCTACTGCTAGTCATCCTATAGAGAGGATAAAGAATATATGAGTGGTGTTTTGAGGTTCCGCTGTGCACATAGCACAAGACGCAACATTCAGCTTCTGCGAATAGCAGGACAGGACAAAAAAAGTGTTCTTTTTCATGCCGCTGTTTTCCATGACAGAATAATTCCTGGTTCATCCTCATCTGCCGCCTTCATCAGCGTCTTCTTTTCAAACTCTGTAATCTCCACACATTCTTCATCTCCTCTTAATTGCTATCTTGGCCACCGGGCTCGTTCATCAGCGTTTAGCACGCGTGGCCCTGAATGGGTGACGGAGATAAATGTCAAGAGGCCTCTGTGACTTTTTGCTTGTCGGATTTGCCGCAAAGGATAACGCGACGAGCAACTCCGGCACTCTTCTCAAACTTCTAATCTCTCATTTACATGTCGAAGGCAACACTTTTCACGGCAAGAGTGGAGGCGCTTGTTGGATGAAATGGAGCGATGATGAGAGTCTGCTTGTCTTGTTTATTTCCCCCCAAAACAATTGAATTGATTTTCTCTCAGATGGTGTGGAACTAACCCAAGCATCGTATTTGCACCCTCGAGAACATCTGCTTGACTGCAATCGACTGTCGTATTTCCTCGTTGCTAAGCCATCGGCAGCCTCGCACCGGATTCACATTGCACATCTTTAAATCTGGTACTGAAAAGTACAGAAGGAAGACCTAAAGCCACTTTGAAGCGTCAATTCATCCATAAATCTAGAGAAAGGGGTACAACCCCGGACTGGTTTCGTTGGAGTATCGCTTCGCTACCTGATGTTGAAAATGGTGTATTACAAAATGAACACAAAAGGTCATAATGTCCGTTTTCTGTTTCGTTGTATTTCATCAGAAAACCTTTTTTGTTGTTGTTTTTTGACCAAATTAAAGTTACAGATGCCACTCTATCCCAGCTGACTTTGGACGCAGCTAAATTCTACAATAAAAGATAGTAGGGGTGTAATGAAAACCATTCTGAATTGGAAAATCGGTTTGAAAAAGATGTGTGTGCATCAGTACACAAACTATCGCACCTCATTTGTATATCTATCTATCTATCTATCTATCTATCTATCTGTATATATATATATATATATATATATATATATATATATATATATATATATATATATATATATATATATATATATATATATATATATATATATATATGTATGTATATTCATACACACACCTTATACAGGAGTGGTAACGGATTCTGTGAGTTGTGGCGCTCAGTAAAAACAAGCATGCAGATGTTTCAGGCTGATGCGGTTCTTGAAGGTCACGGTTGCGTGTTGGAGGGAATCGTAATCCTGTAAAATCAGATTAGGGCCATCAAGAGGCCATGAATACAAAGAAGACACTGGCCTGTCATTTCATGCACGGTGGAAGGACGATTTTGAAATTTTTTTGAAAAAAAATGTCCTTGTGGCCGCGCCACCGCACACATTTGCCTTTTATGCCCGCCAAGGACGCCACTCTAATACTTGGGAGATTTGCTTTCTCATTACAAGAATGTTCATGCTGGTTCCTTTTTTTTTTTTTTTTTTTTAGCAATGTGTCATTTTGCATTTTGCATCGTTGAATATCTTTGTGAGGTTTTTATATTTGGACAAAACAAAGGAGAGTGCCAAGCTGTGTTTTTTTCCCCCTGAAGAGATGAAGAGAGAAGAAGGACATGTTGAATGTACAGGTTGTTGTCTTGGACCTTGTTATAGTCCTTAATGTAATAAAGACAGATACATATACAACAGGCAGAAGAAAAGGTTGCCGATATTATTTATACTTGGGCATTTTCCTTCATACCGATTTTCATTTTGCAGAGTGCAGGCTAAAGATGTTCAATAGATTCTGGTGACCTCATTGAAATACATTTTGCACATTTTTGTATGATTAATAAACATAATTGTGCCCGTTGTGGTAAAAAATGAGGGACTTTGCTTCTCTCTTGGAAAATTCATGTACAGAACTTGAATACTAAACAGTTCATTGCATTGCAGTGCACTCAATAGACTCGTGCTCTGGTTTGTTGCAGCGCTTCGCTATATATATATATATATATATATATATATATACCTGTATTTGACATAACGATGATGTTCAATTTTTCTCTGTTGTAACATTAAATACTAAACAAGAAATGATCGTAAAACAGTCAAATGTTCTGCTTGTAATTCATATCTTAATTGCTTTAAGTGTTAAGGGACAAAAAATTTGTTACGATATATATTATTAATTAATCAGCCAATTAATCGGTTATCGGTTAATTCTGCCAAATATCACAATCCGTCTCAAAAAATCCGTATCGATCGGGCCCTACTTTCCATATGGCCGATTTTGACCTTGTCAATCCAAAGTGACCTTTGTGTGAAGATTCCTTCGCCACATCTCTCTCATTAGATTGTGCAGGTAGTAAATTCCCAGCGACAAAATAAACAGTGGGAACGCTCGTAAATATCTTTGTCATTCCCCGGAGAGGAAACCAACTTGAGAAATCATTTCCTCCTCAAAAAGTTGCACTTCTAATAAAGCAAAGAGCAAACAGCGACGCGGCTTTGTGGCGCACACGAGCAGAGAGCAGCGATGCTCGCGCGGGAGAATTATTCATCGCCTGTTTTATTCCTGCGAGGATGCCGTTGACAGCGGCGTCTCATCTCGCTCTGCCCGGCTTCCATTAGGGCCGCGAATTGCAATCGGATGTCTTTGAAAAGACTTGTTGGAAAAGGAGTAGCGAGAGCCAAAGGCAAAGAAAGAAAACATTTATTGTTTATGAATGTGGTGTCACACAGGTCCTGTCGGGGGAGAGGAAAGGAGGACCGGTGTTGATTTGAGGTCTGCGGTGATCCACCTCTGTCGCGCTCTCCTCCCGACAGGCAGCTGCACTTTGGATTTGTTCCCCCGCAGGACAATCGGCACATTCGTTTCAAAGCAATACATTGCCTTTGCAAAAGACACTCTAACATTCCACATGACGACTAGTTTTTGTTTTGTTTCGTTTTTTTTTTTTTTACATTTGTGATACCCGCTGTAGGTTATAAAAATGTACATGACATTGTTGTGTCTCAGTGCAAAAGATACCGTAATAGTCCAAAACAATCATTTTTTTTAAAAAAAATGTGCCCTTGAGAAATCATAAAATGTATTTTCACTCAATTTCAGTGTTTTTCAAAGTGAGGTGCAGCATTTTTTTTTTTTTACTGCAAGACTTTTCTAGTTCTGAAGGAGAGAGGCGAGCCAGCATGGGGAAGAATGAAAATTTCAGGAAAATTCGTTTTTTTATTTTTTCATGACTTTTCAGTATTAGACCCATTGTGGTTTGTTCAAAAATGGTCTGAATTGAAACCTCTTTGCAATGAGTTTTTAAACTCATTCAAATGAAACTTTTACAGAATGATCTGTTTGACACAATGTGATGTATGAAAAAAAAATTCTCAAAGCTTGAAATTTCTGAATGGCATCGCAATGAGTTTTTAATCTGTCGTCGAAATGAGATTTGATAGATGAATGAATTCTTGTGAATTCAGACACATTGTGAAATTTCTTAAACTTGTTTCCAATTAGTTTTTACACTGTCATTAAAGTTGGATTTAAGAGAAAAATTGTCACTATGTTCTAAAACATTCAAGAATTCCTTTGGTGCTAGACCCCACAGCGACATGTTAAAAAAAAAAAATCTGTCTCGTCTCTCTATGACATTAATTTCTTTCCAACAACTTTTTAAACTTTTTTTTTGAAATGGGAATTAAATTATAAAGCTTACATTTACGAACTTGCAAATTCTGTCAGACCCCACAGTAATATTTTCCTCTTTCTTAAAGGCTTTGTAGTAAGTCAAATGTAAATGTCTGCCTTCTGGGGATATTTTTGCAGAACGTCTTGAAATGTTAAATGAGGTCGCCAGGAGCCCGTACTTGTAAAACCCTGTAAATAAAATGTAATCAGCCCGTTTCAATAAATAACCACCAGAAGCAGTTGTACAGTCACCGTCAGATAGCAGCCTTGACTTTGAATGCGTATTCACAATCAAGCGCGTGTACCAGTACAGCACACACTCACATTTCATTAGAACGACTTATAACTATACACACAGCGGTAGTACTTGCACTTGTCTCCATGGTAACTTACAAAAGCGCCAAAGTCAAGGGTGTGAAGCCCCCGCGAAGCGATCGCTCAAGAGCGGTGAGCGTAAACCACCCCCGGTGCACCGAGCAGAGTCAAAATCGATCGGGCTCATGCCGCCACACGGAGCGGTCATCCATCAGTTTTCGACAGCGCTTGTCCTCATTAGGGTCGCGGGTGAGCTGGGGCCGATCCCATTTGGCTGTGGCGCCAGAGGTGGGGTACACCGAAACCGACCGTCGGGCGCCGCGCGGGATTATTCGCCAAGTCGTTTTCATGAGCGACCAGAGCGGCAAAGTGAAAAGCCAAGTGCGGAGAGTCCCTGTTCGGCCAAAGCGATAACACGACTGCCACATCGACAGACTTTTCAGCCTGCTCTAGTCTACTGTAATGTCCGTTTAGCTATCACGAGAGAGCAGTGCACGTGACCGGCCTGTGTCTGTTGAACGGCCATTTCGGGAACTGTAAAAAGGAGCGTTTTAAGTGGACTGGACACCATATTTTAATTCCGGCTCTGTTAAATTGTTCCATTGTATAATGTCTGAGGAGTTTGGTTCTTGCCCCGCTCAATGTGTAAGGTGCCTTGAGATAACATCCGTCGCGAATTGGCACAATATAAATAAAACAAACCTGACTTGTATCGCTTGGCGAGAAGGGTTCCGACGAGAAAGCGTACCGCGAATCGCTTCACGGGGGACAACGGTGGTAACCGTGACAACAAGAAGGGTGACCATGGGTCATTATCTGCATAAAAGTATTTACATCTGTTCTTCAAGTTCTGTGGCTTATTTCCCGTGTGTGAACGTCCCAAGTCAAAGAAGGCAATGAAGTGTCACTAAGGTAGAAGAGGAGGGGGGGGGGGGGGAGGGGGAGGAGGAGGGTTGCGAGCGTGGGAGTTCATCAGCTGGTGCAGATGCTGTTTATGGAGATGATGGCCGGGTCCACCAGGCCCAGTTCCTCGTGCTCGTTGACGCACAGCTGATAGCCGCAGCCTCGCCTGCGCTTCAGCGGCGTCACCTTGGCGTCGGGTTTGGCGCGGGGCGGCAGCAGGAAGCCCACGCTGCCGGCGATCAGCATGTGCCAGATGCTGTGGATGTAGAAGTAGTTCTCCTCCGTCTCCACGAAGGCGTAAAGGGCCACGGCGGATGTGGCGATGGCCGTGCCCGGCAGGAGGAAGAAGACCCAGCGCTTCCAGGTGGGCGGGTAACAACGGCGCCGGCGAATCGTGCGCACCGTCTGAAGGGAGCAGAAACAAAAAAATGATTGTGCTGTTGATTGAAACAGCTGCTCGGCCTCTACTATGGGGGCTTCTGCAAAGGCCCATAAATTACAATACGATTCTTGAATTTGAATTTGAGGTGGCAAAATTGCAGAATTTGGATGTAGATTTGAAATTCAAGATGCTAAATTAAACGGTATTGAAAGCGGAAGTCAAACCAAACGTATTTTTTCCCCAGAATATGTTCCCAGCAGGCCCACTAGTTGAAATACGGCATTCTGATTAATTTTGCGTTTGTGGAATATAAGTTAAGCAGCAAAATGCACCCACTTTTCGCCATCTCGTGGGGCGGCCATTTTGTCACTTTTGTCGACTGTAGATGACATCACAACTCTCAGGGCTCAGATAACGAGCAATCACGGCTCACCTGTTTTCTGAAGCTAGGCCGTGCAATGCCATGTTTAGACTAGTGAAGGCGCATATTCTTGTAATAACTTTGAAACCGTTTGATATGGCGGTAGAACAGCACTGCAATTCCCAGAATACCTTGCTTTAACGAAGCCAGCTTTAAAATGGCTGCCCAAACATTTTGGACATTTTTGTTGCGGGCACACTCGTGAAATACATCATGCTGTCTGATTTGTGCTGAGAATGATTTTCCATGAATTGCATTGATTTCAACTCCACTTTCTGTGATTGAATTGACTCCACCCTACATCAATTTGGAGTCGATTCAAATTCATCCGTTGAGTTGAATTGAATTCTGCAATTCTGAATTTTGCACAGCCCCGATGGTGGCGGGAAACTCACAAATGAATCGTCAAAAACCAGGCTTCAAGTTGCTTATGCCACGGCAATCTACACATTTTGAAAACAACCAAGCCATGTTCATTAAAATGGCTCCCGTTAGCTTAACGCTAACATATAATGGAATATACCATTGACATGCTAACAGTCAGCATAAGTAGTTGCGTTTTTACAATCCTTCCAGCGACAGATATTTGAACACCAAAGATGAAACGACAGATAATGTAAACAACACACACAGGCATGTATTCTTTATCCTCTTCATAAAATGACTACTGGACTGTGAACTACAAAAACCTACTGAGCAGTTGTAGAAGTCTATTGTTCTTCATTTGTGTCTACATGACTGTGTGTCACGAAACTAATTGAACACGTACAGTGCCGCAAAGCATCATTATAAGTACGTACTTTTTTTTTAATTCCAGAAGGAGGGAATATTTTGTAATCATCTATTGTCGCAACCCTGCTACCGTGCACGTGGATTCTTAGTACAGTAAATGGATGTAAATACAGTCCATAAAGTGTGGCTTGTACAGGGTGCATATATTGTACATATGTTGGTGTGTATATACATTTCTAGGTAACAGCTTTCACAGCGATCAGTATTGAGAAATTTCACAACTGCCGGACTACTTTTTTTATTTATTTTTTTTTTTTTTATGGATTTGACGTTCTCGCTTGCTGAATGTAACGATCATATTTCTTGTTTATTCGAGGCGCCTAACTCTCAAGCCCACGACGTGCTGGTTGTGACAATCAACCGATCGACGTTTTCAATGGCAACGCTTTGCCTCTGCTGCCATTAAACATAATTCATGTTAATTAATGTTATGATTTGCGCCTTGTTGTTTCGTCCTGCGTCGCATCGTAACCTGGATGTCATTTTAAGTTTCTTACGGAATATTCTCCTCCAATCCTAAGTGGCCCAGAAGGGCTGTAAGCGCCGAGCAGGTACATTTTTCACGTTTCTCTTAACGCCGTCGACACGTTAACAGTATTTCCCTTTTATTCCCATTCATAAACACTGATTGCTTGCGTTATATGTCTCCCAAGGCGCATGGCTATGGATTGCGAAGACAGATATAGAGCACCCATGAGTGACCAGAATAATTACATGGATTCCAGCCGGAAAATGTCGGCGATTAAATTAGCATGCCGAACACATGCGAGGTTAAAGAAATAATTTAAGTGAAGCCAAGTGAAAAGAACCCCGTTGTGTTTTACTGTCTGTTTGGACTGGGGAGGCCTTTTTTTTTTTTTTTTTTCCGAATGCATAAGTCAGGAAGCTCGTTTAGTTTGGGGAATTAGAAAATTTGGCAGATTTGGACAGATTTCGACCTCGATGCACACCACACTTCCTGCAAAGCTGGCAACGTTGGCAACTTTTTTTCATTTTTGTATTTCTGCGTGAACGTGAACAATGGCCGCCATCTGCAGTGTTTAAAACGAAGGCGCGCTTGTTGAAAAACACTCCAAATGCAGAGATGCGGCATAACACGGAGGGGAGACTGAGTGCAGACGTAATCAAAGCACTTTGACACGGCAACATAATCGTTCAATTGCGGCTATCATGACCTGTCGGCGTGTGCTTTATTGCCGCGCCAACGTCTTAGACTAGCTGTCATCCTGCTTTCATCAGCGCCGACAAGGCGCATGCATTCTATCGTGTTCGGCAGATATCATCACTGAATATCACACAACATTTGCGTACACGTGCCGATCGACAAATGCATTAAAAGTAATTGCATTCAAAAGCAGTTGCGTTTCACACGCACCCCGTTACACGAACATAATCATGAGGAAGCGTGAAATATTAGTTTGGTTTGGGTTCATTGACCTCAAGAGGGGGGAATATATTGTAAAATGAACTAATGTGAACCCAGTAGAGAGAGTGAGGTCATTTTGACCTTGGTTGTGTAAATTAGGTCTGGGCAATTAATCGAAATGTAATCGGGATTTCGATTTTGGCTTGTCACGATCATGGAAACATTGTAATCAATGAAAACACATCAAACAGCATCTGAAAGCTGAATTATTATTTTTATTATACATTTG
The DNA here is from genome assembly GCF_054856515.1 of Filicampus tigris. NCBI lineage: Eukaryota > Metazoa > Chordata > Actinopteri > Syngnathiformes > Syngnathidae > Filicampus > Filicampus tigris. The sequence continues at coordinate 9,736,257 of NC_141221.1, read as the reverse complement.
CCTATTTTTTGAATGAATAATAATTAAGTTTTGGCGGGCTTGTTAACAACATTCTTTATGGCGTGCCGAATTGATAAAACATTATGATTTTTACTTTACAATGACTTGAAAATATAACAATCAATTGTTCATTTTTCCTCTGGTAGCAGCGAATGGCTTGGAAATGTAAAGAATGAAGCTCAGACTTGTCACGGGCTGACATTAAGACTCCGGTCTGTGATACATGAAATTGTCTTTTTTTTTTTTCTTTTTTTAACTGCTTAAAAAAAACCGAAGGCAGTCGACATGCTCGCTGTCTGTCGGATCCTGTCGAAACTCCCACACTCATCAACACATCGTTTTCTAGGTGAAGCTGTTCTTTCCTGCTCCTGTCAGGGACGTGCTGTTCAAATCTTTTCTTAGAACCTGGCCTGAAGTGTAATTTTTTTTTTTTTTTATGTCCTCAGTTCAGAGAGCACATAAGGTCTGAGAGAAGAGCCAGTTAAAGTACAAGATGACTTGTAATGGAACTGTAAGCCATGACTAATACCCACACAGGGCTGCAGAACTTTTAAAAGCCTTTCAGTAATAATGTGAAATAGCTGGATTGGTCAGAAGGGCACAGATATTAGCCATGCACATGTGAACCTAAGCGACAGATTACACCTACAAGCGGGAGGAAGTAGAGGGGTGGGCCGGTCAAACACGCCCCCGAAAACATTAGCTTCAAAGAAAATATCTTAACTTGGCGCAGTCTGACAAAGGTTTCAAATTATGGGGATTTTCAAAGGTGGGAACTTTCCATGGGAATTGACTGAAATGTATGGAAATAAATGAGAATAAACCTGCACTCTAAAAAAAGTTGGTCATTTTGACCCAACTTTCTTGGTTGTTTTTGCAGAAAACAACCCAAAAATGAGTCGTTTTTTTTACTACACTAAAAATGGGTAGGTTTTTTTTTTTACAAAACAACCCCCCAAAAATGGGCTGTTTTGTACAAAACAATGCAAGAAAGTGGGTCAAATTGACCCAATTTGTGTACCGGTCCATTTTTTACCCAAAATTGTGTTATTTTTAACCTTAGTGTTTTTAGAGTGTTGAATTTACAAAATTGAAGGTTGGCTCTTAAATACAATACAATACAATTTTATTTATATAGCGCATTTCATATGGGAAATAAATGAGAATAAACCTGGAATTTACTAAATTGAAGGTTGGCTCTTAAAGTGGAACTTAAATGTCGTTGATGAAAATATAGTTTAGCATACCGGTAATCATTCAACTAATCCGTTTTCATGGAAAGACCGCCGTGCTTTGAGTTACAAGTTGCCCCAACGACAGCTGGTTCTAATCACTTAGAATAGTTCTTTTTTTTCCTCCTCGCTCAGCTGTCACAGTGATGTGAGGCCAATCACATTTGAGAACGAGGTGCCTTAAGCGGCCTCACCAACGGCTGAGATGACGTCAAAGCGCTACTTCTCAAATTGAACCAGTTTTCGATACCCGTTAAAGTGAAAGAAAAGGGGGCACAATTCAAGTGCTGTAATTCCGTGTGTGCGCAAATTATATTCAAATATTCATGCTTAAATATGACACCTCTCTATTAAATGATTTTTTTATTAATTACTACAATCACCGTAGTTTCCAATTTGGAATTTTTGAAAATTAGGACATGCGGTACCTCTCACATACCTGCAATGGCACTGCACAGTTTAAAAAAAAAAAAAAATGTCTGCTGGAGAGTAAATATTTGACTTACCCAAGCCACTGCCATGATGCCCAGAGCAAACAAGCTGGGTCCCAGCAGGTTCCACAGACCGTGACGGTCCAGTTGCAAAGCCATGGACAGGGACATGGCCCCCAGCAAATACAGCACCTTGCGAGGCGGAGGGGACAACAACAATCACATGCATCAATGTCGGGTCGCCCTAAACGCTCCAACCACAGAGGACCGAAGGGTTCTCCATTTTTTTTTTTGTGTAAAATAGGGTGCACTAAAGAGACCATAATAGTGGGGGGGGAATGAGATCAAATAAACTTTGTCTGCAGCCATTCGGTAGCACGCTAAAAAATGCCCACTGGGTTCAACTGATCAGTGAGAAAGCATAGATTGTGAGGTCGGTGGTGTTTTGTCAGACGGAATAATCAGACAGGAGCATTTGGGGGACCATCAGTGGGTGTGCATTTTTCCGTCGGATGCAAATGTTAGCATCCCAGGTGAAAATCATTTTTATGGCCAACTAAGATTGCAATTCTTCCCCCTTCCCTTGCAAATGTGATTTCTTATGCGATGACTTTTTCAAGGTACTCTTCTGATGTTTTTTTTTTGTTGGTTTTTTTTTGGGACAAACAAAAGCAAACAAAAAATCTGTATTACAAGTACGTTTAAGTATTCACTCCGACAACTTCTGCCAAACAAGTGCGGCGTAAACATACATTTGTAAATCACAAGTTAGAAAATTCCAAACAAATCTGTGGCTTCATCACTTCAACTTTTCATGTTACATGAAACTATCAGAGCTGGGCATTTGACTAAAAATGTGCGGTCGGTTTATCGCCAACCGCCTAAAGCCAGGGTACCCTTCCGCCGTCCGTCTATCAGCCTTTTCATCCAGGCTGGACAAAATAGTAACCGCCTATAGGCCGGTCCGCCTAGGACTTTAAACGGGCTTCCGTTTGCATTTCCGACTACCCCCACTGGGTGGTATTTGAAACGAAAGACTGACTCACTGCGGCATGGAAGCCCGCACCGCAGCCGGACTCAATGTGTCTCCTTTTAGCACCTTCCAGGACCTTTTTGGAGCTTTATGTACTTGGATTACTGGAGCAATTCGAAAGGTAATGCGTCATTTACGCACACCGACGTATCCCAAGCACAAAAATGCTGTGTGCATAGAGTCCATTAATTGTTCAGCCTTATTCGGAGTCATACATTCTTTATCCTGTGTGTAGAATGACTAACATTAGTGCCTTGTTGATAAACTGAGAAGTCATGTGACGCCTCATTGAACAGTATGGCTGTCTTAGCAAAATGGCCACTCAACCGATGCAGTGCAACAACAACTGTTTCATTGTTTTTACTTGAATTCTTTTTATTACTGCATGCTTGTATGAAGTGCTATTTTTCCTCACATTCCAGCGTTGCATTCATCGATGAATTAATTAATGGCATTTCCGTTCAGTTCAAGATGATTTGCGATATTTTACATTACAAGCATGTTCAGGGAACAAATTCAATTTGTATCTCAAGGCAGCATTGTTTCTAAAGTGCAACTCTTAACAAATACATGAAGCGAGCCTCCTCTCCGGCGAGCGGCCCATCACAACGACGAAAACAAAGCACGGAATGGAGGACGTGAAGCGAGGTCTATAAATAACCAGCTTAAGTTTTCGTTTTCTTTTTTTTTTGTCAAGCTCACAATTTGACACAAAGCCACAAGCACGTAAGGGAAAGATAAAGCGCGAGTGGAGCGAGAGGGAAAATCGATAAGATATGCCACACACGCCCGGCCGGCCGGCCGGCGTCTGCGTTGTGTCTGCTGAGGGAACGTGAGGAGACATTTGGTGGTTTTTCAAGCAGGGAAGGGATGACCCGCCCGCAGGAGAACATGACTAATTGGAATAGACGAGGGAGGGGGGGGAACGGCGTCGCGCGGCAGCAGTCATCAGTCATGCCGCAGCGCGGGGTCACGCAGTCGCAGCGGCGCAACACGCACGTACCGCGTGTACTGTATTCAAGCGCGGACGCGTGACCGCTCGCTGGCAGCCCGGGCACCTTAATGAATCATTATCTGTCATCGTGATGGACGAGCTTGTGAGGATTCAAGTGGGAGGATTATTTTTATCCGTCACGGACACAATGCAACACTGCTCGCACGCTCCCTTTGTGCTGATGACCATGTTTTGGATGAATCCGCCTTCCGGTGTCGATTCAAGTACAGTGGCGCTCGGTTAAGTGCAGACGTCTGCCAAGATGTCATTGTTAACTGTGGACCAGCCAATGTGGAGGGTTTTTTTTTTTTTTTTTTTTTCAAAAATTTCTGAATAAAATTCTGATAACTAATTAATCGGTCCATTGATTCAAAGCAAATATTTTTCAGGGGAACTAAACCCAAGCAGGGGCGGAGCTAGAAGGTGGCTAATGGGTGGGCCTGGAAAAATCAGGGTGGGCCTGAATATTTCTGTCACTGAGCACGAGCCTCCTTTTCCGACACATCGTACATTCAAATAAAATGGCAAAGTGAATAATATGAAGTTCAGATCTTTAGACAGACACAATTACACAATTCTTGATAATTGAATAAAAAACACAACGATACACGAATTCAAAGATAATTGAATAATAATTTAATAAAAATGTAAAAGTATATATTTTTTCATGAATTTCACTGTCTGTCAATTTGGGTGGGGCTGTGCACATCCAGGCCCATCCATGGCTCCGCCCCTGAACCCAAGATGTCAAAACTTGCTTGTTTTAAATGTGGACATCTTTATCAGCTGCTTCTAATTAAATCTACAAAGTATTTATTCTAAAAAAAAATTTTTTTTAAATTGTTATAAATATCCCTTCAACTCGCTTGTGGGGGCTACAATTTTTAGGTCTTTATAAAATGATAGCCACTTTAATAGGTAGAAAGAATATGCGGGGGGGGGAATTGTCATAGATAAATCTCATGAATTTCATAATTTTCTGTCATAATTAGCTTCTTGCTAATTGCCCTGCTATCGTCTTCTTTTGTCTGATCTTGTCTGTTTGAAACCTTTCAATACAGAGTGTTACATTTTCAGCGATGTCTTTGAGCAGGATTACAAAAAAGAACTACAATGAGCCTATTGTTCACAAAAACTAACAAAATGACTACAACTAAAATTGAAAAAAAGTGCAATAAAAACAAAGATGCTTTTTAATGAAACGAAATTAACTGAAAACACATCTTATGTTTCTATAAGTACCACGAAAATGTTCTTCATTTTCATCTTTGCCATTTAATATAATGTCTGAACTTTCAGGGTTCGTTTTAAATGTATTTATTTCAGTATTGCTGTACGTCCATGCAGGAGACGGAAAGAGTCATTTGACAATTATAGTTTCCTTTTTTTCTTATCTTATACGCAACAAACACAAAAAAAAACTAAAACCAAGACTAAAACTAATAAAACAAAGCATCTTGAAAATATATTTATATTTTTTAAATATTTCATTTTCTTTTAAATAAAAAATTCACCAGGTAGCCCAGCTTCTTGCCATATTCTAAACACAAGCATGGCTAAACTGTGAGTGTGAATGACAACCAGTCACGGCCCTAGCCCGTCTCTCGCCCCAATTCTGGGATGGGCTCCATCTCACCTTTGACCTTAATGAGGAAAAGCAGAATAGATGTCTGAAAATCCACTCATCCAAATTAGCTTTGTTCAGCCTTTAACGGAGCTCTGAACATGACCACCAGTTGAACAGGTAGCTCCTCCGATGCTGAGCGTCGTTTCTATCGAGTAAAACGCTACCATCAAAAAAAAACATCAAGGACACAACCACAAAAAGAGACTTAAAACACAGTAAAAAAGACGAGCAAGTCTTATGGTGTAATATTTGAGTCGAACTGATTGAAGGCACGTTAACCTCCAGTCAGTCAAGATTAACGGCTCCCTTGAGTCCTTGTGTGAAATTTTGATTATAGTATATATTTACAATCAGTTGCTCTCAGGTCCTTTGCTTGCGCTGCACACGCGCACAAACGCAACAAACACACACCTACGCTGTGTTCACACACACACACACACACGCACACGCGCGGTTGCACTTGCCAGCCCTGACGCGCATTTGATTAGAGGCTACGGACTGCAGCGCTCAGCGAAAAAGGAAAAACTCTAGAGGACAGCAGATGCTCGTACGCCCGCCCTCCCGTTGGTCCCCCGCCTCCTTTCTGTCTCATTTATGAACACACAGACAGAGGGACACACACACACACCATCCTGGCTCACAGCAGGACCACGGTGACCCATGGAGAAGCTGCACCTGTTAGTGTTTGTTCGGCGCACGCTGCCAACAAGCAGACAATCACAAAGGCAAACGTATTGATCTTTATGTTTACGAGACGCAAAAAAAAAAAAAACGAACGGTTTGACTTATCACTGCTCAACGCTCAGCGCTAAAAGAATGAAGTAGAGTCTCAGTCAAGCCACGGTGCCGAACATTTCGTGAGCGCTGCGGGGGAAAACAAGCGTTCATGGTTCAAGCGGTCAACGCGTACCTGTTTAATGATGGACTTCAGCCTCGCCATGGCGATGACTGTGACCCACACTGACATGAGGGAGCCGAGGAAATCACAGAACTGCAGAACGTCATACTCCATGATGCAAAAGACCACGATGCCCGGCTGGTCACATGCATGGTAAAACTGTCGGGAGGCAGACAAAACGCTAGACGTGAGACGGTTGTTGTAATAATGTACAAAATAAGGCTCAAATTGATTGGCTGAAAATACAGGAAAAATCACTTTCTCTTTTTAAAATTTTTGTCGGGGTTTGTGATTTGAAAAACACTTGCGCGCCGGTGGTTTCCGTACTAGCGCTGTATCTGTATTTAATCAAATACATTGAATAACATTTAATAAAGCTTGCACCAGATCGATTCAAATCATTAGCATGACAATGGCGTTTGCCATTGTATGTTAGCAATAAGCTCACTGGGCCTTCCTTTTGGTGTCTGTTTGGTCGTTTTACAAAGTAAATAAACAACGTGAAATTCTCTTTGTTTTATGTTTAGTTTCTCAGTAAACTTCAACTGGGAGTGGCATTAAGCAGCTTGAAGCAACTGCCACCACACAGCGCTTGTATGTCAAGTTTGCACTCCCAAGTCAAAGCAAAAAAAAAAAAAATTGGATGACTCAAACTTAATCCATCATTCCATAAATATCATTTTGACGATCACAGTTTATAGTAAACGAAAACCTCTAATCCACCATTTCAACAAATATTGTCCATAGGTGCGAATGTCTATGTGTGCTCTGCAACGGGCTGCAGACTAGTCCAGGGTGTATCCCACCGCCCGCCCAGTCAGCTGGGCTGGCGCCCAACTCAGCGGCAAGCCTCGCGAGGATAATCTGTACAGAAAATGGATGGATGGCGCACCCCAAACTACTACATGTTTTATTCATCATTCTATCAGCCTCAATTCTAAACTAGTCTACCTTTTGATATTATTATGGTATGTCAAAGCACGCCCGATTTAGAGTTGAAAAAAATCTCCGAGGTGAGACCGATAAAGCAGTTCACTTCAAATGTCAGACAGGTTTGCTGCGCGTTCCTTGTCAGCGCCCTGCCCGACAGGCCTTTCCGTCAAACCTCAAGGGGTCTTTTGTCCTTTCTTGAAACAAGCGGAATGACACAGAGGCAAAAGAGCCGCTTGATTGTCAGTAGCTACTCACGGTGGAGAAAAACATGGTGAAGATGTAGACCGAGGCCTCGAGCAGGTAGTGGCTGCGCACGGCGATGACCACAGGCGGGACAAACATGAGGTTACTGAGACACAGCAGCAGGGTGGAGAGGAGCTGGAAGCTGTACGAGTAGGCCTCGGAATTGTCGGTGCATCCCCAGCCTTCCCAGCCTGACGTGCAGAGGGAGGGAAAAAAAAAAACAGGGTTATGATAGTTTGGGATTTTTCAATATTGTTAATTCTTGTGTTGATTTGATTTTTTTTTTTTTTTATTCAGTTAGTTTTAATTCGTTTTTAGAGCAAGTTTGTTAGTTTTAGTTTTCTTGGGGGGGGAAAGGCTTCGTTTTAGTTTAGTTTTTAGAAGTTTTAGTGTTTGTTTTAGTTTTTTTTTTAAACATATGGATGCTGTCCTGTGAAAAACACTTTTGTTCATTTTTTTTAAAATGTGTTTAATTTCACATTAATGTGATGTCTGTGATGCAGAAACCCCATGCACGTAAAAATAATATTTTTTAAATTCGACATGAGTGTTCTTCACAGGACAGCGACGATATGGAGTATTTGTGGAATGCAAGATATTTATTGAAAAAAAAACCTCACACAAGTATTGTGTAATAAAGTAAACTACAATTCTCAAATAACTGATCTTCTTCTGTAGCTACCGATGTACAGTAATACCAAAATAAATACATTTAAATTTAGACCGGAAAGCTGATTAATTGATAAATATGAAAGCCAAGGCTATAATTATAGTTAGTTTTACAAACGTAAGATGTAGTTTCACTTAGTTTTCTTTTTCTTTAAAGCATTTTCGTTTTTATTTAATTTTGGAAATGTTTTTTTTCAATTTGAGTTTTTGTTATTTCATTAATTTTCATTAACTCTAGTAACCTTGGCCTACACACAACCAGAAGGCTTTTTGTTGTTAAGTTGACTGAAGACAACTCCATAGTGTCACAATCTTTCCCTTGTACGCTTAAAATTAAAACTGCTCTGTCAAATGTAACCCAAATCACTAACCCAGTGCTGGGTCAAAATGAAAACGAGCCAATTGTGGGTTATTTATACTCCGTGCCATTGGGTGAAGGATTTGACCCAGCACATCGGGTCAAGAAAATCTACCCATACTGATGAGCTACCGAGAAAAGGGTTACCAGGTTATCAGTACAAGTTGTGGTTAACAATAATACACATTTTATTACCAACCACATAAAAAAAAAAGGAGCAACTCTCCCCAACAACAGCACGTCAATCACATGATACGTTTACACACTTTTCACACCAGATGCCCTTCCTATTGCAACTAACACTCTAAAAACATTTGGGTAAAAATAAGCCACATTGGGTCAAAAAGGCACCAACACAAATTTTGGAGTTATTCATTTAAAAGTTGAGTCAAATGGAAAAAAAAGTGATACAACTTTTGGGGTGATTTACATTTTTAACCCAACTGTTTTTTTTACAGTGAACCCATTTTACATTTCCATATTCATTTTGGGTGGGCCATCCAGCCCAAGCCTTGATCAGGATTTCAACCCCTTATCCTCTTGGCTAAAGTGAGCAAAAATCGACTTCAACTTCAGTACACAACAAAATAAAAGACGGAGACGCTCTTCAGCCCAGCCAAATCCAATCTTCCACCCAATCTGCTGAATCACAATAATTAACCCAACCTTGAGTAAAAGTAAGCCCATCTGATAAAAAAAATCCACAGCTATCCAGCGAGAGGGTTAGGAAAACCACCCAGTGTTTTAGTGTGTAGCATGGCTCGTAAATTGAATAAACTATTCACTCATCAAGACATCCTTGTAAACAACACATCGTTTCTGTGGAAAAAATATGCAAAAGAAGGTATTTGGGAAGTTGTTTATCCGGCACAGTAGAGCCTCCTGGTGAGATCGCCTCTGCGCAACATGAATTGGATCCCGATCAAGAGGCAAATTGGATAAGACATCGTGAATTAAATATTTGCGAGTGCGGCTGAATGGAGAATTTGAGAGCACGGGCACGAGCTGAGAGGCATATAAGCAACGACGATGAATTTACCGCCGCTGATAACGCGGCAATCAAAGGAGGATTTCGGGAAGAATCCTCAAAGGACAAGCTTTGTTTAGCTTTATAAGCGCCTACTTTATTAAAGAGCTGCTCTTAATTAAGCGCCTTTTTTATTGTACTTTCCAAATTGCTCGAATCATAAGATTAGCATCAGCCTCTGTATGACCTAAACCGATAAATTTCATCAGCGGATTGTCAAATCAGTTGTGAAAAACAACCTCTGCACTTTCCTTCCCTATCAGCTGCATGATGTATTTTCTGATAAGAAAATCAAATAAAGTAGACGATACATTGCCCTGCTGAAACTTGAATATTTGATGAAAAAAAGGCTTTTGGCACACTGATATTTTGCTTCGTGTTAATAATGGCTGAATAATAACAAGCAATTCTTTTATTGACGTGGATAAAAGAAAGTGTCTTTCATTTATTCTTTGGTGAATGTGATAATATCAGCTAAACAAGGCATGGATTGATTGAAGTGGAAAAAAAAAAAATCAAAGCGTTTATAAAAAAAAAAAGGAGTGAAATTTTAAAGCAATTCACATAATGCAATACAAATTAGCTCCTTACCTGCTTTGCATTCACATGCGGCATAAAGGTAGTTGTTGGTGCGAAGTAGCTTGCACTGTCCGTACGTGCCGCAGTCATTGATGCACGGCGTCAGGTAGGCGCGCATGTACACCTCTGCAGTGATGTTGGGGCACGCCTCAAAACTGCAACATACAAGAATATGGAGATTGAGATTTTTACCAGCATCAGCCATGTGGAAAAGAGGTTTATTATAGTTGTCCCCTGATTCAACTCAGCCAGAAAAATACATTCTGTAAACCAAAAGCTTTGAATTTGGACAGTGTTCATGGATTTCCAAAGTTAATAAATATTTTAGTGGCGCATTAGCATAGCACGTGACTGCTTTAGTTTCAAGTTGAATGCGTCCTTCTGCCCGGGAAACCTCTTCCTTGCTATGTTTCTTCTTTGTACTTGTTCGGTCACGTTTGATCACGCGAGATGGTGGTTAATGTGTTAGCATTAGCAGTAAGCTAGCACACTGAAAGGCTAAGCTGTGTAGTGGTTTTAAATACAAAATGTGCTTTCCCCCCTCCTACTTTTATGTTTAGTTTGACAGTAAAGTGGCAATAAACAGCTTGCAAGCTTTTTTTTTTTTTTTTTAATTGTTCACTACCTGCCAAATTACTGTTTGTAAAGCCGGTGTTGACTTGTGCAGTTTTCATTATTTTAGACGACAGTATTCTAAGATGCAAGCCTCTCATTTTAAAACATAGACTTTCTTGAAACCTTATCCCTACACTTAATCGTTTGTATAATTAAATGGCTTCTTCAGATGGATGGACATTTCTTCTGATGATATTACCATGGATTAATGTAAAAATATAGTTAAAACCCCAAATAGTCACACTGGGTTTTTTTTCGGGGTTTTTTCGGGGTAAATCATCACATTGAAATGTATTGTTGATTACAACATTCAAGGTTATGCTAGACGTTAGCATGCTAAGATGTTTGACAATCAAATAAGCACAGCATAGCTTTACCATTGTTGTGCCTGAATGATGAGTTTTACACTGGCGGACTTTTTATACTGTACAGTAGTTTATGATGATGTTTATTACTTTTAATCAGGCAGTAAGAAGGTTACAGGGAATGTCATTTGGGGCCTGAGAGCCATTAGCGGTTTTAGCATTGTCATCCTATCGTAAAACTAAAAAGAGAATATATAGAATCATTTTGACGTACTTACATTAATTAGAATAATAATAATAGTAATTACATTTTGTTTTTTCATACAGCGGTCCCTTTTATCCTTATATAACCTCTCTTGCTTCAAGAATTGAATTTTATATGCATATGACCTAAAAATGCTTCAAGTGGAATTATTCATTTTCAAATTGTACAGACTATGATTCTTTTACGCAAACATCATAACAAACTGCCAACTGTTACCACAAAACACAACGAGACAATGAATGTACTCGTAATCATTTTTTAAGACGATCTGTGCACGAGAAATACATTTGGCTGGCATTGTCACTTCACTAATTGCCACATCGTACGATCAATCACGGCCATTGAAACGGCGGGAGCTGACAAATGTCTTCCTTTGCCTTTTCCCTGAATTCATATTAAATTGACGCAGCTGCTCGCCTAGTTATTTTTCACGTTTTATCAATCAACTAAATTGGAGTTATGAAGCAAACCTGTCACTCGCACATGACCTGAATAATTAAGTTCAAGTAAATATGTAAAAATCCCAGATTGCCAAGTGCGTATTTTTCATAGCACAGCTAGGCTCACTCTCACCATCTGTTATTCACACTCAATTGCAGATCCCGAGTGGTTGGAGAAAGGGAAAAAAAAACACTCTTTTCAATTGTGTTCACACTTTTGCACTTTTAAGGCTCAGACCATACAACTCAGTGACTAAAAAGAGAGAGAATTCAGAAACGTGTCTGACAACTTCTTCTATTTTTCCAACATGTACGTATTGAATTTGTTTCAAAGCGCGGCCTTAGATTTTACACTATAAAATAGAGCGTTGTGAGCCAGAGAAAATGTTAGAAAGTGTGGCTCTAATAAGAGCAGGCAGGCGTCATTAATATACTGAATTATTGAACATGGTAAACAATCTATATTTAGATTGCAGTTAGGAGGAATTGAATGTTGTTGTTTTTTTAATTATTGTCATCCGGTAATAGACAACAAATATTGTCTAGTCGTGGTTGCTCGGGGAAGGAAATTGAGACCAAGCCAAAGAACTGATTACATGCTGTTAAATATTCATGAGCATCAGTCAACACCTGGTTCCAAACATTTTGCACTTGTAAATAACGGTCAAGAAGAGGAAGATTCAAAGTCCAGAGTAGGGCTGCCCGATTATCTCCAAAATATGAATCACGATTATTTTGGTAATAATTGAAATCACGATCATTCAAACGATAATTTCTTTTTTGGTACAAAACAAGAAAATATCGTAAAAAAACGTAAAAAATATCAAGACATATACATTTCTTTGAAACACTATAATTATGTAAGTTCCTTTTGAACCAAACAAAATGTATACAATTTTTTATTATAAAATAAAAAAAGAAAGTTGATGAAAACCCACCTCTGTCAGTGCTTAGTCCGTAATTTTTTTTTTTAACTTTCCCATCAGTCCTTATTTGTCAGCATACCAGGTTTTACATATATGTATATGTCACATGCACGACGCAGGAAAAATGTCTGGAATTAAAGACTTGAAAACACTTTTGAGTATGAGCATTTTTACCCGTGTTGTATGGCACATAGAGAGCGCAGACTGAGATACCATGTGCCGGTCTGAGGGTATGGAATCCTGAGTTTGGTGATATTTGTGGAGGTGTTCACGGAGAGGAAAAACCCGGCAACCGATTCTACAACAGAGCAAAAGAAAGAAAATTGTAGCGAACACAGTCAGGCTGTACAAAGAAAGCATTGTTCATTTGAAAAGATCTGCGTGTCTTTTGAAGAGAAAGAGGCACTTTCGCTGAGTCGGACATACCTGATTCACATTTCATTGATGAGTTTTGCCAAAGGAAGAGCGGCATCCCGTGAGTCAGGCAGCCATGCACTGTGACGTTCCTGTCTTTAAGCAACGACTGTAACACACAAGATGTGTAAATGTCTGCAGAACGGACAAACCACGGTCGTAATATAAAAGACAAAAACAAAGAACAGATCCCGCCCTGTGATGTTAAATTGGCCGGGAGAGGCTCCCGGTACTCGCAACCCTAACAAGGACAAGTGGAACGGAAAATGGATGGCAAGAAAACAGATTCCAATCTACTCCTGCCTTAACTTTGCAGTAAATAAACCTGTGGATGTGAGATGAGTCATTTGTTGACAATCACCTTTTAGTAGGAAACGAAAATGCAGCATAGCGTACAGTATCGTAAAGCAGGGACAGTGTTGATGAACGAAATTAGCCGGCAGACACTTTGCCAGGTGCTCCTCGAGTCACCATCTGGCCGAAAATCTCTTGATAGAACGACTCAATCAAACCCAATTTCAAAACACGGCCCATAATGAGTCCTGCACCTCCCTCGATTACGCCTGTGCTTGCCTCCCAAAGCAACCGAGTGCAATCCCCGCTCAGAAAGTTCAAATTGAATTGGAATTTTCGACCAACTTTTGGTGACAGCAACCTGCAAAAGTCGGACTAGCTTCGGGGGGGCCCTTTGTCGTGTAGCGTGTGCGCATTTTCGCGCGCGTGGCCTCGAGGGGGCAACGGCCACATTAACGAGACTCTCTGCGTTGACAGCATCTCTGGTTTAACGTTTTAACGAGAATATAAAGCGACACAGAATGAAATTACACATCAGTAAAAGGGCTCAATTGAAAAGTAGACGAGTGCAGTTTCTTGATCTCAAGGACGGCTCTCGTGAAACATCCAAAAGGAATATGTTAACGCCAAATCACTAGATGGCAACAGTGGCGACTTGAGATACGAGGGACACGACTATTTGTGTCCATCCATGAGCTACAGCGGTGCGAAAACTGAGAAAAGCCGTGAGTCGAAATTGAATAGTAAACAGCTACCGTTCAGCACGCGGTGTAACCTCTCCAAAAGATGAATATCCAAGATGTTGTAAAATTTGTATTCAAGGGCGTGCAAAAGGGTGAGGGGAAAGGGGGCGTGGCCCCGGGGCATCCACCTGAGGGAAGTATTCACATGTTTGAGGCGGTACTTAGTGTAAAAAGTGTAAGACGCATTGTGAGGGATGGGCAACTGCCTGCGTGCTGTTTCTGAGAGAAACAGCCGCCGTTCATTTCCTACTAAGGGCATGCTCCTGCTTTGCTCTATTCTAAACGGCTGTCCGCGTTTGTTGTGTTTGTCATATTTGTCTTCTTTGTTTGTATTCATCAGCGTTTGTAAAATAACATTTTTGTCAACATTCGCCTCAGTAATCCATTTACCGGTGCCGGATCCATTCCGCGAACGGCTGAGCTGCGATTTAATCAGCGTCCTCTGACAGCACTGCGCTTGATAAATGCCAGCTGACGTCGCTCCCCTCTTTTATTTGCTGCGCTACGGTGGCGAGCATGCGCCGCAGAGGCCCGTCAAGTCGACTGATGCAAGAAGGAGGAGGAAGTTGGCTGGATGTGCGGCAAAGAACTAGCCTTGCACATTCCACTACCCAAACTAATTAAAATAAACTTTCATTTGGCTCCTTAATGTACACGCATTCCCGTCGATGTGATTTGCGGGGTGGGGTGGGGGGGGGGGTGGGGTTAATTGGCTTTTGCAAGACTCTCACCAATTTGTGTTGACTCAGTTCAACACCTTCTGCTAAACAAGTTTCTCAAAGAAGGTACATCACTGATTGAAAAATAAATAAATATTGTGATGTACAAAAGCTAATAAGACACAACGTGCCAAGGACTAACTCATTACAGAACACATAAGCCCGACTTCAAGAAAACTTTGAAAATTGGATCTAAAGAGATTAAATGGATAAGTAGGGCGTAAAAAAAAGGCATCTTGCATCTTCTTTCGCAGTCTTTCTTAAAGAGTGACGCAATGCAGACAAGATGTTCTTGCTTTAGTGACTGCAAATCTGCCAGGGTTCCCCAATGGAAGCTCGTGACAAGCAAGTGACACATCATGACTTTGGGATGTGTCTATAAAATAATAAAGCATGACAGACTGTATCCCAAGGCATGTAGAAGCAGCCGGGTTTCATCACGCCGTGACGTCCACAGGTTCAGTTCCATACTAGTGGCTGTTGTGTACACGTGGGAGGGGCTGACGAGCATTTGGGAAGATCGAAAAGCCACAAAAAAGAAAGAAAAAAAAAAGGTAAAACTGGGGTTCGCATTAACGTCTGTCAGTGAGGTGACAGTAATCACCGTCACTCCACGACATCAGTCAATAAGCCATCCAATGAATTATTCAGTCCATTAATCTCATTTCCTGGAGAGGAAGCAGGAGGAAAAGGCGCACGGGCCTGTTTGCTTTCTTGTGGCCGCTTAGATGACATGATCAATTTCAACCGTGCGCGGTCGCTCATTGGAGATGAAAGACGTGTTTGCATATCACACAATGCGGGCGGAACAAAAGGGAAACAGCATCCGGGTAGTATGTCCAGCATGCGTGTGCGGCACCTGTTGTTGTAGTAGTGGTGGTGGGCATTTAGACAAATAGGCATGGCCTTAGTAAATAGAATGTCAATAATAAATGAAACCGGTTTTGCCACAGTTTTGTTCAAAGTTGGTTGGCAGAAACGCAAATGGAAGCCCGTTTAAAATGATAGACGGACCGACCTATAGGCGAATACTATTTGGTCCGTCTTGACAAAAAGGTGGATGGACGGCGGAATGGTACCCAGGCTGCAGGAGATAAACGGACGGGGAAATTTTAGTAAAATGTCTACCACTGGTAATGATTCGCGGAGAGGATAAAGAATATATGCCTGTGAGTATTGTAGGTTGTCTGCTTACTGCTTAAAGAGTTTGAAACTGTGACGCTGATGCGATACCTTAGCTCATCAATGGCGTTTTGCATCGTTTGTTAGCACTAAGCGAAACAGAATTATCTACCGCAAAGCTATGTGGTTGTTTAAAATACATCTGCAATTGTTAGTTTTATCACTAGCCTAATATTAAAGTCAACCCAAACATTTTTTTCAAGAATGTGTTCAATGCAGGCCGACTAGTTGAAACACGGCATTCTGATAAATATTGCGTTTGTGGAATATGAGTTAAGCAGCAAAATCCACCCGTTTTTAGCCGTCTCAGGCGGCGGCCATTTTGTCACTTATGTCGACTGAAAATGAAATCACAAATGCTCAGGGCTGAGATAACAATCAATCGTAGTTCAGCGTCAGAAAGCAGGTGAGCTATGACTGGTCATTACCTGAGCCCTGAGAAACTGTGATGTCATTTTCAGTCGACAGAAGCGACAAAATGGCCGCCCCCTGAGATAGCTAAAACAGGGTGGATTAATTCCTATTCTACAAACGCAATATTCATCATATACAAATGAAAAAAAGAAAACATTTTAGCAAAACACAGTAGTGTTTTGTACAGATATCGTGACAGTAACAACCGGGATCTGCCGTATTCTCGCCGTAAAAGCAGAATGTGTGACACGGCACGGCACTGTCAGCGTATCTCATTAGCATGCGCAAGTGCACCTAATGTTGTGTAAACAGTAAACCTTAAAGCGACTTAAAATTAAAGGCTAAACTGACTTGTGTGCTGTGCACAAAGATATTAAATGGCATCCATCTATCAATCTGCCAAGCAGGGGGCATATTGTGGAGGCTTACATTTGAAGAGAACAGTCAAAGTTTTCAGCTGGGATTGAATGTGTCATCCGCTTGTTATTTCAACACTGACTGACTGCTTTCTATTAAAAGTCCATCTGGCAGCTCCCCAGCTTGTGTCTCCCCGCAGACCTCCAGAGTCACCGCAGGTGCATTGTTAATGCCATTACCAGCTGAAGGACAACTTAACAAAGACATATCCGACTCTGCCTGACACATTCTTTATGCATTTTACCCACTCTGCAGTGTCGGAATTTGAACGTGACACCATTCGTGGCAAACTATTGCAGCTCCCGCAGCATTTAATATGCATACCTGTCAACCCCGGGCTGTGCTGAATCTTACAAAAGTTGTGATTTGCCCGTACATTTCTGTATATAATCCTACACAGTATCTATACATATAATCTTACATAGTATTTATCGCTCAGTGGGAGAGGTGGGGGAAACGGAACGGACATTTCTATATAGAATCTTACACAGTGTTTATCGCTCAACGGGGGTGGGGGGGCGCTGTGCTCGTGAAAGTCGACCGAAGTTTGCAGTCGGAATCGCTAACGGACGCTCCGGATTAGAGCCGAAATGGGCAAGATGAGATCGTCTAACAAAAAACGAGTTTTTAATTTTTTTTTTTTTCCCCCGTACAAAAATGGTTACACGGCGCACACAATTTGAAATGATCAAAAAAGGTATAAAATACGGGGAAAACGTATAAGTTGACAGGTATGATAACGCGCACTCAAGTATTTAACACTTTGACCTAGCTTTGGGCATGGTCATCAATTTATCATTAAGAACGATATCAATTGTGTGGAATGACTCCAACATGCACGGGAGGCAAACTCAATGTAATGTTCCTTGTCACGTGGATGGGAGCAAACATTTTTAATGGATGCGAAACGCCAAATGTGAAATCAAGATGCTACACGACATTGACTACGTGACATTACATCTCGGAGGATGTCATAGAATTTCACACAAATTGGTGTCAACGGTGTAAAAAAAATGAAACCTCCACATGTGAGGACAGGTGACTCTGTGGCACAATGGACAGAGCGTTTCACTTCGAGATGAGCAACGTTGTAGCAATTCAAAGGTTGTGGGTTCGGGTCCCACCAGAGTTGATCTTTTGGTTTGGTCAGTTAATGCAGAAGTAATGCTATTTGTTAAAGGGAGGTTAATTCATGCACTAAAGCCATAATTATACTTGGGCGCAACAATAATGTGAATTTAATTTGTCAGTTAATGAACGCAATTACATGTTCTTAATCTTTTTAAAGATGGACACTTGGGGCTGTTGACTAGTCGACTAGGTCTGAAAAAGTTAAGAGACCAGTGTAAAATTATATTTTTTTCTGATTTTGCTAGTTATAGGTACATTATATCTTAGAGGGAAATGAATCTTATAGTTATCGTCTACTACTGACAAATCAACTTCCAAATTCCAAATACACATTTTGTCATGTATTTGTAGAAAAGGAAAACTCCCAAAAACTCCCAAAAGAGGTCTTTCTATATCCAAATTCTGCTTGATGTTGTTTTGCGTTAATTCTGAGTTTGAGATGTCTCTTATCAGTAAATACAAATCATTGTAGCATATGCTACTCCTGCAATTTTTTTTTAATTCCTGAAAAAATATGAATGGTGTCATCAGCAAATATTCAACGTTGAATTGACTTTCATCATGAGTGGCGACCTCAAAACAAACTCAAGTCATGCATCCCCGAATGAACACTTAAGTCTGTGTAGTGATGTTATTGAATTAATTTTATACTCCAGTGGTTCTCAAACTTTTTAATTTGTACTGAACGATTTCCTCAAAGGTATCTAAGTACTCTTAAATCTCTCCCTAAAAGTTACCTAAATACAGTGGATAGGGACCAGGCCCTCCTGCGAATAGCAAAAATACGTGTGTGATTGACAGCCATTGAAATATTGAAAAATAGGGGGCGGGGGAGGGATCCATGAATGGTGAATCTGTGGGTGCCGAAATGCAAGTTTGCGGGGTTCCACTGATATCTTAAATTTATGAAACGCTCCCTAAAAGTTACGTAAATACTCTGAAATCTACTAAATACCCTTTAAAAGTTACCAAAATACTCTTAAATTTACTGACTAATTCGATAGTTTGTAATTTAATTTGCCACACTTTGAGAATCAATTGAAGCAATTGAATTAATCTAATTTCGTTACTGTTGTTGTTATTATTGGCAGATTTTCCCAAATGGGGGCAAATGTCCGTTTTTATTTAGCTCACCGATTGTCACCATAAAATGCTCTCAGTTTCAAAATTGTAATACATTTCCTATCCATTTTCATCATTTTGTTATTCCAGTTGTAAAAGTGTACGATTCATAATAAACTATAAGAAAGAATACAAGGATAGTCTTGACAATCATTTTTTTTCTCCCCCCCAATGTGTTTTCATATAAAATCCCCACAGTAGCCGAGGCGAAGAACTCACCATGTTGAGTTTGAGCTCCATGTTGAGAACGCCGCCGCTGTCTAGTACGGGCATGAGGTTGATGGCGAACACGGCCGCTCTGTCCGGCGGAATGGAAATATTTGGACCAAAGAAGACGTAGAAGTGCACCGAGAAGGTGTCCAGCTCGTTCCGAAGCGTCGGGCGAATGGGCCAACACTTGTTGGCGTCGGTGGGGGGAGGCAGATAAATGACGCTGTCCCCCGAGGCGTGCAGGTGAGTGGTGTTGTACCACGGGCCTCCCGGGGTCGCCGCCGAGAGGCTGTCAGACAAGGAGAGCGCCATCGCTGTGCCGAACGACTGCGGCATGTTCATGGATGAGCCGGCTGGGGACTGCTCCTTGGATGCATTGGACTTGGTGCAGTCTAGATCGGACGGAAGAAAAAAAGATAGAAGCCAATCAAACACCTGACAAATTATTTGCTTTAGATAATCTGCTTCCAGAATGCTGTCGGGGGGGCCTTTGAGCATGTCACGCCACAATCCATTTGTCATGCGTACAGTGCTCTATAACGTTGCATCTGATAAAATCGTAGAGTCATGACATCATGAAAATACGATGTAAAGATTTAAACGTTTTTCACACTGTATCAGTTGAATGGCCACCGAACGCCTCTTTCTGGTACGCCTGCTTTGGCCACCTGGGGGCAGTATAGGACGGACATTGACAGCCATTGACACACGTTGAAACTCCTCTCAGCTCGTCAGTACATCATTAATATTAGTCGTTCTTCGCAGAGGACAAAGAATATAAGACGGAGTACTGTTATATTTTTTGTCTATGTTTGTGTACAAGCCATTGCTTAAAGGGTGATAGCACGACAATGTAGATGCTATTTAGCGTTCGCCGCGGTATATATTTGTTTGTTTTCATTTATAGTGTGCATTTATAACAGCATGATTCAATGAAATATTAAGAATTGGACAGTTTGTGCATCAAAATTGAATGCTGCAAACCAATTCATTGTGCTGCTCCTTGTGGTGTGCCGGCCTTGGTCACCAGGAGGCAGTGTAATACAGTCATGCAGACACAAATGAAGAAGAATATTGTGAGAAACACTTATGTCCATTTTTTTTTTCATTTTCCTTATTTTTATGTGAATGGCGTTTCTGTGTTACAGACATCGCATTAACGTGAAAATTCCCCCAAATTCCAGAATTGGACATATGTGTTTTTCCACAGGGACAGCGACGATATAGTTCTTCTACTATTGTAACTGACTCTGTAAGATGCTGCAATATTAGTCAATTTTCGTACAGGATAAACAATATATGTCTGTGAGTATTGTTACATTATCTCTCTACATGTGTTACTCCACTGTTTGTGTTCGAATATCCCCTGCTTCTAAAACCCGACTATCAATGTTAACAGTTAGCATGTCAATGCCATTTTGCATTGTTTGTTAGCTTTAAGCAATGAGGACTTTTTCTAAGGCAAAGCTTTGTGGTTGTTTTGAATACAAAAAGTTAGGTGAGGCATTAAACAGCTTGGAGCCTCTTTTTGTCGAATTGTTGAATATTTGCCAAACTTCTGCTTATTGTGAAGTGAGTTGAATTGAGTTCACTGTCACCATACGGCACTCGACTCCTTTGCACTGGCAAAGGAGTCGAATGACGGCTAGTATCTCGAAAAATAAGTCAGGGCTCTCGAATTTCAAGTCACCACTTTTTTTTTTTTCATAGTTAAGTCAGGAGGTTTGTTTCTGTTTTGAAACTTCCTGAGAGTTACATGCAGTTTACTTGAGGCATCATGGTGGGCGGGAGGGTGAAGGCGGGGGTGGTAATCCATAGCAAGTCCTACATAAAAAGGCAATAACAGCCTGGGTTATTGTACTTGCGGTATTAAGGCGCGCTTCGCAGAAAGAGTCGTTTGCAGATCATCCCCTTCGGCTGGCTTCTATTATGTAAACAGGAAGCTTTTTAATGAGACAGAGATTCACAGTAATTGCGAGCAGTGTGCTTTCACCGAGCACAACGCGCCCCGCTGCAAAAACGGTCGTGGATGGCAACAATCAAACAGCAGCCGTTTCCCGGAGGAAAAAAAAAAATGGCAGAGGTTGTCGAAGCCTTGCCTGCTTTGAACAAATGTTGTCTATGCAATGGGTTTAAGTCGTTTGTTCAGACTGCTAAAACGGACATAAAACACTTCAATGCGACATATTTTAGGCTTTGGTAATTATAACTTTATAACCCAAAACCACTTCGTCTATGTGTATATGTGAGCGGGTGGAACAGGACCGGGGGTTGCGTAAAAAACTCCATACCATTCATAATCCAAAGATTTGGCTCACACATCAACAATGCAATCAAATAGACTCTCTTCACTGTCAAATTCTCTACTGGGGCTACAACCTGCGTGAAATATGCTGCAAAAGCAACAATAATAAATAATAAAGAGCAACCTACTTTCACTACTTCCTGGTAGGAAAGTCTAAGAGCTCCAACAACACGCTGGCTGCTCCTGAAGGGTTCTTCAATTTAAGCCCACGAAAGGTCAAGTAAGATCAGGCTGGTCCAGCAGGGAAAAGACATACTGTGAATAATTAGTGCCTGCGTTGCCATGGTGACAAGGTGCACTGTAGTACAATGTCAAATAGAGGGAGGGAAGCGGACTTCACGCAGATTTCTCAGCCGGCCAAACACCCCCGCAGGGCTGAGAACGCGCAACTGCTCTGCTCTTTGCAAGCTTAAAAACAACATGTAGCACTTAAGCAAGGAACCAACTATAATAGTACTACACAAAGACCCCCTTTTTTGGGCTGCACCATTCATGAACCAGCCCCTAATGGGCCTACTGGGTCTAGACACTTATTGAAGTTTGGTTGGGAAAACTGAAAGCAAAAGCAAAAAAAAAAAAGAAAAAAAAGCTATACTTTTTTTTGTCACACTGTTTACAATACACCAGTGTCTACTTTGTCATATACTGCAGTTGTGACCCAAAAGGTTTGCCGAAACAAAAAAGAGCAGCATTTGGAAACAGTGAGGATGATAAATCATAAACACTACTTGTGCTGATAATAGTCACAAAATTCAAATGCATTTTTGCCCTAATGCTTACTTTATTTTGCTCTATGACTCGCTGCACTTACAACAATTTGTGTATGGGGGGGGAGTGGCCTCAACAGTATTTGAATTTGGAATTTGTGTTGTGAGACGTTTTAAGTTTATCTTACTATAACACAAATGCATAAATAGCAAAATAGAAGAAACTCATCATTTTAGCAGTGGTCTTCTTTCCAGAGATAAAGTGCTACCAAACGTACGAGGTGCATCAGAAAAATTGGACGGATCGGCCATGAGGTCAAACAGTTGATTCCACTTACTTATTTGTGATCCCATAAAGAGCAGTACCCAAAATTGTGCCTTTGGATAATAATGACAGGCTACATTTTGAGGTATTAAACCACACATTTACATGCACTTTGGCAAATGTATTATTCATTTTCAACAGTGGTGTCCTCCTCGGTCTTGGTCGCTCAGTGAAGACCACTTTGGCTCAAACAACGTCGGACCAACAATTTTGCCCACGTGTGTAGAACACGGTCAAACTGAAACCCATATAGTTAAATGAATACTACTCAACGCAGTCAACCGAGACAGGTAGAGCACTTGCAATTATCACATGACACCGTTTAGGTGTATCTTTGTTGACATGGCACTCACCTGTAACCTGCACACCGATGCGGAAGTAGACGTTGGCGTTAGTGAGGTATCTCTCGACCAGGATGTAGTAGAATTGCTCCCAGGCGGGCACCGAGGCATCCAGCTCGCAGGGGCTCCACTCTCGGCAGTCGAGGGCACTCGAATTGTGAACAGGGGGAGCCCGCGCTCTTATCTTCAACACCACAGGACAAGTGTCGCCACTCTTGTTCTTAACGCCGCAGTTCAACAGCTGAACTTTCACCTTTGATATGTAATTGGGCACAAACACTCTGCGCACACACACACACACACACACACACAAACAAACATACACGCTTCGCATGAGAGGATGCAGCACAGTTACTGAAATGTAACGTCACTGTTCAATGAACAGCAGCCATTGAATCCATTTTGTGTGGTACTTGTCCTCAGGTTTGAGCGTGAGCTGTAGCATGTCGCAGCTGACTTTGAGCGAGAGGCGGCAAACGCAATGGGCTGCTTGTTAGCGAATCACAGGACACATAACGCATCATTTTAAAGTACATAAAACAAAGACAATTACAGTTTGTGTATTTACTTTATTGTATTTTTTTTGTACGTTATCGGCTGTCTTTCCCTAAACTGAATCAGCATCGAATTGTATGTCTTTATAGATATTCACCTACTGCCACCAAATCTGCCCCGAAAAAATGCTAATGTAACAAAAGCAATTAAAATATATTCCTCCTGGTGGATGAAGTTGACTCTCAATTAATAAAACACTAAAAGAGCATTAAAAAAATAACAATAATAACTTCCCAGGTAGACTCATCCAGCGATAGATCAACCATCTTGGGACGAGTCATCACAAAGCTGACTTAGTGGACCCAAAAACATCATTAAAAACAGAATGTAAAATACTTCATATTGCTCCTCTGACACTTCACTTTCACAGGAGGCAAAATCAATAAAGAAGCAGAGAAAATTGCATTTTTTAATGAACAAGTTGCACTCCTAGACTACAGTAATAAGCTAGGGGAGCCAACTGAGGCAAAAAAAAAGGATTTATTTTTATTTTTTTAATTCATAGTGCAGAATAATGTGAGTTTTGAGGTTGCAAAAGAAAAGACTTTCCCGAAAATGTATAGAAACCTTTAAAGGGATTTTAAAGGTTTAGCAGAGGATTTTTTTAAATATTGCTTAAAGGTTAGCAACAACACCACCGTATATATGCTACTTGTTAGCCCGCGTGCCAATGGGGTTTCCTTTTGCATGCTAGCATTAAGGTAGTGAAGGCTATGTGCTTGCTTAGCTTGACAGCAACCTTCAGCTGAGAGTTGTAATAAACAGCTCGAAGCACCTTTTGTGAAAAATATTTACTAATTATATCCGCCAAACTGCTACTTGTGGTGAAATGAATTGAGTCAGCAGCCACCGTATAGCACTTGTATTTAAAATTTGTGCACATATGTCAAAACAAATCAACAGCTTAGGGCTCTACACTGGGACCAAAAAAACTGAGCCTATAAAACTGTGGTGTTGAATTACAGTGGAAAAATCGGGTGCACCTAACTTTTGTGCCAGTGCACCGAAGAACAAGATGGGTGCACCAGTGCGAAAAGCGTTTGAAGTGCATCACAAGTGTAATTGCACATCCACAACAGTAGGTGGCAGTGGCGCTGTCATTCATGTATTAATTTTTGGGTGAATTTATATCTTGAAAAACTCAAGTATGCTGAATACCAATAGCCCATATGTTTTTTTTTAACATTTAAGTTGCTTTTAGACCAGTGCTTTTTAATTATTTTCTGTTACGCCCGCCCAGGAAGAAGAAAACACTTCGCACCCCAGCCAAACTCTCCGCTACAACTATAAATAGTGTCATTCGTCCATAAAATCATTAACAAATCCAACTCTGAATAACATTGTGTCCTTATTAACATGAAAGAAAACAAAAAAGAAAGAAATATACATCAATTTACAACAAATAATAACTTTATTAACCTGTTTTTCACAGAAAAGATTTGATGTGCATCAATTTGCCTGAAATGTATACAAAAATGTATACATAAATGACAGCGCCACTGCCACCTACAGTAGTGGATGTGCAATTACACGTTATTCTAGTATAGCAAAAAAAAAAAAAAAACATGTTTCCTGGGGTCATATGTGCCCCCTCCTGACATCGCACCCCCTTCGCAAAAATCGCAATTAGATTATTTTTCAAAACCGTTCAGCCGTAGTGCATTTACTTGTAAAGAGCAGATCTGTTGTGAGCAGGAATCATCTGGTCAATGAAGTATCCGGGATAGAGCACGGCAATCCCAACGAGCCTCTGGACAATAAGCTGAGGCTGGAACAGATACTGGCACTCCTCAGACAGACCCTACACCAAAATGACACAGACAGACAGTGACGTCTTATAAATTGTGCAGGACTTTAAAGATGGCAAGAGAAAGATCGTTATCATTCAGACCGTCTGCCTCCAAAAGCATGTGAGCGGAAAGTCTGTCTCAGGGATTAATAACACATTTGGGTCCACGTCCCTCCAGCGAGCCAGCCAGTGAAACGTGCACCCTCCATTTCACTTGGTGCTGCTGCGGCGTCCCATTAGAGTGTCATGTACGTCAATCTGTGACACGAAGCCGGCGCTTTCCTCGCACGATCAGCCGCCAAATTAGTTTGAAAAGGAACAGAGCGTCGCAAGTGGGACAGGTGTGACTGCCCGATGAGGTCTTTAGTTCCTGTCAAGTGATCACTAGCCTTCCTCTCTCCTTGTCATGATTATGTGTCATTAATCACCCTTTTGATTGATTACAGCCTGCTAGTTGGCTTTCAAATTTCAAAGCGCCACTTGAGTAACTTTTGAAGGCCTCCAATAACATCAATCGCATGTTCATCCACCTATTCAGGAGTCCAGGCATCAGCTTGTTGCTTTATACCTGAGCAGCTAACAATCCTGTCAGTTCCTGTTGCAAATATTAGCTCATTAGGACAAAAATATGTTCTCCGTATTTACCTAAGAATCTTAAATTATCTATGTACGTATCCATCAGGGGTGTGCATCTTTCCACTAAAGACAATTCGATACGATTCTCAATAAACAGGATACGATACAATTCAAGGATGGAACGATTTTAAAATATAATGATTTGATCCGGTTGGATTCGGTTGGATTGCGACTCAATATGGTACGGCTGTAGCTTTGGCATGATTATTAATATGGAACATTGTAAAAGCTCTCGAAGCTCTCTCATTCTATCGCTATAAATACACGTTCTTCTATCAATCCATCTTTGTAAAACAACTAAAACAACATAACAAATACCAATGACAATTTCAAATCCTTTTTTTTTTCCTAAAAAAGCAAAATGCCAAAAGATGAGGGCTTTCCAGATATAATATATATGTCGTTTTTTCTTCTTTTCAAGGCAGCTATATTGTACTGTACTGTATTGCTTTGAGCTATGCAAACCTTATGAATGCCAGTTGCACCCAAGTAAGGTATGCAAATCACTACACTACCAAATGGCGCAAAAAATGCATAATCAACAGTTAAGTGAGGGGGAAAAATGAGTCTGTGTCGGTATTGTTGTGTCACTAATAAGAGTCTCATTGTTTATCAGGGCAACCAGCACGTGGGAGAACAAAGACGGATGGCCAGACGCTGGGCTACACAGTCTATATCTTTCACATCTCATATTGCCTCCCATTAAATCCCTCATTGAACGCATTGAACGTCAGGAGGCGGCGCGCTGGGCTGATAAGCAGTTAAATCAGGCAGTATTAAATGGCACCATTATGTGCGAGGCTAGTTTTAGTCAATGAGGTTGAAACTGTAAAAATAAATGACACAAACATGAATGACTGGGAGACATCGAGTGTGAACTAACAACACCTCTGATCTTCCTAACATAGACCCTGCGGCTAATGTTAGCACACTTAGCTACGACGAAGAGCCAGATACTTTACCAAATAAAAAAAAGCACAACGTTGTGGCTTTTTCAGTAGTTTTCTGTACAACTCTACACTCATAATATACCTTCTATTTATTCAGCATTTATTGATGTTAGTCAGTCATGATATTCAGTCAGGCAGCGTGAGGGTCACCACAGAGGTACCATGTGGGGTCTTTCAGATATTCGTTATAGGTAGTTAGCATTTCTAACATAATTTTCTTTATTAACTGTCACTTCATTGATATTAAAACTTAATTAAATTCACCAACTGCTATGCCTGAACCTTTGAAATAATTACAATAGCCTTAAGTTAAGAGCCACAGCTGGATCGTTTTTTTAGGGTTGTTTTGCTTTGTGTTGCGAGTACAAACTTGATAAACGTGTTTGTAACTAGTTTTTGTCAATGAGGTTGAAACTGTAAAATGAATGACACATAGGAATGACAGGGAGATGTGAAGTGTGCACTAACAACACCTCCAAACGTGCTTTTTTCATATTACAGATGACTACCGCAGGATTTATTACACATTATATATGTGTGTGTGTGTGTGTGTGCAAGCAGGCGTGTAAGCATTATTCCTCGCCTGGTGGGAAATGGCCTCAGATAGCACAATTTACAAAAAGCTATGAGTTTTCCATCTCCGCCGTGTGTCACTAGCATCCTCAAACTAAGCGAATTGCACGTCTTAGGCAATTTCCGATGACATTCATGATTTTTTTTTGGTGTTCTGCCGGGGTACTTTACGTGGGCCGCTGGAGACCACAAAGGAAAACACAAGCAAACACAGAGGCAGCGGCAGGTAAATTGCCTGCAATGGAAATCAGCTGGTGTTGATGTGGCCACGTAGACGGACGCGATGAGATGAAGAAAAACTCCTCAGACATGGTTCTGCCTCTTTAGTTTCTGCAGCGCAAGACAGAATACTAATCTCTTTGAATACATCAGTCGTGAGGATTTTTCTTGTGTTTTTTTTTTTTTTCCAGGTGAAGAAAAGTCAAGTGACCAAAAGGGAACCTGAGGCTGTGCAAGGAATACAGTGAACCCCTATTCATCACAACAGAAGATGCGTTCCACACCCACCTGCTACAGGTGATTATCTGCGATATTGTGAGACCATCAGAATTCTTTTTTCTTTACAATATACAGTGATTCCCCTCCATCGTGAGAGTTACGTTCCAGTCCACCCCCACAATAAGTAAAATATGTGATGTAGAAAATACACTATTTAAATACTCTATAGGCATGCTTTTCCGGCGTTTATCGCACTTTTTTCTTCAAGGTCTATAAACGCAATTGTACAATCGTACAACAAGGCTTGAAATAAACAGTTTCACACCGCAGTTTGAGAGGCAAAATTAGAATTTTGTGCCTCATCAAAACACACTGAATAGCAAAACTGTGAATCAACCGCCGAGACGTCCCAAAACATTTGCTGGAACGGACGCACGCACGTCGCTCACGTCACCTACCACGATTAATCTAGGCAAGATCGGTCCTACTTACGCCGCGCCAGCTAGCTCGCAAACAAGCTTTGGCTAGCTACTGCGGCGACTAACACATTGCGGAGTTGCTCCCAAGTCAGTAATTATCGCCTGTGTGGCGGCGAATAACTGACTTTTCTGACAAGTATCGTTCTCACAAAGGCATGACGTGGAAAGACGGAGAAGCCATGCTAATTGCTAAGATAACCCAAGACTGACATGAAATGATTAAGTGCAAGGGTTATCGAGTACACTTTTCACACAAATCTAGCCCAAACCCCGTTAAAGCGCAGAGTATACAACTTTGAACAGCAAAATAGCAGGCAAATTGGTATGTAAATCATGGAAATGAAACGATAAGTTCCAAATGATATCATTTTCACGTTGCCCTGGACAATTTACTTATCGATCCATATCAAAGTTGTTGTTCTTTTTCCCACTGCGAGCTTCGACGAGAATGCTGCTGATGCTGCATCATTGCGTTTATATCCACCGGGGAAGGAGAAATGTTTGAGTCAATAGGTCAGCCAGTCCATCACCTCGGTCCACTCCAAGCAGAGCTCATAAATGGGATGAAAAATAATAACTACAGTCACATGCTTAAAACGCTCCTCCCTCCAGAGTTTTATGAACGCCACTGCTGCGATGACAGCCGATCATAAAAGCAGTCAAGTGTGGATCTATTTTAGTCGTCAGTGGAGCGACTGCGTGGGACGACGGGCGCAGCGCAAACACCTGACACTTACTCGCGATACACAAGATAATGAGCTTATAATATCGCAAATTAAAGATCATCAACCCAAATCTGCCATCTGCGCTGCGGTGACTAATAATCTTAATGGTTTATTTATGAAAATTATTGTACCATAGCGTGCGTTACTATGGCTACCTGTTGCTATGCTTTCTTTTCTGTTTGATTAGTAAGGTCGTGCGCTGTGCAGAATATTGTCTGCAGATGGGACTTTACATTGAAAATAGTGACCACAAGCTGTGATTGAGCTGTCACTAAGCAACAAATGATTCGATTACAGCTAATTTTGTCCTTGGAGCTGGATTCATTTTACATAATTACCGGCGTTATAAAGCTGTTGTGTAAATGTGTGCGACTCTCTCCTACATCTCGCAGCTACTTGTATATAATGCAGAACATACAAACCTATGAATATTACAATTAGGATTTGCATGTTGTTATGAACAATGGTTTGCAAAATCGGATCAGGTCATGAATATTTAGGTTGAAACGCTCAAATAAATAAATATTCCCATGGCATTTGGGAGTGTAGTTAAGTTTAAATTAAGTTTATTGGCGTTTTAATTGGATTTTGAGCGGGCACCCCAAAATCTACCGCTTTTGTCAATAATCAATACTTTATTATAAGGGTGCACGGTATAAACGGTATATTCAATATAAGGTATAAATTTGGTAGAGATTTGGACCCTACCAACCAATCACGCTAATGCACTGTGGTTACGTCTGTATCTCTCTCTCAGTGCTCAATGCGGTGTGACAGAAATGCCATAAATGTATGGCCAGTCCCAAGAGAAAGTGAAAAAATACCTCAGTGAAAAAAAATGTATGTTTAAGTCACGCCCGCTGTTTTACGCTGTGTTCTTATTGGGAGAGATTGCTTGTTGCTCGCTAATTAGCACATTGCTTGGTGCGTGGCGAGGCCCACAATGTGATATTAGTTGTTATGAATGTTACCTTGACTGAGATCTTGCCTTCATCCTTTGGTAAATGCGCAGCCAGGAACCAGTCCCCAGGGAGGGGGCTGGTCACATTGAACGCCCCCGTGGTTCGGTTCGGGAGCGTCCAGGTCAGAGTCACCGCGAAGGATCCTGGGACGACTGTATCCCGAGGGAAGTGAGTGTTCAGGGGGTTGATTACCGGAGGAGCGCCGGACCTGAAGTACCTGTCAATCACAGGACATTTTTCTATATTACTTCACTGCTTGGAGTCGTGAACAACGAGGATGTCAAATACTCACTTGCGAAAATATTAGGACACCTGCACAATCTAAACCTGCACCTGCTCAAACAAGTCCCCTTGAATATCTTATACATATGTTATTCGACAAGCAGCTCGGGATATATTTAATAGTAATCTTAACTCATTCGCTGCCAGACATTTTCAGACCCTCTTTTAAGATAACGTTTGAAAAAATTTGAAAAGATAAAAATAAGTTCTTGGGATTGGATGGCTGGGTTGTGAAAAGACTAGTAAATCTGACAATGGTAGTGAATGAGTTAAAGTTTTACTCCAGCATTGAGAATCAGCATTGTTGGTGTTTTGTTGTGTTTACTGTTTTGATGTTATTAATTGATTGTGTTAGTCATCTTTGTTTTTATACGTCTGATTTTTACTTTATGTACGGCACTTTGTATGCAGCTGTGGTTGATTTTAAAATGCCCTATAAATGAAGTTGAGTTGAGCAAGTGTATTGCGTTGTCATGGTGACCCGTGTTTGAGCGACGGTCCGAAACATGAAGGCAACTCTAGCATCGAAGACCTGTTGCTGTTCCCCCCGTGTGTCGAAATGAACGGCACACTTGGCTTCTGGGACGTTTGCAGCATGCTTCCAATAAAACTGCTGCTGCCAGGGAAAGCATTTCCAATCCAAATTTGCAAACTAAACAACTTTTTTTGGGGGGTGGGGGGAGTGGGCGAATGGGAGTATTGACTTACACAGTAACATTGCGATTGGGGCAGCTGTCTCCAAAGGTACCGCCTTGTTCCTTGAAGGTAATGAGGTTCCATACGGCCATTATGGTGTCGTCAGGCACATTGAAGTGGAACAGTTCCACACTGGCGAAGGAGTTGAAAGCGCTGAGCTTACGAGGCGTTCGGGTGAAGTATTCAGTCACAAAAAGGCAATCTGCCAAGGAAAGAGAACAACAACTGAGAAGATGGACACAATGTTGGTACCCTGAATGTGTGTGACTTTTAAAATGCGGGACTCATAGAATCAGAGGGTATAATTGGCGGGCTGTTAAGTGGCGACACCGTTAGCCAATCTTTGTTGTGTGACTCAGCATCCCTAGTGACAAACGGCAAGATGTGATTGAGAATATGTGCTTGTGTTTATTTTGTTATCTTTGTGCAATGAATAGATTTGGACTGCACACGGATCACAATTCACTCTGCTAAACTAACGGCGGTAAGCTGAATGAAATGAGCTAACTACCGTCGATGTGCAATTCTGTAACTTTGACCAGTTATGCTTTGCAATAGCCACATCGCACTGAAGTTGTATTTTTTTAAGTGTGAACTGACCCCAAACTTAGGATATTCTCTATCGTTTACGCACTCTGCAGTAACAGTCTGTGTGGAAAAATAATCACAGCAATATAATTTGCGATATAGAGAAAAATCGATATTAAAATAAATATCACCAATTCAGTGAAATCGCAAAAAATGAAGCATGACATGGTGATGGATGTAAATAGCTACTTTGCATATCTAGAAAAGCTCTATAGCAGGGGTGTCAAACTCATTTTTGTCGCGCGCCACAATGCAGTCATAGATTCCCTCAGAGGGACATTAGGTTGAAACCATAAACATGTTTAATCATCTCCTCATTTTATTACATATGCCGTACAAAACAAATTGATAACTAAATTTGAAATCAGAAGTCAAGAATAATAGTTTGTTCAAGTTACTGTAACAAAGTAACAAGAAAGTGCTCACAATATTTATTCATTTCAAATGACAATTGTAAATTTTGCTACAGATTTCATCAAGCGTTATGGAAGGTGACATGCTTCATTTGCTTTCGCGGGCCTCATAAAATGATGTGGCGGGCCAAACGTGGCCCCCGGGCCTTGAGTTTGACACCCGTGCTCTATAGGATATAAATAGTGTTGCAAGCCATGTCAAATGTTATTTTCACTATATGTTGCAGACTGTCAAAAACGTACAGCGGGCCACCGGGCCCGTATTTCTGTTCTAGGATTCTTTTTTTTAAGGCATCTGTGTGCATGTGTGCTCAGTGGCATCCTGCTTAATGTCAAATCCTTGGATTACACCCAGCCGAAGCACTGCATATAAAAGCAGCAGATCAAGCGACAGGTGTAATCTGTCACATTATCCGCACAAGCCGGGCTGGCATTTAACTCAGCCGGCAGGTGGGCAAAAACCCAGTTTAAAAAAAAAAAAATTCTTAAAAAGCACTTAATTGATGTGCACTGCATCTCCTGTGAACATTAATAAAAGGATGCTAAGATGTCTGCAGTTGGCCTCCACCGGAACGTCGAGGGAGGAAAATCGAGGCACACACTCAGCAGCCTGTTCTGACGCGTACTCGTAAAAGGAGAAAATTTACCACACGTAAAGCACACACCAGCTCTCTCACAAGTAACCTTGAATGCTAAAGCCAGAGAAACTCAGGAGAATGAAGCAATCTTGTTGTCAAGAGCTAAACCCTGATCCTGTATAAAGCTCCCAACTCCTGTTATTGTGCTCTCGCACTCTCGCTTCATACAAGAGCTTCCTATACATTCAAGTCCTTCTCACTTGTCAGCATCGAAAGGAAAATATGTGCATCCGGCCGACTCAAAAATCAAAACAGATTCAACTTTTGTAGCACTCGCAACCATAGCTTGAAGTACCGGTACCAATACAGTACCGTGTATTATAGCTGTCAAAAAATGACACGATGCCTTAATTTCAAAATACCGGTAAGCCTTCTTGTGTGAGGGGCGGAAAAGGACGTTTTTAAAAAAGCAACTGTGTCATGTGGCACAGGGCACCTGTCTAAGATGCATTAATACAAAAATAAAGGGCGGAAGTGTCGGGAATCTGTCTGAAAAAGCGGCATTTGGGACATGCGCTGTGTCACGCAGACACTTCCCGGACCGGGCCAATACAAATATATCCACTTAATCGATTAAGCCATTTTACCATTTAGCCAGTATTCGTGCTTGCTGGTGACAAATGATAAATATTCAATGAGATTTTTGTATTGCTCAAAGTCTTAAATTAACAACAAATCTGTTGGTGCAGTGATGGATATACATAAAAATATCAGTAGTATGTATTAATGTTTTTAAGTATTTCGTGTTCAGATGTTCTTAAGTGTTTGAAATGTATTTTTTATTTTTAGCAAACGAATTCTGAATAGTATCTTATAGTATGTTTAATGGACACAAATACAACAAATTTGAAGTTGTTTAGCCGTCAGCTATTATTTCACTGCTTTTTACTGATGTTTTAGGTTTTTGCAGTGGCACCGTTTCAGTCAGGTATCGAGGTTTATGCAGGTATAGTATCGACGTCAACATTTTTGATACACTAGATCATAGTAATCATTAAAGTCTGACCGATTCATCAGTCAATATTAGCTCTTCTAAAATGGACTAAAATCCCCCAATAAGAAAATAATAAAGACGCTCAAATCAGCTCATCAGCAAGCTTTGCACGAGCCTGTTAACGATCGCTCATTTGAGTCAGGTGTGTTGGAGCTAGGGAAACATCTAAAACAGGCTGGATAGGGGCTCCCGAGGACCGGACTTTAAGACCGCTGACATAAACAATCCTGATTTCACCCTTTACCCGTTCATGGAGATGTTGTGTTTACAATACGTGAGAGTAGAAACTTAAGCGGAGGACAATGAGTTCTCTGACTGTCATTGTATTATTGAAAAAGGAACAAAAGACACAAGAAACTGATCACGTGAGACAGCTGACACAGATTTATCAATTCATCTTGGACAACAGCATGTTAAGTACCATGCATACACATCCTTTGTGCAAATGAACACCTTACTTGAAATAAATGCTTGCTGGTCTCTGGGGTGAGTAAACACAGACGACAGATAGGGGCATTTGTACATTTGGATTCAAGTTTGTATTTGAAGAATGTTTTATACGTATTTTTCTTTGAAATGAAACTACCTCAACCGCCTGAAAAAAAAAATAACGGAACAAATATTTTCCAGCTGCATTAAAAAATTTCCAACCCCCTCCTTACCCTTTCCATGACCAAAGCCTTGTCTAATTTCAAAGTTTTCTTATGCGCCTGAAGGTAACAGAAATTACAGACTTTCTTATGGTGGGTTTTCAACCAATCCCGCCACGCTTCTACTCCATGATGTGGGGCAAGATGAACACACCCACCCATGTTTTGGACTCCATGTTTCACCCTGCCCTCCGGCCACCATCCCGCTGAGTCCCTGCCCTCGATCCGTCACACCTTTTCCTCCGTCTGACCTCGCTAGCCCACCACTTGCTACTCCACCTCCTGTCCAGCCACCTGCTCCCTGTCAACTCATTTGTTCTGCCGTCGGGATGATAGGGGGAGAATTTATCATGACTTATCATTATTAAGTCATCCCCACGAGTTAGCCAAGAGGAACTTCTCTGTAATTGTCCTTGTATTGGAATGCGTGACAAAATTCAGATGTCCAATGAGACCGACGGCGTGCAAAGCACAGTTGATGCCCAGGGCAAGTGCATGACTTTGATGACCCCCGACCCCCCCTTCCCCTCCCCCAAAAAAAACATTGTCATCAGGGGTGGGAGAAGGCAAAAGACTTTGAAACTTAATGTCGATATATATTATGCCCTTCTCTCTGAGACGGATGCCCCCTGCGGACGGAATATTTTTCTTATTTTTATAGCCCAGCTATAAACACTTTGATGCCCAATGAAATTTCAACGGTGGGGGCTGTGGATGTAAAGTGATAAAAAAATAAAAACTTTAAAGCAGCAAAACTTGAAACACTTTAAGCAGTTAAATGCCACTCCCATTTTTAGTTTGTCAAACTGAACATGAAGCTACAATTACAGTTTGTCTATTTAAAATACATTGCCTTTCATCTGTTAGCATAATGCTAATGCTAACACATCACGGAAAATGCATATATAAAACCACTGAAGCAATTCATATTTGAGAATAAATGGTGCAGAATCACATTTAGACATTCACTATAACAGCACTCACAGTCATATATTCTTTATCCTCTGCGAGGATTTAGGTCGTACAGACGATCGATCATGTACAGTATATCCGTCTCTTTGTTTTATTCTGCCCCCCGGTGGCCATGGTGGGCAGCAGCACAGTGGTCATTCAATCAATGCAAAGTATAGCAAAAACTGTTTACATTGTATTTGTCATAACTGTACATTTTATAGAGTACAATATTATATCTATAGTGTGACTTTTCTCATTTAACTGGCATTTTTAGGAAACTGAAAGGGACTTCCATTCCCTTTCAATGAGGAAAGAGGTTTTGAGATACAGTATGAGTGATTTGAGTTACAAGCACGGTCACAGAATTCATGCACTTTTAAACTCGTATCTCAAGGCACCTTTGTAGTAGAGACACCTCTCAATATATATTCCATATAATGCTACACCGCTGCGCAACAACTACAAATGCAGAGTTGGACGACCCTAATGTACGCATCGCATAGAACATATTTTTCCGAAGCACAAGTGGATGAGAGCAGAATTAGAAAGCCTGGCTTGGGGTTAACCACAATATTAAACAGATCCATCAATGCTTTATCACTGGAGCGTATCCTCATGAGGGTCAGGGGTGAGCCGGGGCCAACTCATGCACCTAACGTGCAAACAACCACACAAAATATTGAGTGCATCAAGTGAGTGCTCTGTGACAATGTGTCAATCAAAAATGAGCAGTATTATCAGGGATGTTCCGTACCACTTCTTTTTGCCAGTACAAGCGTTTACCCTTTAGTACTCACCGAGACAAAGTACTGATATAACTAGTACTTATTTTACATCCAATTTGAATGAACACAATGACAGATAATTGTGAACCAGGACCTTTCTCTTTGTGACGCACATGGGTTAGGGGTACATTCACCAATGAGTCAAACGGGCACAGTGTACTGGCAAGGAAAATGTATTCGATGTCAGATTCTTTTTTTTGTCTCTTGTATCAGTGTCTGGTATCTGCATCATTAAGAAGATCTCAATACCTTGAACTAAGGCCGGTATCGACTCTATACCAATATCTGGTATCTGGTACTCTCCCACCCCTACGTGTTATCTTTGTCAAAGCAGTTTTTCATACAGTGCAGGTGCACCTAATGTAATGACCAGTGAGTGTCATTGCTACCCTCTTCAAATTGCTGGGTTAAAAGTAACCCATGAGTGAAATAGCTAACCAGTGTCGGGTTATTCATACTCAGTGCATTGGGTTAAGGATTTGACCCAGCACACACAAAGGGTAAAAATGACCCATAATAAGGAGTTAAAGCTAGCGAGAAATGACTTACTAGGTTATCAGCATATAGTTGTGGTTAAATATAATACTAGTGTTATTACCAACATTTTTTCAGAGGAAGAATCAGCAGCAACTTCAGACTTGTCAGTGATCGCCACTGCAAGTCATTCACGTGATACTATGTTTAGCACAGTTTTTCCACTTCATGCTTTTTCTAATGAACCCAACCATTTTTTTAACCAGCTTTGAAACCAGCAGATGATGTAGAGTCCTACCTAGGGTTCATCCTGACCCAAAAAAAAAGGGTTTTGTACAAACCTCCCCCAAAATTGGGTTGTTTTGTGGGCTATTGATTTGGCCCAACTATTTTGGGGTTAAACCAATAACCCCAAAAGTTGGATTGCTCCCATTTTGAATCTATTTGGGTTATTTTTGACCCAATTGTTTTTAGAGTGAACATATTTTCTGTTGGTGGGCCATCTGCCCTGATCAGGATTTGAACCCCTATCCCTGTGTCTAAAACGAGCAGTGCTCCCTTTTGAGCCGCCACTAACGTATGCTACATTAAATTTACTTCAACTTCAGTCCACCAAGTGTCCAAAATGGTGACCACCCGAATCCAATCTTCAACCCTATATATTGAGTTGAAATAATTCATCCAATCTGCTTAAAATGCACAGCTACATTACGAGTGGGGAAGAAAAAACACCTAGCATTTTTTTTACGTTCCATTTAACCCAATCTGCTCAAAATCCACAGCTACCCAAAGAATGGGTTAGGAAAACAACCCAGCATTTTTTAAGTGTGTACATGAAACCCAATAAGCTAAAAAAAAATGCACAGCTACCTAGTTAGCGGGTTAGGAAAGCAACACAGCATCTTTAGTGTGTACATTTTACCCAAACTGCTCAAAACCTACAGCTACCCAGCGAGTGGGTTCGAAAAACAACCCAGCATTTTTTTCTGTGTATGGGTGGCTAATTAACTTGCCTTGTATATCATATTGGATAGTGCAAGTATCCATGGAGGATTGCGCTTTTATACTAACGATAAGAATATACACTATTATTTATGTAATTAAATACAAACTTAAATCATACAGTTTGGCTCAAACAAAGTGACCAACGAAAACAGAACGTAACACACTACGAGACAACTGAGCATTGCTGAGGAATGAGCCCCCTTTTCCAGCTATCCCAAACAGTAAAACTAACTGCAAACGGCGGTTTAAAGAGTTCATCTTGTCCTCTTATATGTTCAAAATTTATTTTTGTCTTTTAAGACAATGAGGGTTTTTTATTTACCTCCACTAGTTTGGACGTCAACTACCGTCTTCTTCAGGAGAACCTCATTGTCTTAAGAATCCAAAAAAATAATAATTATGGGCCATTTTTGGGGTGTTTTCATCCTACTAAAGCAGAAAAAAGACCGTGAGGACACAAAATGTTTGGTTTGCATGCTGTCATAGCTGATGTCTTTGTTACGTGTTTGGTCTCACACCTTTACGTTGAGTCTATATCTGGAGGGCAAAGAAAATGGGTTCCACAATGTAAGGAGTTGACTTGTTTTCTTGTGACAATCCGATCGAAGCAACTCAACTGTTAATGTCACTTAGGCTTATGGGGTGACTAACTTGAATAATGCGCCATAAACGAAACAGAGAGAAGGGAGACAATGAAAGTGTGTCATAAAAACATTACGCGCCATGCAGTATGCAGTAAAACGTTGGAAAGCGGCTCGAGGGGGCTGATCACAGAGTCCGTTTCAGCACCAGGACCAGATGAACAGCTCCACGCGAGACCCCCACCCTTCTGCCCACTCCCCCACTCAAACACACACACACACACACACACACGCTCAGACGTAGACACAAAGCAGTGCACTCACCCCCAGGAACGCAGAGGAAAGTGTAAACGATGAAGAGCAGCATCCTCGTGACGGGGCAGCAGTCCACCCTCCACATTGTTCCGAGTGTTCTTTACCGTGGGCTCGAGCCGCGGTGCAGCTAGCTGTTGCCACTTTACATTTTTACATTCTCCTTTCCCTCCCTCCTCCCCCTCCTCCTCCTCCTCTCCCTCCCTTTCTCTCCCTGGCTCGTCGACCAGCTGTTAGCGCATGACGTCATCCAGACGACGGTCGCGCGCCGCCTGCTGGTTGGCTATGTGTGTGAGCTTCGTATTGGGCAGCCCGCGGGGGAGGGCGCGCGCACGGAGATTTGCAGCGGCGGGGCACGTCACGCATGTTTTCAGTCAATGATGTCAACGGTAGGATGACACGCTGACAAGTTCATCATGGGCTTCATCATGGTTAGCGAAGGAATCGATTGTTGAGACGGTTGAAACCGCAAAGTATTGTTGACAGGAAACTGAACGCACTCACAGCACTGACTCATATTTTGACCGATGACAAGTTGGGTTCGTGAGGTCTCACATTACATTGTGCAGGTTTACGTCACGTTTTGGCTGCTGAGTGTGTATTCAATCAATATGTATGCAAAGTGTGCTCCGTGATTGGCTGGTGATCAGCCCAGCGTGTACGCTGCTGTCTCGACCCAACGTCGGCTAGTCTCCAGGTCACCCACAACCCTAACGAGGATAAGTTATAAAGACAGCCACATGGATGGATGGATGGATGGATGCAAGTACAAATACTTAAGGGCATAATACTTAACTAATTCAATAGACTTCTGTTGATTGTGTCTGAACTGATTCTGTCGATACCACTACTTCGACCTGAAAAAAAATGGATGCTACTTCATCGAGCATATTTCTTATACCCACACTGTCTGTCTGAGCTGCGCAAATATATCCGCTTGAATCGCAGGTGTCAAACTCAGGGCCCGAGGGCCAGATCTGGCCCGCGACATCCTTTTATGTGGCCCACGAAGGTAAATCATGTGACTTTGTTTCTTTCAAATTGTCTTCACTTTTAACAAAACTGGGATATTGCAAGATTTTTGTTACCCATCCCCCATTTAAAGAAATATAATAGAAAAATAAAGAAAAATAGTGGGTTCACAGTCATAACGGCCCTCCGAGGGTTAACCAAGTACGATGTGGCCCGCGACAAAAATGAGTCCGACACCACTGTCTTAAATTATCCGGTGACTGGAATATTTCCCACCTGGTCATTGTGGGGCTTTTCCACACCACCACGAGGCGCTCTAAAGCCACCATGCCAGTGGGTTTTTTCCTTTCTCTCCGTGATCTCCATGGGCTGATGGCTGACAACGGGGCACTCTAAAGTGGCCAATGCAGCGGACTACCAGAAAGGGAGATCCATTTTCGGGGCGTAGGCATAGCTAGCTAGCTAACTGCATGTCGCTATTGCACCGGATAACTTGCTCAAGATCTTGTATTCTGGGGGAGGGGCAACTCATGCTGGATTCCAAAAGCTGATCACTGAGCAGCCAATTCGTTTGAATGCTTGCGAACATGGCAAATTTTACATACGTGCAAATTTTTCTTTGCAAAAAGAAAAGCAATCGAAATTGGATGACAGTTGACCGGGAAAAATACTGAAATTCAGCATGATTATCAGTATGCGTGTACGTACCAAACCCATTCAAACTTCTTACAGCAACGTTGTTTGCAGTGAGTGCCAAAGTGGCAAATAATGACAATTCGATGAGGTGAGAGCAGACACCGTTAGCGTGAAAAGTATTGAGCAACAATTGCGCATTCTCCAAAAAGTGGACACTGACTCTGAATTGCAGTCGGGATTATTTTTAGGCTGCTGCTGGGTGACTTCACCATGAGTCATAATTGTCCTGAGCAGATTCTGTCAGGGAGCGAACAAGCCGCTGAAGCGAGGGGCATCTATTAAACATGACACTGAACACTTAGCAAGCAAATATGAGCACATTTCTCGGCTAAGGATGAAAGATGCTGCTCCGTCCTTCTCTCCGGTGATTAAAACTTAGCGGAGGGATGAAGTAATGGCCAAAGAAGAAGCTGTAAGAATTGGGCTCGGATTTGTCTCAGACTTGGTAAATGGTGCTTTTCTGTAATCGCTCTTCTGTCAGCAGGATTCTGCAAAAACTGGCCAGCAAAAAAAAAAAATAAATAAATGGAGGGGTGAATCATGGGTCGACGGAGATGGAACTAAAACTCCAGCCATCCATTTCCTATACCGGTTATCCTGTTCAGCGCGACTGCATTGGCTGACTTGGTTTGAACTACACCCTGAATGCGTATCCTTGTTTATCACAGGGCAAGCGAGACAGCCAAGTGGACCACTACACTATAGCAATCACTTGGGGAATAGATTGAGTGAGTCAAATTTTACACAAGAGTAATAATTTTCCCACTGAGGCCATTTCAGTTCATTTCACCGGGAAAAGCATGTGACACAGAGAAGGATTTTGTTTCTTCTTTCAAATGTGTGAACTTTTGCAATTTCCATAAATTTGAAACTTTTTAGCTTCATCCATTTTCGATGCCCCCTTCAGGGTTATTTGATGGAAGAGGAAAAGCGGATGGCCAGTAAAATGGCTTTAAAAATTGGTACAGATGCTAGAGGAGGCGGCGCGTGGGTGGCATTCACACTCATACGACTACAGACACACACACACACACACCATGGGGTCTGAGTTATTTCTGCTGTCAACAGCCTCAGAGCGTAGCTGCCGACCCAGCAGCCTATGTAGTTGTTCCGAACAGAAATGCACCGCTGCTTCAAATGTTACGCTGTGAAAAAAATGAGTCATTACTGTGACGTTATCGTGAAAAGTTCAACAAATAAACTGACCATGTGGGTAGAAAGCTTTGGTACATATCCCCTGCGCTCCGCATGCAACATCATGGTATCCGATTCATCCCTGTTAGGACACAATATTTGCACTATTTTAAAATCAAGACGAAACAGATGCTTGCCATTGAAGGAAAAACAAACCCACCTGGGTCCCTCTTCCCCAGACATCTGTTTAGAAGTTTCACTGTCAATACTCAAAAACCTTACAACACTTTTAATCGCACAGTTTTGCTCCAGGAGGATGTTTATGACTCAACAGTGCCCCCGTGTGATAATCCATCAAAATGTAGCTGGTGATGCTCCTGGAAAAAAAATTCTTCTGAATCTCAATTTTGTTTAAACAATTTATAATATTTAAAGGACAGAGTCATTTACAAATTGTAACAGTTAAGGCACAAGTTCACATTGGCCCTCAATAACCTGTCAGTACATAATCCAATCACCAAAATATAAACAATATTCTGCTACTGTAGTTGTTCTCCTGTTTTTGCGTGACACAAAACACAAAACCAAAAGGACTACGACAAGTCTGTACAGGTCCAGGGTGGGCGTATCACATTCGGAACACTCCGAAACGGGTCTTCTTCGTTGGTGCGTTAAGTGCGGCACTCAGACTCAGTCCCAACACCAGGCGAGTGTCAGCAGGATCAATAATTCCGTCATCCCACAGTCTGGGGAGGGGGAAACATGAAGCGTTGTAATATTAAGGCTACTCTGATGCTTACTAATGATCACTGAATGTAAAAAGTCTACATCACACATAGCCACATCCCCAGTTATAAGAGGGTGTGCACACTTGGGCAACCACTTTATCTCAGTTGTTTAATCTTACTTCCCCTTTCAAAAAGATTGTTCCTCCCAATGGAGTTGGTACAGGTTATAGGTCACAATAATGGTGAATTATTTGTCTTAATCTCTTTTGTTTTTTGGGGGTTTTTTTTAATCACAACAACTGGTCTTTGAACAGGGGTGTGTAGACTTTAGATCACCTGTATTCAAAGCAAGTCAATTAAAAGTGAAACTCCAAAGTGTATTTTTTTTTTTAATTAAATATTTTCATTGATATATGGTGGGTGGCAGACAGACAAACAGACAAAACATGAAGGCAACAGATAAACCATTCTTTGTTTCTGCTGTTGTTTATTGTGGGTGTAATCCTACTGTTGGCCACTAGTTGGCACACTCTTGTTTAACATTGTAAATTTGAAAGATAGACTGAAAACAGGAACTATTTCAAGGTTAGCCTAATTTTTTACCAAAGAGATTGAATATCTCAATCCTTTCCCATCCTGCTTTGTACGCCTACCGAAAGCAACAGCTGTAAGTTTAAAGTGTACGTTTTTACGTCTCTTTTCCGGTATCTATTGTATAAAGTGTTTTATGTTAATTTATTGATTCCATTTTGTTGTATCATGGCTATTTTGTTGTTTGTAAAGTGCTTTTTTTTACAGCTCTAGCTGTTATGAAATGCGCTATATAAATACTATTGTATTGTAATGTATTGTATAATTTACGTCTTTGGGCATGATTATTGATGTATATTGTGACATGTTATTTTTGTTAAACTGGAAAAAAAATAGATTTTTTTTACTGCAAACACAGAGAGCAATCCGTGTAATGTTACACTGTTTTGGACAGTAGTCTCAAAAATGGCTTGCTCTCTCTGTCTCAAATATTTTTAAATCTGTTTGTATAACCCTAAAGTGTGTTCAAAGACCTTGCAAAAAAAGGTGCCAGAAATGCTATAAAATGTGCCTAGGATATTTAAATAGGGTAATTCTATATCACAGATTTCACTTATTAAGGGGGTGGTCTAGAATCTAACGCCTGCGATGTACGGGGGTTTACTATATTATTATAACAAAAGCTAATTTTAAAATATGAACAAATTGCAGATTGACTGACAAATTACATTCCATTTCGGGGGTTCCACTGTAACTGCAAAGTGGCCCTACATATCACACAAAAAAAAGTGGCCAACATTACCTGGCACTG
This sequence comes from Filicampus tigris, assembly GCF_054856515.1. Taxonomy (NCBI): domain Eukaryota; kingdom Metazoa; phylum Chordata; class Actinopteri; order Syngnathiformes; family Syngnathidae; genus Filicampus; species Filicampus tigris. The sequence continues at coordinate 9,693,007 of NC_141221.1, read as the reverse complement.
GAGTAGTAGGGACTTCCTTCTTCTTCAAATCGCCGCACTATTGGATCCTTCATGGTGGCTTCCTGCTCTGCTGTGAACTTTTGAGAGGCCAAAAATGAGAAGACTGTGGCCAAGTGTTCCATTTACCCCCCCAAAAAATTGCACCAATTTTGGTACGATGTGGATATTATGTTTTAATGTATCTCCTCGTTGTGTTCACAGAGTATAATGTCTATTCATCTTAATCATCAGTACCAAGATGAGGTGTCATTTTGCAGCTATTAAAGCTCTCGACACATCCCCCACAGGACATCTAACGCCTTTTAATCGCAGCCAACGACAGCACTAATCAGAATCATTACGACATTAAGTAATGGTGTAATGGTGACCTTTAAATAAAAGGTGTCAAGGCATTATGTTTATGCTTTTGGCACGCTACCCTGTGTAGCTAACACAAGGCTTTTGTTACCTCCTTTCCCTCTCTGGCTCGCTGATCCTTGGTGATGGTGGCCAGGACGGTGGCGGCCTGTTCTCCGCCCATGACGGAGATCCTGGAATTTGGCCACATGTAAAGGAATCGGGGGCTGTGGAAAGAGACGGCCACTCAGTCAGCGTTTTTTGAGTAAGGCTATGATAATGACAGGAATGGGGTAAAAAAAAAAAAAAAAAACCAGTTTTAGAAAACCTGGTGGGACAATTGCCGGCAAGGTAAGCCTGAAAGCACTTTTGTTAGACTGCGAAAAAGAAACATTAATAAAGCTCTAACAAAGCACTAGTAGTTAATCTGCCAGTTACGGCACAACAATACCCGCCTCGAAAATCATCTTACCTGTAGGCGCGTCCGCACATGCCGTAGTTGCCTGCCCCGTAAGAGCCGCCGATGATGACAGTCATCTTGGGTACATTAGCGCAGGCAACAGCAGTGACCATCTTAGCGCCGTCCTTGGCGATACCTCCGGCTTCATATTCTCTGCCCACCATGAAACCTTACAGGGAAGGCACCTATCAACTTCTAATTCAACGGACAGTGCACCTCACTACAAAGTAATGAGAACTTACATAACTTTTTTTCACTCAGTTATGCATTTTTACTAAGTATGACTCGTTCTTGATGAATCACGACTTTTTGTTACTTTTTTTTTTTTAAAGATTCCTTTTTAAATAATGGGTTTTTCCAGAAAATTTTTGAGAAACTTTTATTGCAGAGTAATGCAACTGTTTTTTGAAAGGTTTAAAAATAACTTTTTCATGAAAGATGACTTGTTTATAAAAAATGACTTGTTTAAAAATTTAATTTCTCTCTTTAAAATGACAAATTTACTTGAAGATTTTTTTCTTGAAAATTTCAAGCTTCACATATGCCTTCCAAGTCCAGAAAAATAGTTTTTTTCACACAAACAAAAACAATTGACAATTGAAAAAAAGATGAAAAGATAAGAGCGCCATTCATTTAACAATGTTTATTTGCACCTTTTCAGGTGTAAACCAGCAATGCACCAACTTTGTGTCTGTTATTTTCACAAATTACTGACCAAATGGCTTGCTCTCTTTCCCGATGCAATGTTAATGGCTGTGTTCTTTTTTGTTTTTTTTAGAGAGCCAAGAATTTTGCTCAACGCTAGCAATGCGCAGCCACTTAATGAACACACAACAGTAAGTTCCCACTCACCTGTTATGTTTTGCAGGAAAATAAGTGGAATGTTTCGCTGGCAGCATAACTCGATGAAATGCGTGCCCTAGAAAAAGAGAAGTGGATAAACTAAATTCACAAAAGACGTGCTCTTAACGTCTTTGTTTAGAGGTTCTCTTCTAATTAGAATGTGTTAACAAAGCAAGGGGCTAATCATCAGTCACGTCACTTTCCAACAGCACGGATCGTTTCTTTGCAGCCTTTCACTTTTGTAAAAACACAAACATCTCTGAGTGAAGCATTTAGTATCGCAGAGGGCCGCCTGCATTTTCGGCGATGACAGCGCCTTCTCCAAATGCGGGCGCAGTATTGATTTTCCTCGGATGTGCTTGCCGAGCACATTTGAGGCGCCGCGCCCGTCGCATACAACAGCAATCACGCTGATAAAACACCCAATGTTCGCACTTTCACACTGAGACGGGAAAATGAATCAGATTCCCCCCCCCCCCCCCTCCAAAATCGAACGCCAATTGTGCAAAGCGTACGAGTCTATAATGACACATTCAACACCTCGTCCATTTAAAGGGCGGTTACAGTTCAGCTCTGTTCACGGCAGAATAGCCTGGAAAATTAAGTGAACGATGTTGAATGAAAATGGGCCGTGGCTTTCAAATGCAACGCTATTACGATAGTATTCAGTGGCGCTCAGGAGTGGGGCCAGACAAACGCAATTAGAGAGCTTATTGTAGCGGGCCCTCCACTAAGAAGGGTCACAACAAATCATCTATTAGGACGAGGCACTCTCATGAGAGGAATATTGGTATTCATTGTTGGAGGCAGCACATATCCCATGGGAGGGGGCTTACTCGGCTAATGCGTTTAAGTCCTTGACACTTCAAGAACACTGCGGTCTCACTCTTTGAAAAACTTTCACATGACTGAGCCGCTGAGCCCGCTTAACAACTTACAAATACGTTACCTTTTTTGCAGATTCTGAAAACAGCACTCCGTTGTTGCCGATTATTCCGACGGGGTAACCAAAAATCCTGGAGAATCCTGCAGGGAAATATTCACAGTCGAATGACAGTAATACAGGCTGTAGATTCCATTAAAAGACATCATTCCCGTCACTAAGTGGGAAATCAACAAGGGGCTGAAAAATTCATCTACCGGTAATTCAAATTGACATTGAAATGTAGAATGCGACATAGTCAGCCACTGACTGACTATGACTCGTCACTCATGCTTGGTAGAATTTTGTGAAGCTGTCGTAGTGAACGCTTGAAAGAGTGCAAGTCAAAGAGTTTAGTAAGTTAACAACTCTAATTGAAGTATATAAAAAAAAAACGTTCATAATTCATTTGCCTTTATTTAGCGTAAGCCTAATTCGTAAAACCAAAACATTTATGTATAGTAAATTTGACATTGTTTATTGTTATATAGATGAATCCATCCATCATCTAAACCGCTTATCCTCACGAGGGTCGCGAGCGAGCTGGACCCTATCCCAGCTGTCTTCGGGCAGTAGGCGGGGCACATCGGTTGCCAGCCAATCGCGGGTAATACAGATTAATCTCATGTTAAATGGCAATCTCAATACTGAGGGTAAAAATACTGCAATTGGATTACTTTTAAAATCATTCAGCCCTAAAACCAACCTATGTTGGCTGCATGGAAGTCAGGTGAGAAATAATTTTTTTAAAATTGTCTAATTGTCTTTTTTGAACGTACCTGTCACAAGCGTGTCTCCATAGAATGCCTTGAATTCATCAAATTTACTCCCGTCAACAATTCTGGCAATGACCTGCGAGCCAAAAAAACACATTGTGTGTACAAGCTGAGGGATCAATATGCCGATGAAAGAGATGACTTCAGGGCTAGAGTGCTGCCTTGAGATGTGACTTACAAGGTTTTCAAGATACAAGGCAATTTGTTTGCTTTGACTAGCAAGCACTACAGTCATCTGACTTCAACTTATTTACTTAAATCTGTGTCCTCAATGTACCTCTCTGACGTCAAAGTTCCGTTTGAGATTGTCTCCAACTATGCCGTAAAGTTCATCTGCAGGATAAAGAGGCGCTTCGGTGGGCTCCGTAGTAACCTGAAGGACAAGACAACACGACATCAACTTGTCTCGCACACACCACACAACATGTGTTGTGTCCAGATAATTCTAGACTTACATCAAGATTTTTCTTGTAATTGAGGCTTCGTACGGCCTTTCGCGATAAATGAAGAGCATGGTTGTCGTCTAAAGCGTAATGGTCCGTCACGCCGGACTTCCTGTCAAATAAGATCAGGCACAGTATTTCACAGTAGAATGTGTTTCATTTCTGCAGTAAAACAAACAGCCGTGGCACACAATGTGCAATGACAACGATGGCGCGGCGTCGCTGCAAAATCATGGCTGAGTGGCTTTAAAGGAAATCCGCTGAGTAAACAATGAGCACACTCACCTTGTCATTGCACTTTCTGTTGTTTTAGTAATTTTAGTAGCCTACTTATTATTTCTTTACTTTGCTTTTAAATGTCTAAACTATTTTGTTTGTAAATGGTTTTGAATGTTTCTCTTTTAATTACAGTATGAGAAGCACATTGAGTTACCTTGTGTATGAAATGTGCTATAAAAAAGAAAGTTGCCTTTTGCCTTTTTCATGGCACTGTAAATATAACCGGAGCGGGCACAAGAGATAAACCCGGGTTTCTGGGGACTTCAATAAAATGTCACTAACTAGAACATTTTAAAACCTGGCATCACAAATGCACACATGATGTCAAAAGTGCCATTTTCAACCTGCAGTGAAGATCGGCACCTCCGAGGTCCTCAGCGGATACTTGCTCTCCAGTAGCAGCTTTGACCTGAGAACACACAAGCAAAGTGATTACTTATTGAGTACTGGCAACCAGAGGTGGGCATTCCGTTAGACTGACGGAAGGTCCGTCAGCCCCTACCTGACGGATGCCCGATTTTCTGACAAATGACGACTGATGACAAACTTTTAAAAAAATGACGGGCTAAGCACTGACTGAAGTGGATTTTGGTCTGTCAGTGTAATCGTCACTAACCAAGTCAAGTAGCGATGGACCGCTTTTGGGCGTTGAAAAGAAAACATAAAGTACCAGTGGAGGTCCACCGAGGAAAATAGTTCCTTGCTTCCTGACGATGATGCTTTCATCTGCCATGGCGGGGACGTACGCTCCGCCGGCAGTGCAGGACCCCATCACCACGGCAATCTCAAAAATAAAAGACAGCATTTTCAAAAGCGCTAATCATGACGTTCCACCCCCCCCCCAAAAAAAACTAATTCCTGAAGTGAAACATTTTCAATAACATCAGGGAACAGCTGCAGTATTACCTGTGCTATTCCCTCTGATGACAGCCTGGCCTGGTTGTAGAAAATACGTCCAAAGTGATCTCTGTCGGGAAAAACATCTGCCTGTCTGGGAAGATTGGCGCCCCCTGAGTCCACTGAAGCGATCAAGAACATCATATGGTGAGCAAATGATGCAGACACAGATATTTTTAAAAAGAAAAGTTTTCATCTTGCACGTCGCTGAAAACGGGCCCGCCACACACAAAAGTGCGGCCGAATGCAACTGAACTGGAGAATTGCAAACAAATCACAGTCGGCGAATCACACCTGGCGACTGACCCTCCCTCATACAGCAACTTACGCCAACAAAAAGACGGTGATCCCTCGTCTTCTTATCAGGAAGCAACGTTTTGAGGCTCCACACATACTGTACCGTGCAGTATAAGTCTTTATTGAACCACAAACTATATACGGCAATTGCAGAAGAGTATATTTAAGATGCTGATGGCAATAATCGGCCAACTCACTGACCACACTTGTGCATTTCAGCAAGAGAGGCTCTCCATAGTTTGCTTTTTTTGGCCTGACATACATCTAAAATAAATATGGTTTAGCATGTTATAAAACATTGAGATGCCACCAGGCAGGGCTTCAAGAATACTTGACCCTTTTTTCACAATTTACCTCCTGGACTTGAAAACTGAAGGCTTCTGAGAGCCTGTTTTACAAAGCTACCGCTAACAAAATTTGTTACGCCCATGTGGGAGATGAGATGTTTCATTTTGCGCTTGGCCAAACCTTTAATGAGATTCCAAACTTACCTAAGTAGATGCAGGGCAAATGGTTCTGCTGGGCGATTTCTTGTGCACGAAGATGCTTCTTGACTGTAACGGGGTAGTACGTTCCGCCTTTGACTGTGGCATCATTGGCAACGATGACACATTCTACCCTGGTTAAGAAAAATAAACATTTACCCGATTATCACCCGACACACCTGTGTGGCATTAAATGAGAAAAACATTTTTATCCATTCATAGGCCAATTTCATTCAATTAAGCTACAAATGCTTTTACCCAGAGTTTATATGGCGCCATGGTCACCTGGGGACATTGAAATGTAGGACTATGCGCCAGCTGCATATGCACGGTAATTTATTTTGTCGTTTTCCATGATCAGAGCAAGTGGGAGCATATAGATATGAAACAGAAGCGGCCCCAGGATGGAGCCTTGGTGTACTCCGCATGCAATTTATTGACCCAAATATTTTCCTGTCTTTTAAGCAAGATTAAAACTAATAAATAACTGATTTCCACTTTTCCGCTGTATCGAATGCACCGCTGAGATCCAATAAGACTAAGAGTGAAGTTCTGCCATGATATGATTTGGTCTAAAACCTGACTGGCAGACATCAAAGCAGCTATGCACAGTTAACTCACTCACTCACTGTAATTGACAAATTTACTTGTCTTTTCACAGTCCAGTCCAGCCATTCAATCCAAGGAAGTTTTGGGGTTTTTTCAAATTTCACGTTAGGGTAAAAGAGGGTCTGAAAATGTCTGGCAGTGAATGAGTTATAAACAAAACAAAAAAAAATTGCTGTTGAAGAAACACAACCTTTTCAATAATTTTACAAAAAAAATAACTATTTGATGTTAGCCTGTAATTGTTCATTAACACAGCAGACTTACCCAGACACCCGTCCAATCCCAGTAATCATCCCGCCAGCTGGCACTTGCTCTTTTCCATACAACTCGTACGCCGCAAACTGGGAAAATTCTAAAAAAGGAGTCCTGCAGAATAACCAGTTGACATCATTAGGCAAACACTAAGCATAGAGTAGAAATTATCAGGAGTAAAGTTACACGTGGAAAGAGTTCATATATTTTGAAATATTTGTGTCTCACTATGCCTTGATTTTAGAATGTGTACAAAAAGCAAGAATGCAAGCATATCGAGTTGTACCCTGGATCCAGGAGTCTGTCGATGCGTTCTCTGGGTAAGAGTTTACCACGGGAAGTGTGAAGTTTTCTGGCTTTTTCTCCTCCACCTCCAATCACAACAACAGAATAACTCTTGTGTGATGTGATCAATCCATTGCATTGTGAAAGTCATTATTAGGACATATTCTCTCATGATACAACAAACTCAGAATAGTCAGTCAAGCTCTTTGGTTTTTCTTAATGAAGACACCATAAGTCTTTCCAAATATGCCTGATTTTACAGTGATGACAAATGAAAAGCAAATAACTGCAAACTATATCGACTAAGAAATACATTTGACATTACAAAAATCCCCATACCATAGTTCCATTTACCATCAACGGCAAACGCTATAACCAATTCCCACTCACCTAATTTAATCATCTCTGTCCGGCTTTTTAATTCATCAACAAGAGCTTGCATGCGCTCATAATTCTCCTGTAAAACAAAAATTACATTTGTATGTTGAATCTTATGGCTCCTTGTCCAGACAGTATCAAAAATTGTGCAAATATTAGAGTTGTTGGGGGTTCGATCCCCCGGCATTGTGACCATGTCAAAGTGTCCTTGAGCAATACTGAACCATCAACCACCATGCGTCATCAGTAGGTAAATTAGGTAACAGTGTGAAGCGCTTTGACTCCCTAAAGGTAGAAAGTGCTATGTAAGTGACAGTCCATTGACCTTTCTAATACAAGCGCACCAAACTGTCACTGTCCTGTGAAAAACACGCATGTCAATTTTTGTCATGTTTTTAAATTTGCACGTTAATGGGGTGTCCGTAACGCTGAAAAATTAACATCATGACTATCGTCTACCAAACAGCATCAGTATTACTAAAAGAAATGTAAATGAAAAAGAACTATCACATAAACACACAATCAAATTACGAAATAAAAAATATTAAAACAGCAACTTATACACACAAGGCATTGTAAATGTCAGTTCAAGTTTTGAAACCCACTCACAAAAATATTTGAAGTGTTTCCCTTACCGAAACACACTAAAACATTAAGAGAAGAATGCAATTCGTTGAGAAGATACTGGGAAAACGGAATTTCCCCTTGGAGAATAGTGACATGCAGGGGGAATACAGCAGCCGATTCACAGATAATAATAATAAATGGAATAGAAGAAATACTTTGATTTGTCAGGGGCACTTTGCTTCACTTTTAAGATAACTAAAAGCACGGCTTGTATGCGGTTTGAATTATTTCTTTTTCCTAGTCAGTCAACATTTTGACCTTATCCTGGGACGCGTAGCTGCTCTTGAATATTTGCAAGGTTGCCGCTAACCAGTTGACGATAGCATGTAGCTCACCTGATAGTCGGCGGAGTGTTTGTCAGGTTGAGAGCCGAGCCGGGCGACTTTGTCACCGTAATACGATCTCGTCCAAGCCAGTGGGAGGCTCCTGCAACGGAGCAACAGAGGCTTGACCGTCTGAAGAAGCATGTTGAGACCAAGTTTTGACTCAATGCTAAGTTTTTTCCCCCTTCTTGCTAGCCTAGCCTAGCCTAGCCTAGCAGCGGTCTTGCTTTCTGGTTGCTGTAAGCGCCAATAGAAATTCGTACCACCCCCCAGTGGCATTGTGATGCAGTGCATTCAGACGCTGCTTAGAAATACAAAAAATAAAGTGAAAGTCATTCAGTACTTACAGTGGTACCTTGAGATACAGTTAACTTGTTCCATGACCATGCTAGTTGCTCAAAACACCCACACCTAAAATCATGTTCCTTACTGTAATTAATAGAAATAAGGATTGTATTTTTATATTTTGCCAGCAGATGGAGGCGCAGCACCTTGAAACACACGGTGCCTCTGTCGGAGCAAATGCAATGAACAGTATAAATCATCATAATACAGTACCTGTAAAATAACTAAAGTGGACTCCCGCATACGCATATAGAACCCGCGGATTCACCTATTCTTGGATTTTATTTTCCCCATGCATTTTTGAAAGTATTTGTAAATATAATGTATGTATTTTTATTTTATTTATTTATTTATTCCTTCATTTATTCGTTTATTTGTTTGTTTTGTTTTCTTGAGGTGATCCTGTTTTTCGTGCAAAACGCTTAATGGGGGTTTATCCCCGTTTCTTCCAAGATTTTTTGGGGGGATAAAAAGAATCCGTAAACCCCTTCCATCGCAGGTTCTGGATTTGGAGTCCCTCTATTTCGCAGATTTTTTTGTTGTCACGTTATAACTCGAGTTTGTTGTTTTTTGTTGTTTTTTTTTTTTTGCATGTAACTCCCGTGTTGGCCACTGTGACGGCACACTATTGTTCGTCACTGTCAATTTGAAAGAAGTGAGAACAAATGGAAAAAATTGAATTTGTTTACTGCAGGGGTCACCAACCTTTTTGAAACTGAGAGCTAGGAACTGATCAATACAAAGTGCTACCAGTTTGATACACACTTCAGAAATTAAAAACAATGCTCAAATTACATTTAATAATAGTATTATATGTATGTATGATTATTAATAATTGATATTCATTTATGTGGAGACACTGGTCGTGTTAACGATTTATCACAATAGAGCAAGCTTATTTGTTTATATTTTCAAATGATCACGCCTACAACATTCCTGATAAGTTATTCTTAAACAGGCCCACGGGCTACTCATGTGGCCCTTGGGGGAACCACGTTGGTGATCCCTGGTTTACTGTAAACACAAATAGAGCAGTACACTGTTACGCTGCCTATACATTTTTCTCTTATCCGTTGCTCTTGTGCTCTCTCTATATACTATGTTTTTAAATGTGTTTGTATTATTTTAAAGTGTGTTTGAATACTTTCAAAAAAATAAATGCAGTAAATGCTAGTCTCTACAAACTGGCGGACATTAGTGCAATTGTGCAGTCCTGCACCTGAGCTCATATCGTGCAATACCCAATATTCCCCACTACTGTAATACCGTGCAATACTCAACATTCCCCACTACTGTTAGTCTAGTTTTATTTTTATCCAATGCTGTTCCTTACATTTCACTACAGCACTGCAGCACTGTCACTTAGAGTATTTTTTCCTCTGTACTATGTACAGGCCGAAATGAGTGTTCCTCATATTTTTTATGTAGATGTAGGTTGGTGTGTATACACATGTGTATATACACATGTTACTGCGTATATCTACATAGGTTTGATTCTAAATGTTTGCCGTCAATGTTATACATTAATGGCCACATTATGCCGCCGCCCCTGTGTGACCTATATCTTTGCTACTGTAACAATGAAAATTTCCCCACTGTGGGATCAATAAAGGCATTCTTATTCTTATTCTTATTCTTAAAAAATATCACAGGGCCCACTGTATGAAAGGTATTATGAAAGTGGAAAACATTATCTAGACATTAGTTTGAATTTGTATTACATGCTATCAATCCAAAATAAATGACAATGTGAGTGGTCAAAACTGACAAGCAGAGCTTCTACCTCAACCATCCATTCATTTTCTACAATGGTTGTCATCATTATGGTCAGAGATAATGACGTTGATGTATGTAAATAAAGCAGGCTAAACTGTTTGAATTAAAACTTAGCGTACGTGCCTCACTATTAATACCCACTTGTGGATTCAAACAAAAGGAGTCCTTTGTAAGAAAATTCCAGGCAACGATAACACTGAAACACACGTGCTCCTTTCTCCTTTAGAAATGTGATCTAAAGAGGTTTTTAAATGGAAATCAGCGTTGGCTTAAAAGCTGCAAAAAGCATCCTTTCTGACCCAAGTGCGGCGTGGAGAGGCAGCGTCCATTTGTCAGAGTGGTGCTGAAGAGCATTCCAAATGAGAGCTTTTAGTTCACATCATTCCTCCTCCAACGCTGGGCCGGCGCAACCGTGACCTCCACTCTAACGGACTGCTCCTGTTTTCTTAGGAAACGCACGATCCTCCACTCTCGTCCATCCTGTTCGTTCTACTTTGCGCTGACCTCTGACCGCCTCCTCGCCAACCGCGGCCATGGAGTAACAGAATGGATTTACAGTAGAGGCATAAAAAGCTGCCAGCTGGAGTAGAGAGCCGGAGAGTGCATCATACAATAGACCAGGTGAACATGAAATTAATGCTTTGGAAATGTCTAACAAATGACAGTATGAAATTCTCAGCTATATGAATTTCCATCTTTTTGTTGTGTGACGTGTGGAGGAATATTTTTGGAATACTCAGACTCAGCTTCAATCCATTCATGGCCACATCACTGAAACACTACAAATCACAAAACAGGAATATAGCAGTGCCCCCAAACACAATAAAATCATGAATAATGATTCCATTAACTATTGTGTGACTATGTGAATGAAGTGACATTGAAAAAGACACAGAAAAGTGTTATACAAGTGAAGAGCATTTACCACAGAAAAAAATGTAAAGCGGGCGGCACGGTGGACGACTGGTTAGCACGTCCGCCACAAAGTGCAGAGGTCGTGGGTTCGAAACCGGCCTTCCTGTATGGAGTTTGCATGTTCTCCACATGCCTGTGTGGGTTTTCTCCGGGTACTCCGGTTTCCTCCCACATTCCAAAAACAAGCATGGTAAGTTGATTGGACACTCCAAATTGCCCCTAGGTGTGATTGTGAGTGCGGTTGTTTGTTTGTCTCTGTGTGCCCTGCGATTGGCTGGCAACCGATTCAGGGTGTCCCCCGCCTACTGCCCGAAGACAGCTGGGATAGACTCTGGCACGCCCGCGACCCTTGTGGGGATAAGCGGTATAGATAATGGATGGATGGAAATATGTAAAGCAAATATAATCATCTCATGGTCATACTGTGGCCATCATTATATCTTTATTACAGGGGACATATTACGAAAATGTTACCTTTTAATTGCTTTTACACAAATTAGGGATGGGCAGGTAATGATACCAGGTATGGGTATCGAGCCTCATTTTAAGGCATTGGGTACTCATGAAGGATGCCGGTATCAGTCTCTGATACTTAAGGCAAAAAAAGGTTTGACACATCGACAAACCATCTGCGTTACAAAGAAACGTCTTTGTTCACAATTTTTTTGTTATTGCGTTAAAGGAAATTTTATATATCAAAAGTACTACATCAGGGGTGGTCAAGTCTGGCCCTCAAGAGCCACAATCCAGCCTGCTTGAGGTTTATCCCTACGGCAACACACCTGTTTCAAATGATCAGCTCATCAGTAAGATTTGTAAAAGTCTGATAATGAGCCTGATGATTTGAATCAGGTGGGTTGCCGTAGGGATACACCTAAAACAGGCTGGATTGTGGCTCTTGAGGACTGGACTTGGCCACTCCTGTACCACAAGTATCAGTACACAGTATCGGTGAGTACTCAAATAATACTTATACAGGTATCAAACATCCCTAATACAAATAGTTTATGCCTGCCCACTCGCGCAAATCTTTAGTCATCTGCCTATTTCTTTTGTGCCCACACTGTGAGGTTACCACTACTGTGTAAACAAAGTTTTGTCCTCACAAAGTGCTGAAAACCAGACCAAACATACACACATGCACAAAACGAGCCGCAAACTTTCTCCTCCATCTACTTTTATAAAGCGATAATGACACTCGTTTCGCAACTGAAAGAAGTCATTAATGGCCGACACGGCCTTAATTGAAGGATATCAAAGCGCTGCTAAGTGCGGCCCCCTCCTGCCCACTCACGGGCACAACCTCGTTAAGGGGCGGCATGGACATGAATTAATCATCAGCCAGCCTTGTAACAGAGCAATAAATTGCTCGTATCATTTTGTCAGAAATGTCACAAACAGTCCTTTCTTATTAAACTTCAAAATCAAGGATCTTGTGATGAAATTCACACCGTTTGTTTCGTTTGTTCATCCTAGACCAATTAAAAACAAATTGGCATGCCCTGACAAAATATGCTGTTTCCAAGGTAACACTATATGAATGGTCCTGCTGTCCCACACTACAAAAATAGGACAGAGAGATCAAACAGACACACAATTAAGGACATTCAGCAGCACTTTCTGGTGTGTACAATATGTGCGGCCACACAGCACGGCATTTCGCCCACAAAAAAAGAGCCAAGTGAAAGGGTTTTCGACTGGCATCTAGACGTCAATTATTGGCAGGAGCGTAGTGGCCATCGGGAAATGTTGGGATTTTGGTCGTAGCATATGACGGCCGCCCTCCGCCCCCGGTGGCGATTAACTTTCTGAACATAACGTTCGCCATATGCACCCTGAGCTCCGTCGCCGATTACATTCCATAGCATCACGTCCCCCGTCGCAACCCCCCTTCCAAAGCCAAACGTACACTAACTTCAAAATTGCATTCATTTCACAATTGAATCACTAATCCGTCAAAACTAATAAACCGTTGAGTTTTTTTACACAGCGCCATCTGCTGCATGTTTCACAGTTTAACCATCTTTGAATATTCCAGCGTCTGTTTGTTTAATCCTCCTTCTATTTTTGCCTGCAAAGTGACCAATTTGCCGCATGAAAGAGCTCCTAATATAACACACCAAAGTGGGGTGGCTCGTTCCACATGACGGCGACACCTTTCGGGCTGCTTTGAAGGGCCTGCTGTTGGAGAGTGCTAACAGGAGTATCATTCACTGTAATGGTGGCATCATCATCCTCCTCCACAGCCCTCACTTGGATCACCCACTCCAACCAACATGTGTGGAGTATTTCAACACCATCCAAAACGCAGCTTTTTTTTTTGGGTGCCAATATACACGCATAGGACAAATGCAGCCCTTCCAGAGTTTTTTTTCTGTACTCCCCCCGACACCCCCCCCCCCTTTTTTTTTGTGGGCGGCACGGTGGTCGACAGCTTAGCACGTCCGCCTCACAGTTAAGAGGTTGTGGGTTCGATCCCGGCTCCAGCCTACCTGTGTGGAGTTTGCATGTTCTCCCCGTGCCTGCGTGGGTTTTCTCCGGGTACTGCGGTTTCCTCCCACATTCCAACAACATGCAGGGTAAGTTGATTGGACTCTCTAAATTGCCCCTAGGTGTGACTGTGAGTGCGAATGTTTGTTTGTCTCTGTGTGCCCTGCAATTGGGTGGCAACCAATTCAGGGTGTCCGAAGACAGCTGGGATAGATAGGCTCCAGCACGCCCGCGACCCTTGTGGGGATAAGCGGTATAGGTAATGGCTGGATGGAGATCAACGTTTCCACATCAGAGTTTAATTAATCACAATTACTACCCCTCCCAAATAATAGAACAATATTATTGTTTATTATTGTTAATTTTTCTTATAAATTTTTTTCTATCATTTTTTAATAATTAAAAACCAAAGAGTTCAATTATTTTAAATATAAATGAATATTTGAGTATATTGTAAGTATTTCCATTGCTATTTTACCCTCCATTGTTATTTTAATATTTTACCCCCATAGGTTATGGGATATGGAACAATGAACACATCTTACACCCAAAAACTCCACACAATAATTTAATAAAAACAACTACAGACTACATTAAAAAAAAAAAGCAAAAATCCAAACAAAAGGCCATTCATATAGAAGAAACACATCTGTTAGTGGCAGGACATTTCTTTTTTAACTTAAATAATTACATGTTTACAGTTCTTGTACAATCCCATCATAACTTTTTCCGAGCTGAATGTTTCATGCGCCATCACTCCATGTAATAGTTTCGGACCAGCTTGTGTTACTTAGCAATAACGTGAACCTTTTTGTTGTTGCTTCGTTAAAAAAACAAAAAGAAAGTTACACAGGATATTTTTACAGTAGAAAAACGTAAACAAGTGCAAAAAACAAATGAGAACAAAATGCATGAATTTATGAAGCACAAGAGTTATAACATAATGATTACAAACTGTAACATAAAAGCAGCTAGCTAATGAGTCTTGTACATTCTGACATGCACACGTGTCAAGCATCTACTTCGGACTTTAGCACAGATCTGCCTGCACCACAATTGTGAAAATGATGTCATAAACAGAAATTTTATCCAACAAACGACCAATAATTATAAACAGTCAGTTATTTTAGTCATTTCCAATGTGTGTATTCTACTTAGTTTAAGTGACGAAAATGTGTCGTAACAAAACCAAGGAGGACTTTTACATTTATCAAGTAGAATATACAACAGTTGTGTTTGGTCATGTTGTTCTTTTGACACACTGAAATCTAACATTTACTGAGCGTCATTATAGCCTACATGCCCATCACAGAAACCGTGATAGGCCGTGAGAAATTTTGGCATGACTTGAACACTTAAATGTAGCTTTTGTTAAGCACAATGACTACTATGGGATATTTAGGCATCCATTCTGGATTGTAGAAATGCCATTATGCTTCAAGCCATCTAGAAGACAGAATATTATGGTGTGTTTCACATGCATGTTTTAGGGGGAAAACGGGGCAGCAACTCAGGTTTTAAAATTCATCTTATGATAACTTCTTTGAATGCTGCAACACCCCCCAAAAAACAGTAATATTCAGTACCCGTGGTTGGACAAAAAGGTGTAAAGGCACGGTGTGTTTTTTTCCCCCTACAAGCAAAGAAGTGAGGGCACTGAGGGCAATCTTGTTATTAGTGCACACACACTCATACTCTCATGAACACTCATTACACTTTGTGAATTTTTTGAAGTGCCACTGTTGTCAAAGCGCATGTCATCTGCGGCAGTCCTCTTGAGGATTCTTTCCTCACAAAATTGGAAAAAAGTAACACTACCGGTATTTAAAGGGATATTAAACGACCACACTTGAAAGCAAGTTTGGGAGTCAACATTAAAAATATGAAAGTATTTCATCCATCCATTTTGACCTTATTCGCTTCTTAGCTTATTTAAAACAATATTTGACATTATAACATCAGGGTCCGACGTTAAACCTTTTTGAGTACGGGTAGTTGACCGGTGGTATGGCAACTTGTGGTAGGCCTGTCAGAACCGGTACTGGCCCCATATATTCATGATATAATACAAAAAGTTTGAATAATGATCTCATATTTAACTTCTTAATACTGTATTTAAGCCTTTAAGAAAATATTACTTCTGTGTAATCAGTTCTTTTGCATGTCATGTTTTTTTTTTTTTTTTTTCGGGCAGTAAGAAAATGGAATTGAACATTTAACATCCCAACCACTACGCTTTGTTGCCATATCAATCGTGTCTTTGTGGGAAATGAAAAGAGCAAACAGGAAGACTAAGTTGTCACATAACACAAAGTTCACCTTAAGCCCGCTGCACGCCAAGCAATGTGAACCCAACTTAACTCTACTATAGTGTGTGGGGTTAAGCGACTAGTTTTCAGGACTGGCAAATGATTATCCACTGCTTTTGCTGCATTCTAGTGCGTGTCACAAAATTGCAGATGTAACAGCCTATCAAAATGCACACACACAAAATAAAAAGCTTCTGGGTTTTCATCTCGCGAGACCAAGATGGCCGCTGTCAAACAATACAAATACAGTGTAGTTGATACACTACACATATATTGTGCTTTACAACAAAACGTAAATATATTCATAATTTTATATGTACCTGTGGATGGAATAGTGAGACGTGCAGTCCCTGTCGGCCGAATGCAGGCAAGAGATGTACAGAGTGCGCCAGGTACAGTCAGCGAATGGGGACGAGGCAGCTCTCAAAATACCCACACTCTCTCCTTTATAAAAAGCAAATAGTAGTAGTTAAGTTTGCTGTGGCAAAGTACAGATCCAGATCCAGACTTGGATGTTGATTTCATCGTATTTATTCATAAAAGTGGTAATGGCCCGGTTGGGCAAGTGTGTGTAAAGTAATGTATATGGTGGCAAACTGTACGGGCAAACACGCATTCCCACGACCATTTACACCTATGGACAATTTAGAGTCTTCAATTAACCTAACATGCATGTTTTCTGCTAAGTGGGAGGTTTGATGGCTAAATCCAGTGTTAAGTGCAACGACGCCCTCTTTCAAGCATCCATACACACGCGCAAATAAGTAAATATTGTATGTAAACAATAAGCTCGTGTTGGTGCCGCACATCTACGCAAACACACATTAAAAGAAACGAGGATTTTTTTTTTTTGTAAAGAAATGTTATCTGGATAATCGTTTGACAACATACAGTATGCTCAGTGCGCATGGACATTACATTCACTCGTTTAAAAAAAAAAAAATCGCTGTGCTTCGCTCAACTTCTGAAGAGCCTTAAAAAGTCCAAGAACAACTGAAAATCCATATTATACACATTACATATGGTACACAGGGTTGGCCTCATTGAATGGTGCCTGGGTGGGAGGAAGACCCCTGGTTCACCCTAGTATATGACCTCATAGACAGTGGCCTTCTTGTCTCCGGAGCCGGTCACAATGTACTTGTCATCTACGGAGATGTCGCAGCTCAGCACTGAAGACGACTCCTTGGACTGTCAGAGGGAAAGGAAACACAGTATGTGAAAGTCCTATATCTGTTTCAAAACTATTGTTTCATGTTCTATAAAGTCTGTTTAGTGTTTTCTCTATCATTATTTTTTTTTTTGGTATGCCCCTGCTTCTCTCAATCTCTGTCTTCCTCCTAATGCACAGGTGTCAAACTCCGGTCCTCGAGGATTGTTATCAGAGCTTGCTGATCATTTCAATCGGGTATGTTGGAAGAGGGAAACATTCAAACAAAATGCAGGGTAGCGGCCGTCGAGGTCCAGAGTTTGACACCTGAGTCCTAATGGAAAACTCAAAGTCCATTTCTGTTCCTCGAGTTACCTGGAATATGCTCGCTCCATACGGGGTTCTCCAGGCATTCAGCAAATTGTCTTTTCCTGTGCTGACGAACCACTTTCCTGCACGCGACAGCACCGTGAATGAGCCAAGGACAACACAACTGCCCCAGTGATTAAGCTCAGCAATGACCACTTTTGTACAATCAAACACATCAAGATAACTTTGACTAACCACAGTGAGCAAATCGGAGCGAGAGCACACAGCTTTCGTGGAGGTGGAGCTGATACTTGTCAGGTTTGGAGACGTGTAGAACCTCAACATTGCTGTTCTCCATTCCCACCGCCAGCCACTCGCCAGTTGGACAGTAGCCCAGTGAGAAGATCTGCAACCACAGTGTTGGAGATTTCTCAAACCTGAAACCGATTGCGATGGCCGGTTTTGCGTTTTTAAACAACGCAATTGCAATGCGGGAGCAACGCGGCACCGCTGTGCGTAATGATGACTGCGTTACTGTAGCGAGGAGACAACAGTAGACATGTGTGACGACGGGGAGAACAGCTGCTTTTCAATTGTGGAATTTTTTTTTTTTTGAAATGCCAGAAACAAAAATGCGCTCCCAAATTTTAAATGCAACATTAGGATGGGCAGATACAGGATATTATTTTTATCACTTTATTATATTCTGTTAGGATCTCAGAATATTTATTGTGAATATAATTATGTATTTTAAACTGTATTTGATTTCCTTTGTTGTACATATTTCCAATTAAATACAATTAATACATTATTTCAGTGGTTTAAAGTCACGGTACTGCTTTGATATTGAGATTACCTGCGAGGTGAAGTCATGCTGCTGCAGCTGGCGGCCTTCTCGGAGGTCCCAGGAGCGGACGGTGTTGTCCAGGCCTCCCGTCCAAAGTTTGGTGCCATCATTAGAGATGTCTATGCAGCTCGCTCCATCGGTGTGGCCCTGGAACTGTCTGCAGTGTACACATAGCCTCATTTAATCCAATTATAGGAAAGAGCGTTCTGCTTTGAAAATGGGAGGGGATAATGGCTTGACATCAAAATCTGGCCCTTGAGGGACAATGTTTTCCTAAAAAAAAAAACACATGAGCTCACAGTTCCGAAATGTAGGCCAGAAATGTTTGTTTTAAATAAGTATTAATGCCTGAGAGCAAGATGTTAGCTGTTTTGGATCTACAGGGTGTCCCAAAAACATGTACCCACTCTTTGACTGGCCAATTTTCCATTTTGATGCATTAGGATTTTTTTGTTTAAATATGTAGATACAAGTGTGAGTTAAATTCAAGAAAATTGTTTTACATTTTAGATAATTTATTGGAATAATAAGAAAACTGGACACCCAGTATGTTGGTACGGGATTTTTTTGGGGCTAACTTGCGCTCCGCGTAAAATTTGACCCATCTTGATTTTCATGCACGGGCATACCTAGTTTACTTGTCTAGCTGCCAATTTGGCAAATGGTGTTGCGCCTTGCTGGGCATTCCGGCGAACCGAGGGCTTTTTCTATTACACGCCGTTGCCGCAAGTGACAATTTGGTGACAGAATCAATCATCAAAATCATCTCCCTTGTCGTGGCACAGCTTGGGCAAGGGGGAGAGTTGTCACACACGAACGCGCGACTGGGGGTGAAAGGCGGTCTCCAAGTACCCACTTCACGGCAGCCAACTTTAAATCAACCGCAATCTTCCAGTTTCTTATATACGTACTTGGCACGCATTGATCTCCTGCATCGACTCCAGCGAGTCAGTTCTGTCATGTACACCGTGCTTGCCCATCCTGCACTGAATTTAAAGGGACTGAGAGGAGCCGCTTCCATTGGCCGGGAAGCAAGTACCGCATGCGTCAATGAAAATACCAAAAGGAAGAAAACCCCACTCAGAACCACAGTAAGATCTCAATTTGCGCTAGACTTGTGTTGGACTCAAATATTGGGCCTCTGTATGAATGGGTTCTATCTACTGTAGCTATTCCGGCTCCCCTGACAGGTTCATTGAGGAATGAATTGCCCGTAGGTTTGGTTAACTAGTACCAGTGGACACTGCAAAAAACATGGCATATTGAACACACCGGTCAGAACAAGGCATGCTAATAAACAACCAAAAATGGGGAGAACATGGCTTTGGCAACAGTAAGATGACAAATGTTACTTGAGAAGAGACTGAGGGCCACAAGAAAATGAACAGATATAGCTAAGCGCATAGAATACTGCAGCTTCCAGATCAATTGCATAAGCAACAGAATAAGCTAACATTAGCATGTGTGTTTCTTTTCATCATCTCATCTTGTATTCGCAAATGACATTAAACATCACACAATGGTTTCAACTCACCAACCTTGGAAACCCCGGATGACCAGTTCATAGAAACAGTATATTGTAGTACCTGATTTTGTCAGTGGAAATGTGTACATATGAAGTTGAAGCGTGTCAGCTCTGTGATTGACATGTTAGGCCAGGTTGTATTCCTTCTTTTGCTATTATGTTAGCTAGAAGAGACTCTTGTA
This sequence comes from Filicampus tigris, assembly GCF_054856515.1. Lineage (NCBI taxonomy): Eukaryota > Metazoa > Chordata > Actinopteri > Syngnathiformes > Syngnathidae > Filicampus > Filicampus tigris. The sequence continues at coordinate 9,672,947 of NC_141221.1, read as the reverse complement.
GTTGTAATTTCTGGTCCTATCTCTGTATCATAACAGTCATGATACAATATCATATAGGGTCAATCTGTTTTGTCTTATCGTGAGGGAAAAAAAAAAGATTTGAGGAACACCTCTGAGAGCCTACCTAACCAGAGTCTGGTTGTGAAGGTCCCAGACGGCGATGTTTCCGTCGGAGCAGCAGGAAAAGCAGACTTTGGAGTCGGGGCTGATGGCCAAGGCGTAGCACGCAGGAGCCGATGACGTTAATTCTGCCTTGATCCGTGGAGTCGGTGTGGCCAAGTCCCATATTGACAAAGTACTTGCCTCACCTCCCACAATGAGCGTCCGTCCGTCGGGGAGCAGTCGACAGGAGCGGATGTAGTTGTCTCTGTTCTGATGGCACAAACTTAATTCTAATCTTGCACATTTAGGAGCCCAATATTGGTCATGAATAAAGGCTGTCATTGAAGTGACTCACAAGACAGTCCAGCTGTGACACAGAGGTCTTGTTCCCGGGGTGACTGATGTCCCACACCTTGACGCAGCCCTTGCCGCCGGTGTAAACATGACGGGTTGGGTTGCTGATGGTGACAGCACACACCACCTCCCCGTGGTTAAGTGTGTTGATCTGTCGCGCGTGACGTGGGATGGCCGGGCCGATCAGAGCATCCGGAGGGAAAGGCACTGGCTGCATTTGTCCGTCAGCACTCACGTGAAAGGAGTAGGCTCTGGTGGAGTAAAGAAATGAATAGAGGATAAACAGTACAGTATCTCAAAAAAGTGAGAACACACTTGGCATGTTATATCCTGTTCAAGGGACAACGCTGAAGAAATTACACTTTGCTACAGTGTAAAGTTGCCAGTGTACTGCTTGTATAAGAGTGTAAATAATAACGCGCACCCATTAATATACGGTATAAACCGCTGGCAACAAAAGTGAGGACACCCCTACATGAAAATGTACAAAGTGGGCACAATCAACCATTTTACTTCCCTGGTGTCACGTGTCTCTAACATCCACCAGCTCCGTGACGTCATGATGAAGGAGTGGAAGAAGATTTCAGTGAAAATAGCTGAGGCTTTCATGAACGCCCAAGAAGGTTGAGGCAGTGCTCGAAAATAATGGTGGCCACATAAAATATTGGCATTTTGGCCACAATTTGGACATTTCCACTTTGGGCTGTTGTTGCTAGCGGTTTGGACATTAATTATTCCCCCCAGGAATCCGCGATTCCTTGATCGCAGAATTTACCGCTGATTTCAAAGCCCACCGTGGAAATCAAAGCAGTCCACGGAATACAGCGCGAGGTGCAGAATATAACATTTACATGTAATTTTCATCCCGGCAGCTACATGTCAAGGACAGATAGACAGGATTTAATGCTATGTTTATATAATGACGATCTGAACAGAATACGCAAAAGTGGAGTATCGTCTACGCTTTTCATTTCGCGTTTAGACAAACATTTATCAGAGAAAATATGTGTGCATACGGTGACGCAAGAGTGTGTGGGATTCTATTGTGCATGCATGCCTGGCAGGGTGGTGCTGTGATCGAACTCTGCCGTGTCCTCACGCATGCGTAAAATCTCCCTTCGTCTCTGACCTGCGTTCTACGTCAATGATCTGCACGGAGATGGCTAATACTAGCAAAAACAATAGATGAACAGTCTGTAAAATTGTTGGAAGGACTCCTGTTTGGATATTAAAGAAGCCAGAGCAGCTTGCAGGGCCAAAGGATGGATATACACTGAAAATAAGTACATAATTTTCATTTGCACGATTAAAATGTTAATGTTAAAACTAATACATATCATTTGATTATTTTTTAAGAAAACATGGGAAAATTACATAGATTTACCACATTTTAATCATGTGCAACTAATGTATATTTTTGAATTAAGTAAATCCAAAGGATTTGTTTTTTCAGAGTAGTCAGACACGTTTGTTTACTTCCCTGTACATGTATGTGATGTAAACATGTACGTGACATGACCTGATCTGAGCAGAGTTTTGAGTTTAGGGAACTCAACAGCGGAGCATAGTCAACTTTTTCATTCTAATGGATGGTTTAAAATGTTTGCATATTCAAGCCCCCAAAACGACATCACCGTTTAAACGAAAGGCACTTCCGATAGAATTTTAGAGGTTTTATCCACAAGCGGTGTTTTGCACTTAAAAAGTAATAAATAAAATAAAAAATAAATCTGCCCAAGAGAGACAAAGAGAATACTTATGTTGATTATTTTAGAACCACATGGTTTCACATTGATTTGGTTTTTGCAAATAATTTCCTAAAATAATTCTTACTTACCAGTAATTATCTACCGGTAATTATTACATGAAATTGCTTCATAAGTGGTCATTTTAGATTGTTTTTTAATGCCCACGGAAAATCCACTTTCAAGCTGTGAAATCAAGAATTGCTGTCCACTGAATCAGGATTTGTTCTCCGTGGAATCAACACTTTTTCTCTGCAGATTCCTGGGGGTATTAATTAATGGCTGTGTCGAGTTATTTTGAAAGGACAGTAAATTTAGACGTTATACAATCTGCACACTGACTGCTTGACATTCTGTCTTTCTTCTGTGTTGCCCAATGAAAAGCTATAACAACTTATTTATAAACATGTGAGAGGTTTACTACATTTTGTGAGCTACTACACTACTAATTAGACTTTACATCGATATAGTCAAGTGGATGAAACTCGGTTGATATGTCGCATGCTATGCAAAATCGGTGATTGACTGTAATGTCATAAATTGCGCAATCTATCAGTGACATCATTGATTACATCCGCGAAATAAGACATTACAGCAAACACAACCTCATTCTGTCCGGAGTTGTTCTGTGCTGCTATACTGTATATGTGAGCCTGAAAGCTTATTTCGAGCCATCTTGTGAGCGGAAAGACTTACGCTGGGTGGTGGAAGTTCTACGTCCACGCCCTCGACAATCCAATCATAAAGTAATAGTGTTCATGTATTTTTTTATGGGTTTTTTTTGACAGGTAAAAAATCTGAAAAACATTTTTACAATCAAAAAAAGAATTAGCTATAGTATGTGTGTTTCGTATAGAATTTTAACATCTCTTTAATTCCAAATATCTTTTATCCCTCAGCGTAAGTTACGTAACGTCCGGCTACGTACATTCAGCCAATCACAGATGCCAGCAGACAGGCGTGCTGTTTGGTTGAACTCATGGGGTAGGAGGATACGAGATATACTGTGGTCATACCGCATTGTGTAGATAGGGCCAAATCTGTACAGCATACACGCCAGGTAAAAGTGGACAAACAATGTAGGACGAAATAATCATTCCGGTCTGTGGGTACCAGGACTTCAGCAGGAGCACAATGTGAAGTGGGGAACTTGTGGCTGCTAAGTAAGACTTTTTCACAGCTGTTGAATCAAGATAGCAATAATGTGAGCAAGGTCCCCGATCAGCTAAATGACTGGCAATGTTCCTGGATTTTTTTTTAAAATTAATGTCAGAGAAGGACATGTTGAAAACATGTAAACATTAGATATTATATTTAACATTTATCCGTGTTTTTTTAAAGATTTTTGTGGGGTTTAAATATTTTTTTTGCCCAATGCATTATCGCTATGGCGACTGTAGAGTAAATATACAAGTTGATTAATTAGACTAAAGATATTTTGCTCCCTGTGTGTGGTATGAGCATGTAGTGTGGGTAACAGATGTCAGACAGATGAGTAGGTTATGTATATAATTTTTAAAATGAAAAAGGAGACCTACGGTTTTCCCCCAGGAATGCCTGATAAGTTTGGAGGAAGGCCAGGGACACGTATGTGATGGTGAGGATCAAATCCCACCTACAAAAGATAAACTTTAAATTAAGACAGAACAGAGGCCACATGCACCACAGACCAAAGTCTAGAGACATATATCAATCAATTATGCATTAATTTTCTCGAGTGTTTATCGTAAGGGGGAGCAACTAACTTTGGGCAAGAAGAGGGGTACACCCTGGACCAGGCGTTGGTCAATCATAGGGCACTCATAGACAAACAAGCATTCACATTTGGGGATAATTTAGAAACGTGGTAAATGAAAACAACTCCAGGAAAATACATCTGCAACTGTAGTTGCATAGCATGCATGTGTTTTGTGTACCACTTGTGTGCGTCCGTAGGCGGCCACGGCGGCGGCGGCCACAGTGCTCATGCTATGCAGGCCAGTGTAGGGGGCGCCCGCTCCGCTTAGCTCGCCGTTCATGCCGAGGTGAGGGACCATTCCAAACGGGCCAGGGTACGAGCACGGCACCGCCAGCGGTGTGCGCAGGCCGGGTACTGCAACAAGAAGACAATCCAAACTTCTTCCATCAGCTTGGTGGGAAAAGGAAAGAACGGAGAAAGCATTTAATTACAGATAAGCTAACAGTCAGCCTAGCTTTTCTCTATTTCTACTACTACTGCACTACTACACAATTATTTTTTTTCGTCATCATGCGTGGAATCTCTCACATTATAAAAATTGGCTATTGAATACAAATTGATGTACTTATAGAATGCAATTTGCAAATTGCAAAGGTTGAAAAATAAACAAACCCAGCTTCAGTTCAGTCGGTCAGTCGGCTTTAGTTTTTTATATACATGTAAATTTCATTTATTTATGTACTGTCTATAGTGTCTAGCTCAGTTCAGTACTTAAAGTACAGTGCAGATGTTTACATGTCACTCTTTCATGAAATGTATGATAAAGCCACAGATTTGTTTGAATTGTTGTTAAAATCAGATTTATGACTTACTGACTGACTTAAAGCGGAAGTCAACCCAACCATATTTTTTTCAAGAATACACGGCATTCTGATTAATTTTGCGTTTGTGGAATTTACGTTAAGCAGCAAAATGCACTCGTTTTTAGCCATCTCAGGGGGCGGCCATTTTGTCTTCTGTCGACTGAAAATGACATCACAACTGCTCACAACGACCAATCACGGCTGACCTGTTTTCTGAATCTGAACCGTGATTGGACGTTGTGAGCAGTTGTGATGTCATTTTCAGTCGACAGAAGACAAAATGGCCACCCCCAGAGATGGCTAAAAACAAGTGAATTAACACTTATTCCACAACACAATATTTATCAGAATGCCCTGTTTCAACTAATGGGCTTGCATAGAACATAGTCTTAAAAAAAAAATGTTTGCGTTGACTACCGCTTTAAGTTTCCACCACGCTTCTTTGGTTGAATTTTGTGAAGTTGTCAAAGTGCTAAACTGTCTTTCATATTAATTTATGATTCCTTTGCCTTCATTATGGTGTGAGCCTAACCTATAATACCAAAACCTTTATGTATAATAATGAATGATGCATATTAAGACGCATTATTGAGCAAAAATAATTGCATTCAGTTTATTTTTCAAAATAGTCCAGCCCTAGTTAAGATGTTAAAATGTGTGTAACCTGCTACAAATCACAAAACACTTACCTAGCGTCTCGACTCCTGCTGGCTTACTTGGAGCTGCCCTCAGGCTGGTGGTGGTGCTGCTGGGAGTGGGCGCATCGCAGCGGGATGTGGGTGTGCTGGACTTGGAAACTGGTGTTGTGGATTTTTCATTCTTCTCCAGGAAAAAAAGGCAAGTTTTAAAAACTGCTATATCAGCTGAAATGTGTAAAACTAGTAATAGGACAAAACTGACACCACTAGGTTTTCATCTATGATACTTACCCCATAAACGTTTTTTTTCCCCTAAAAATAGAAACTACCTAGAGAAATGATACAAAGAAGATCAGACGACTCACCAAATTAGTCTCTTTGGATTTGGATGAAGGGGTGCTGCTGGAGGAGGCGACAGAAGAGGGACTCAGGGGTGCATCCTTCTTCAGCAGGCGACTCTTGTCCAATCCGTTCTCCCGAGGAGAGTGGGCGGGACTTCCTCTGGGAGAGGCTGGATCCTGGGGTGGTTGTTTGGAAAGCTGTTTCATTTTGCTGATCGAGAATCTCACAAGACGTTATGATTGTCATACCTCATTGGACACGTCCACTACCAAGTTGTCGTCACTCTTCTCACCGTCACTCTCCTAGTAGATTTTCATACAGAAATAAATAAACTATTGCGCTTCCTATTTTGAATAAAAATATGCATTGTCAAGTTTCATGGAATTTGGTCCTTGCAATAGAAAATAAATATGTTCACGGCAACCGTGGAACAAAAACCTACATAGCGTGTAGAGCTCAACTCTTTATCGTCTGTCTTCTGCTTTTTGCTGTCGACAGAGTAATCGGCAGAACCTCGATGCTTCTCTCCAGTCCGGAAACTGGCAGACGGAGACACAGATGAGCTCTGGAAGAAATAACAACTTCACACTGAACACACATTGAAAGTGAAAGTGAAAGTGAACGACAGACATTTCCATAATAAAGTTTTCCACCACAATAATTTAATGTGGAGCTCCAGCCTATGTTGGAGCTTCCAATGGACAATATGATTTACTGTACTTTGGTTACATTGTCTTTGGTTGTCATTATTTATGAATGTTCAATTTAAGATTGAAGTGGGATCCGCTAAGAATTCACTCATGAAAATTTTCCGCAATGGAAGCAAAGGCTTACGTTCATGTAACATAGCAAAAGTCCAATTTCTTGCGTTGGAAAACCTCCAAATCAATATATGGTATTGTTTGTCTCTATGTGCCCTGCGATTGGCTGGCAACAAGTCTAGTGTGTAGCCCCTCCCTTGTAAATTCAGATGGGGTATCAATCCAGCTCACTCATGACCCGAGTGAGGATAAGCGGTATAGAAAATGGATGGATGGATTTTTTTTTTTTTTTTTTTACAAAAAGGGTACAGTATCTGCAGGCTTAAAGCGGAAGTCAACCCAAACATATTTTTTTCAAGAATATGTTCCCAGCAGGCCCACTAGTTGAAACAAGGCATTCTGATTAATATTGCATTTGTAGAATATAAATTGAGCAGCAAAATGGACTCCTTTTTAGCCATCTCTGGGGGCGACCATTTTGTCTTCTGTCGACTGAAAATGACATCACAACAACCAATCACGGCTGACCTGTTTTCTGAATCTGAGCCATTTTCAGTCGACAGAAGACAAAATGGCCGCCCCCAGAGCTGGCTAAAAACAAGTGCATTAACACTTATTACACAAACGCAATATTTATCAGAATGCCCCGTTTCAACTAGTGTGCTTGCATAGAACATGAAATAAAAATGTTTGCGTTGACTTCCCCTTTAAGGACACCAGTTTCAAGACCTTCATTTTTTTTATATACGGCCTGGTACCAGGCCATGGCCCGGTGGTTGGGGACCACTTTCCCTAGAGGATGCGTTTGTTAACATGTCTTACTCTTTTACAAACAACATATGGACTTGAATAGTTGTGCTGGAAAGTGTATAAACATTAATCGGACACTTCTCTTCAAATGGCGTCTCTTGCTGGCTCTTCTCACCCGCAGCCGACCAACAGAGAGAAGTCAAATAAAGCAGGACCTTTAACTCGACCTTTCCGCTAACGCACGCTTGTAACCTTTCCACTGCCCTTCGCCGTGATGCAGGTGTTGATGATAAGGATCCTGCGAGGGAGGTGCAGGGTTTGGCGCATGTGTGCGTGTAGTAGCACTGTTACATTTTTGTGCTCCACAAATTAATCATAATCACTACAATTATCTATATTATTATAATAATCTATATTACCATATATGTCAAATCAAACAGCAGTTTAATGCAAAATAAAAGGATGATTATAGAGAAAATGCAGAGATGTAGCAAGGTGGGCAGAGGAAAAATGGGCCTAATAGTGGAACATAAGAAGAAAAATGGACGCATACAACTTTGCTGAGTGAATACCGAGGCGAGTGCAGCAACAAATGGCAGAAAAGACACCTTTCCATCTGATTTGGGCTCATCGTTAATACTTCAAGGGGGACTCATCAAGGTCTTGCAATGCATTTTTGAATTCATGTTCGCCATAATCATGTCCTTGCACTCTGCGTTCTATTAGAAATTTGAACAAGCTATTTTTATTTCTTTACTTTTAAATGTTTTTAGCTCTTTGGTTTGTGAATGCCTCTAAAGTGTTGAACTTTTAATTATGTGAAGCACGTTGAGTTACCTTGTGCATGAAATGTCCCATGTAAATAAAGCCGCTTTGCCTTGATTGATTTACAACATCTGAGTGACACTTAATCTCAGAGAGTGCGATTGTATTTCAGTAGGTGCTGCTGTTTTGCTTAGCAATTCATCTTTTAATGTCCGCATGTGAATAGTGTTTACAAAATGAGCAGTGATTGCTGCTTGCAATTGTTTTTAAATCACAATAAAATAAGTACTTGCAAGTAAGTCCAGTTAAACCTGTTTTTTTTTTTTGCCTGACGGGAAAGAAAACAGGCCCATAATTGGGGTGAGGAATTTGTTTGAAGTGACTGGGCTGTTAATTGAAGCACAGTGACTATTAGAGCGGAGGCCATTAATTGTTTCTTATGCGTGAGTTGCAGCACTAAAACCTAATCAGGCCTGAACCAAAGCAGTGCAAAACAATCCTGAACAGGAGAATGAGGTGAGCTGCTTCTATTGGATGGCAAACAAGTCTGCTCTGTTCCCTCTCACAACGACGCAAACACCCTCTTCTACCTTCGCCCGTCGAGAAAAATACCAAAAGTAAGAAAACTCTACCCATGCGCACAGTTAGACTGCAGCTCTGCGCTACACTTCCGCTGGGCACGAAATTAGGCCCCCTAAAGTTCTCAAACTACAATACTGTATGTCCATCATGTGGCGTGATGCGCCATTCACACCCACGTCAGTGTTATCAGTGTACGAGGTGTGAACACCAAGGACATTAAGCCACAGAGGCTCATGCATTTCACACACACTGTACCCAGTGGACTGTTGCCAAGGCAACTGGAGACCGCTGACAAGGGGCTTATTGGTTTCATGAAGTGACTGTTGGCCGCCATGTCAAAGAGCATCTCTAAGTGTGTGTGTGTGGGGTGTGTGTGTGTGTGTGGGGGGGGGGGGGGGGGTATGCGTGTGTGTGTATGCGTGTGCGTGAATGTTCGCTCTCCCACAGGGCACTAATGAAAGGCATTCATCATTTTGGTCTTCCTATTTTTGCTACTGATTCCAGAAGACCTCACACACGCACACACGCACACATGCGTACGCTGCTAATCGTTTCCATCACAGTGCCTACAGCTTGTGAGTGTGTGTGGAGGAGGATAGACTACATGGGGGGGCAGGAGATAACGTATTAAGCATTCCTCTAGTCTGTACCAACTCCCAAACACCAGTGAACACGCAGCATCTAAGTGTGAGTGCGACTGTGCGTGTGTGTGTGTGTGTGTTTGCCGGTTGAGCTCAGGCGGCTGGAATAAAGAAATGCTAATCTGCTCATTGAGTATTCAACAAACCAAACGTTTGCCTTGGGAAAAGGGTAAGCTTAAGGGACTAATTACTACACGCTGTAACGTTCGTCTTTGGCGCTTTCTCCCTTCACTAACCATGCTGCTCTTTTTTTTGTCTCCATTTGCACATCTCTGAATCTTAAAACACACCCAAGGCCAAAACCTTAGACCGTTTTTTAAAACTGATCTGAGAACAGGAACATCACATCCTAATAATAATATTATTAACGGGGACATATTTTAGAAAATCCACTTTTAATTGCTTATATACAAATTAGGGATGTTTGATACCATTTTTTCCAGACCAATACGAGTACGACTACTCAACTCTCGATTACTCACCGATATCAAGTAACCGATACCACTAGTACTTTTGATACATAACATTTCTATTAAACCAATGACAGATACTTTTAAAGAAATATCTATATATCCCAATGAAGCAACCTTCCTTCTAAATTAACAAAATTGATGGCAATGTTCTGTGATCTTTTTTCCATTTGTTCATAATATTTACATACAATCAAATGGATTTAAATAAACATACAATCAAATGGATTTAAATAAATAAATCAAATGAAACAGATATCCAGTGGCCAGAAAAGTTATAATCAAAATATGTGGTTGGACAACTTCCTCTCAAGGAATACAGTGAAGAGCAAAGAATTAAACGGAATACAAAAGTGCTTTCCAATTAAAAGAAATCAAGTAATCCATCCATCTATCTATTGATCCATCCATCTATCCATCTATCTATCTATCGATATCTATTGATCCATCTATTCATCTCTAGTATGGTTTGATTGGCTTGGCGGGAAGCAATGAATCAGAGTCAGTTTGCAAACATGGCAAAGGTTCTCAGATGGTGAGAGATGGGGGGAAGACTTACCTTCACAGAATCTCTCTCTGATGAGGTCGACATGAAGAAAAAGAGAAATAAAACATTCATAATCAGCACCGTGCACAGTAATGTGAAACACACAGACAAATATTGTTAATTGGCTGGATTTATGTGATGGACGCTGTTTAAAGGTGATCTGATGCAACATAAGGTAACGCCACAACGTAATTAAGGAACGCCTTTGAACAAACAGCAGCTCGTTAATATTCAACAGGTACCATAGCAAAATAGTTTAAAACTGTTCTTCTTCCACGTTCACAGATCCAGTTCAAAGAAGAACATTTTTTGTTGGACGACTAGTGCTGCATTCCAAAACAAAAACCAACACCGGCACACACGCAGACGAGGATTTACTGTACCTCTCGGGTGCTCTTCGGTGCTGTCCTGGTGTTTCCTCTCGTCTTTGAGGGGCAGCTGATGGCCGAGGGCCGAGGAGAGCGCCAGCAGGCTGGCAGTACCGGCGCCGGGGGGTAGGGGGGGGTGAAGGCCTGCAGGGTGCGGCGTGAGCGGGACAGGGATGGCGTGGCCATGGGAGAGGTGCTGAGCTTGAAGCTGCTGCTGCTGACACACACACGCACACACACCACCACAAACACATGTACACACACAGGCGTATGGATAGTCGGTTGAGCACTTATTCCATATCCTCGTTATCTAGATCCGTGTACTAAGTAATACACTCTTTGTCCTGACTAGGAAGACAATTCCGCACACTAGTAGAATGATTAGCAAATGTCTCATTCTACTAGCATAAACTGTTTTACTAGTCTGGACAAAGTGTCACTGCACACAGGCCTTACGATGGATATCCAACATTTTTACACAAGGCAACATCTGTGTACTTTAGTAATTATGACAAATGTATTTTTTTTCTAACAGAAGCAAAACACAAAGTGTCTGAACATTTTTCTAATGCGATTTCAATGTGTGTGTGTGTGTGTCTGTGTTGATGCGTGCAAAAAAAAAACAAAAAAAAACTACTCACTCCAATGATGGCATTGAGTTCAGCCATGGTGACCTGCTTGGCCCTCTCCACCGCTTGAACCACCTGCTGCTGATGCTGAGACAAAATTTGCAGTTAATAGAAGAGATCAGGACATATCAGATACATTCAAATGCTCAAGATCCACTGGGAAAATGGTGAGCTCTTTGAACAAAACAAAGGATGGACAAAGGTGATTTTTTTGCCACCTAGTCATACAACAGGAATATAATTGCTCCCCTCCTGGGACTCTGTCAAAGACCAAATAAGACTTTCCAATAATACACAAAGTAGCACCTTACAGAATCTCTCCTATCGGAGGATTAATGTATGACCTTGATGCTCTAGAGTATGTGTGGGACGTCGCAGCTTTAGCTCACTTGACTATTAAACAAGGGGGGGCATATGGCCCAGGTGTAATATATTAGCTAACATCTTCACTCATTAATGCCTGTCCATTAAGAATGTTAGTTGCACTACAAGCAAGAGAAGAAATCTAATCTGGCTTCCCAGTCAACTGAAAACTAGAGTAGTTGCTATAATCAGGTAAGCCCCAGTTTGAATGACCTCTAGTCCTGACTTGTGAGAAGAAACTGTAAAAAGATTATCAATATTGACCAATATATCAAAACACCTTTCTACCAGCAAGAAAGCTATAAAAGCTCGGCTCTATAGAGCAGCGGCCCCCAAACGTTTTAGTGTCACTGACCGATATAATTGTATATTTACTGGAGTGGTTGCCCCTTTCATCATGCTTTGCCGTAGCCGTGTTCTTGAACACGCGAAAAAAACAGGTCGAGACACAAAGAAACATTGAACAAACTCTTGCAAACTCATCCAAAGTGTAATGAAATAGAGAAGCACGGATCCAGAGATTCTTCCAGGTTCATCACCGGAAAGTAGGCCAGAGATGAAAGAGACTATCAGGGGTGAAAATGAACAAGTTTGCAGGGATGAAGTGTAGCTGCAGCGTCTATCCTGCCTCCATGCCGCACAACCTTCATCTGCAGAAAATAACATCTTTAGCCACTATTAATTACAGTTCATTGTATACCACAGGTGGATAATTGAGGGACAACAAATTACTTTGCAAGTTAGTTTGTTGTTGCCAAGCGTTTATCTCCAGTAGACTTGATTATTAGGGTTGGCCTGGCTCAGTGGTAGAGTGGTCGCGTGTCACCCCCTAGAGGTTGGGGGTTCGATCCCCAACCTTTGTGACCAGTATCCTTGAGCAAGATACTGAAGCCCCAGTTGCTCCTGATGCTGCGTCATCAGGAGGTAAATGAGGTACAGTGTGAAGTGCTTTGAGTACTGATTGTAAAAAAGGGGCAATAGAAATGACAGGCCATTTAGTGTAATGGTCTTCTTACTCCCTCAAAAGAGCATCACACTGCTGCAGCTCGGGTTCTGATCACAACAAAGTCATCAGAACATATTACTCCAGTCGTATAGATTGGACACTGGAGTAATATGTTCTGGCTCCTAATCGGCTGTAGAATAGATTTTCAAATTCTGCTACTGGTCTATAAAATTACTGGATGGTTTGGGTCCTGAATACATTAAAGAAAATGCTGATTGAATATAAATCCAGTAGGACTCTGACATCCGCAGACTCGGGTCAGTTAATGGAGCCCAGAGAAAAAGGAAACATGGTGAAGCTGCATTTAGTTGCACACAAATGGAATAATCTGCCAACAGAAGTGAAGTCGGCCCCCAAGTGCAAATGCATTTAAATTCAGGTTTAAAACTCTCTTTTTACCCCCCGCCATGTCTTTCATTAAGGTCTCCAAACATTTTTTATTGATTATTTTAGAAACGTGCTCAAATTTCTTTACTTTACTTTTAAATGTTTTTAAAGTTTTCTGTTAATGTGTTGAAATGTTGCCGATGTATGTACTTTTGGTATTTTTTTGTAAGATACTTTTGTTTTCTCTGCTTTGCTTCCAAATGTCATTAACTGTTGTGTGCGTAATGCTTGTAGGTGTTGGTTTTTTTTTTTTTTGCTTGTGTGAAGCACACTGAATTGCCTTGTGTATGAAATGTGCTATGTAAAGAAAAATGCCGTGCCTTACATTTGTGACCGCTGAGTGTGCAATGTACAATTCGACTACAATATCACAACAGAAGTCAGATTGAAAATTAGTGAACACAATGTAACCCCCCAAAAAGAACGAAGGGCCAATCTCCTAACATAAAAGATGCTCCTCCAACACCTTCCGACAGTGCATATAGGGTGACGGGTGCCGTGTTAATATGATTGCGTTCCCGTTCACATTCACAACCGCCAAGTGTAGCAGCGAATCCAAACAAAACAGCAAAAGCCTCTTTCCTCTGGCTGCCTCCATCCTCTGCGGGCCTCGCAACTGTGCAGCAAGCGGCAACACTGCTGTCTAATGCCATTATTTCTAATCCACTTTAAACCCTCCTAATCCAGGGCTAATCTGGAGGAGAGTTGTGGAGTACACACTCGCCGGTTACTGCTGTTCCCACCCCTCCACTAAAACACACATACACACGCAAGCACTTCCAACTCCTTCCAGAGGAGGCCTTTTATCTGCTCAACACACACATACACAGAAGCATTCCCTGGTAAACATATTATTGTACTATTAAAACACTGTACACATTTGCGGCACAAATCGCATATTCTTCCCTGCATATGTTAGTGGGAGACATTTAATAGGTTCAAGCATATCTGCCTACCCTGAGCAGGGGGGGGGGATAAACCCAGGATAATCTGTTGGCGCGCATGTGCGCGGTGACCATGTGAGCGTGCATGCGCGTCCATGCTTGTCTGCAGCGTTTCGCAATCCACCCCACCCAACACATCTCGACCCCCCCCAGCCCCCACACACACACCCCTCACTCCGTCTCTTCCTTAACTAACAGTGACAGCCATTTTTTTCTCCTTACCTCTTGAGAAAGGAAGGGGACGACTTGGGCGCAGATTGCGTTCAGCCGCTTGACAATCTCCGCCTGAAAGACAGAGAAGTGGGCACGTAAACACAAGCGACTGATAACGATAAACACTACGCACACGCCACAAATGCTGCCATCTAGTCGATTCCGAAACGTAAATAGCGACATAAACACTCATCAAAGTCCGTATGGCAAGTTGATGTGGTATCAGAATGTGATTTACAGTTATGCTATGCTGTTGAAAGCTTTTATATTAGTGCTACGCACTCATGGCAGAAGGGCTTTTTGAAGAAGAAAAACTTGTGGCTCATACGGCAAGAGGTACTTGTCAGTCAGTGAGTGACTTGAAAAGTGCAGGCCTAATGCATAAAATACATCTATGATTAATTGAATGCATTAGGGAAAAAAAACACTTCATTAACTGCTGAACAATCTAATGAGAAGTAATGCAAATCTGTCTTGAACAAAGATACAGTAGGCATTGATTTGTATGACATTGATCCCTAGGGATGGACATTTGATTCCATGTTACTGATCGATGGATTATTTTTGAACGGGACAACAACTTTAAAATATAACTTCTTGATATTTATGGCAACAATGTTAATTAGCACAACAAAGCAAGCAAGTTGCTTGATCCAAAACGTTGTTGCCGAGTTGTTTTTACTAATATCTTTAAAGTGAGGGACAATAAAAGGAACTATTTGCTCTCTGTAAACTCGTATTTCTTTGTTGAGACGCCACACTTCACAACAGCAAAACTTTAAATCATTTTTGTTGAATCCATCTTGAAATTTTATTGAAGTTTGTTGCGTTGAAATGTGGAGTTCACCCAATTTTGTTTTTTCCTGGGGAGAGTGAATCAACAGTACCACAGCTGGTTTTCAGTCAAGTAGTGCATTGCATTTTGCCTCAATAGCTTCAAAACATGACTAATAATACACAATTACAGAGAAGTATTCCATTCGTATCTTGTATTCGCCATTTCTTGCCCAAAGTCATCTGGGATGGGCTCCACCTCCACCGTGACCCTCATAACGATAGGCAGTATAGAAAATGACTGGATCTGGATCCGAATCATTAAAAGTGATCCTTTGTTTGACTGTGGAGGTGTTTGTAATGTTATGCCTGGTGGTAGTACAACACAGATAAGAAGTATGTGTGAAAAGCCTGACTTTTAGGTGGGCAAAACCCAACGATGAAAGTAAAAGTAGGCAAAAGTTCAATGCAATCGAAATGCAAGGGGGCTTAAATCTAACCTTACACCACTCAATTCATGTCTATGACCTTGACAGAGGTGAAGTTGCAGTTGAAGTTGGTATCAGCACTAACACAAGCCGCCAGAGGCCAAGAGAGTGGACACACGCACACACATTTACGTGAACGCACCTCCCCAAGCTACTCTGTATTCATCAGATGTTTTTACTCAACCCAAGGGTTGGCTTTTAAAGATTATAAAGCAAACCCACCCCCGCTAGGTGTTTTTTTTTTTTCAACAGGAAATTGCCTGATCCACCTTCCCAAAGGAAGTGCTAGAAGTGCAATTTAAACCCAGCGACCATGCAAACAAGAAAAGAGGCCGAAGACAGCAACCCGCACGCAATAAAACACCCCGCGTCCACTGGAATGACTCCTGTATGAATTTGTATGAATGACGACGTACTGCGCCATATAAAAAAACAATTTCTTTGCTATGCTGCATACCGGAAGAGGCAATTACACAATTTTGTGGATCTTGGAGTGACGCCCATTTTGGGGGGGGGGTCAATTAACGGCCCAAGGGACTCAAAATATCCATATCTGTTGGGACCTAATATTTACATATCGTCGCTTTCCGGTGAAAAACACTTATGTACATTTTTTTTTCAATTTTATAATTTTTACGTGAATGGTGTTTCCGCGTTACAGACATCACAATAAAGTGAAAATTACATTTTTTTTTCCAAAATTGGACACAATTTTTTTTCAAAGGACAGTAACTGTAATGGCAGAAATTCTGTTTTACCATTAGCTTCAACGTTGATTCCACTTTTGGCGTTCTTGTAAAAGATGTAAAATATAGAGTATTTAAATCCTGCTGTAATCGAGTAGGACTGTGTTTTGACTCTCGGTGCCACTGTAGGTTACAGTAAAGGCAGTGGCTCACTGTCGACCACTTATCGCAGTGGATGTCGCTTGAAAGTGTAAAAAAAAAAAAAAGCAGCAATGCCTCCCGCCTTAACAGCTCACATCCGATAAATGAAACCAGGCAGGCGCCCTGAGTCAGATTGGGTCAGAGAGAAGATCAAATGTCCATCTCCCCAGTGGAACTTTGTAAGCATCACATCAGCACCTCTTTTCACCACCAGCTAATACACCTAATGGACCCCTCTGTATGAACGCTGCATTCCCCTGGGACTGACTGACAGACCCTGCGTGTGTGTAAGGCAGTGTGAGGCCAGGCAAGGGAAACGAGTTGTGGAACAAAGGGCACCACACAGAATGTCAAACTGCAGGATAAAAGCATAGATATGACACGGCCAACGCTCACCTTGTTCTCTTTTAAAACAGCATTCTCTTCTGGCAAGCATACATAATGGTGAGTTTTTTCTATTTGGGCAACGGGTGAAATGCTAAAAGCTGCAAACCTCAAAAGGTGAAGGAGGACATATGTTAAGTTGCAGAAGAAGTGAGAGTTAGGCCTTTGGTCAGAACCGAGAAATGCCAACATCATCACAAAATGTAGATGGAAAAAGATTTGAGGGTTTCAGAGTGGTTTAAAAAAGGAACACCCAACAAGTGCATATGTTTAGACCAACGCCGACCATGCCTAAAACTAAACCCAGTTGTATCTGGACGTTTTTGTAGCCCCCTTTCAGTTCTTCTTTTAGGCTGCTGTCACATTAGCGTCCTTTGGTGTGTAATCGGATCTAATCGTAATCTAATTTAATCCTTTGATTTGTTTTCCCTCTTGGCATAAACAGTTACTCAGGTGCTGACCAAATAAATAAACCGCCATGAGACTATCTCTTAGGTTGTGTTCAAAACAAACTCTGGTGGATTTGTGATAAAAAAGCGAATTGACAGGAATCAGATCCAGGTAACAAATGAATGAATCATGTAAAACTCTGAACAACAGAAACCGACAAAACCATTGGTTTAATAAACACGCCTGGCCCTGTTTTCGTAGACGGGTGCCCGTGCGCTCTGCGTAAAAATGGGTGCATTTTACTCACTAGTCTGCATACAAAACCTTTACCCCCTCTTGTGAGCCTACAACCAATAAGAGAAGTAAAGAAAGATTTTTTTTTTTTAGACACATCCTGGTTCCTTTGGTTTGTTTTACAGCGTGAAAGGAAACCTGTACAAGGCGAAGAAGCGGGTGAGATTCACAAATCTATCATTACTGAGTCAGACCGGCGAAAGTAAACTATAAATATGTGTGAAAGCAGCCTGAGTTTGCTTTCGCTTTCTGAGAAGTGCATTTGTGGTCGGTGCATCCGGTTCGACTGACTGCTAAGGTTAGATCACCTGTCGGCGCACTTCAGGCACCAAAGTTATTCCAGGTAATTTAAAGTCGTTTTAATTTTCTATCCAAATCTATCTCCAATAGTGGCACTGAATGCTAAAATCACTTTAAATCTTTCAAGTGAATCGAATGCATCCCCATCTGCCGCAGTAAATGAGTTGTCAGCCCTGGTTGAGAACGCTGCCATTCCTCACTATCACGCCGTCTTATTACTTCCGCCTCTCGCCACCCGTCCATCGCTTGCTTTATTTCTCTTTCAGTCACACTAATTTGCAATTGATTAGCTGTCTTCTTGTAGCTCAGTCGCCGGATCCAAAGGCCTCGCGGTCCCCTGTCTCCCTTCCCTTCCTACCGCGCTCCTCGCCAGCCTGAGCTCAGTCCACAAGTCAATTTCTCTTTAACGAGTGTTGGTACATTTTGCTCCCCGGGCGACGCGGTCCTTCTGTGTAAATAAAACAGAGAGCCGAGCCAAAAATCAATGGGCCTATTACCCTCGGAAAATGCTAAACAAGCAATATCATAGATTCACTTGGTGGGAGAGAGCGTCTGACATAATGGGACCGGAGCTGGAGGGCCCGGCAACACCCTCGCCGCCCCCTGCCCATATTCAATCTCCACATCCATTCAGCGTGCAATGGGGGGGGAAGTTAAGTAGAATTTTCAGGTATGCTGTTCTGATGACTTTAATTTTATTCCCTACATATGAAAACATAAAATCTACTACGACTTTGTCAAGATAGGCTCTTTACGACACAACATAAAAAAGATTATAAATATAACGGGGTAAAGTCAATCGCGATGATGGAGATCTTGTGATCGTAGAGGTAGGGCGTTTAAAGGGGAAATCAACCGACACATTTTTTTTCAAGAATATGTTCCCAGCAGGCCCACTCGTTGAAACACGGCATTCTGATTAATATTGCATTTGTGGGATATGAGTTAAGCAGCAAAATCCACCCCTTTTCAGCCATCTCAGGGGGCGGCCATTTCGTCATTTTTGTCGCCTGAAAATGACATCACAACTACTCAGGGCTCAGGTAACGATCAATCACGGCTCAGCTTCAGAAAACAGGTCAGCCGTGGTTGGTGGTTACCTGAGCCTTGAGCAGTTGTGATGCCATTTTCAGTCGACAGAAGTGAAAAAAATGGCCGCCCCCAGAGATGGCTAAAAACGAGTGGCTTAACTCTTATTCCACAAACGCAATATTTATCAGAATGCCTTGTTTCAACTAGTGGGTTGGCATGGAACATATTCTTGAAAAAAATATGTTTAGGTTGACTGAGGAAGTCATATGTTCCCAGAGGTCCCACTAGTTAAAACACGGCATTCTGATAAATATTGCGTTTGTGGAATAAGTGTTAATCCACTCGTTTTGAGCCATCTCTGGGGGCAGCCATTTTGACTTGTGTCGACTGAAAATGACATCACAACTGCTCACAACGACCAATCGCGGCTGACCTGTTTTCTGAAACTGAGCCGTGATTGGTCATTGTGAGCAGTTGTGATGTCATCTTCAGTCGACAGAAGACAAAATGGCCGCCCCCAGAGATGGCTAAAAACGAGTGCATTTTGCCGCTTAACTTATATTCCGCAAAGGCAAAATTAATCAGAATGCCGTGTTTCGACTAGTGGGACTGCTCGGAACATATTCTTGAAAAAAATATTTTTTGGTTGCCTTTGAGTAAAGAAGTTGAATCGGCACTTATACTTTTGCCAGCCTTTTTTTGAAACAAGTATGCGTATTTCTACTTAAGTACAGAGTTCCGAGACCCTAAGTACCTTCGCCACCTCTGTCGGGCAGTCGTACTGTCACATCGAATGTCAACGACACATTTTGCACAGAGGCTTGCTTGTGTAGGAGAGTGCACACAAACGTCCAGCTAAAATCATTTGGATCTACAAGACACACACAAATGCAGATGGAAGAGATTCGCCCTCCGCAGTGGAAATCATTGGACTGCCCACCCACTGAAAACAAACAACGGCCACATTTGTATTTGTTTCCATCTTGGCTTTATAGACCGCCGCACGCACACAAAGGGCCTCAAAAAGTGGCCAGCAGCAGGATTTATATGGACACCCCATATTTCATCACGCGTCTCTGATTAGTGCGCCGTGAAAAGCTGCGTACGTGTGCAACATTCCCTCGTGGAAACAAGCACACACTTGTCATACAGAAACACATTAACACTCTCCAATTTATGCACACACATACACAATACAACACAAAGAACGACGCACACACACAAATTAAATCAATAACTGCAATGTGCATACAGCCACACATATACAGTACACACACTATGTAAACATGTAGCGTATACAAACAGGCTGCCACACACAAGCAGACAAACACACAATGCATGGCGAAGCATTTTTCAGCTCCTTTCAGTCTTGGACACAAACACACGCGCACACACACGTTTGTGTGTGCAGGTGAATGCGTGGCTTGCCGTGGCCCATTTCACCTTGCAGCTGATGAGCGCTTAACACAGATGTTTATGCTAATGACACCACCCTGGGGGGTTGGAAGGGGGGGGGGAACTGTATGGTTGCAAATGCTCCTTTATGACCATAATCTCATCCATAAGAGTCTTTTTTTTTTTCATTTATTCAATACGAGGAAGTCCTTTTATGCAAGTGGAAACAGATTATTCTAATGAACAGAATAATAAGGATTACTGGAGGAGTTATGACCAAGTACAATGGGTCTCAGACTTCTCAAACAAGTACCACCTCAAAAAATACTTTGCTCTCAAAGAGTATCGCCATAATGACCAACATTGAAATTCGAAGTCTCAAATGTTGATTGAAAAAGAGTTTTTATGACTATAAAGTGGACGGCACGGTGGTCGACTGGTTAGCACGTCCGCCTCACAGTTCAGAGGTCGTGGGTTCGATCCCGGCTCCGGCCTCCCTGTGTGGAGTTTGCGTGTTCTCCCCGTGCCTGCGTGGGTTTTCTCCGGGTACTCCGGTTTCCTCCCACATTCCAAAAACATGCATGGTAAGCTGATTGGACACTCGAAATTGCCCCTAGGTGTGATTGTGAGTGCGGATGTTTGTCTCTGTGTGCCCTGCGATTGGCTGGCAACCAATTCAGGGTGTCCCCCGCCTACTGCCCGAAGACAGCTGGGATAGGCTCCAGCACGCCCGCGACCTTTGTGAGGAGAAGCGGTATAGATAATGGATGGATGGATGACTATGAAGTGTCCCCAAAGTGTTTATCCCCCCCCCCAAAAAATCAATTATTGCTTTTATAACATTCGTCGGAAATCCCAACGTCCCATCACTGTTGAGCTATTTTTTTCAAACAGGCTTGCCCGCTCATGTGACCATGAGGGGCTACCTGGTCCACACTGGTGACCCCGAATTAGAGAGCAGCCCCAGAGGCGGAGTCAGAACATTTTACTGTGGCGTGGCCAGCGTGACACAGCGACTCAAAAAGTGGTGACACAGTGGCACAAGATGACACTGATGTGATCAATTATCACTGACGGTCGACATCATTTTGCTAACTGCCGATCAACGGCCGTATATATATATTCTTTTACTCGAGTGTTCAGTGCTTGGCGCCGAGGTACCAACTGCTCCAATATAACACAATGGAGTAGACCACGATATTCAACAATCTCTTGCAAACAAAGGGCTGAGTGAACTATCTTTATTTATTCAGAGCACACTGCGGGAAGGTTTGATTTCAAGCATTTATCAATTTGACCTGGTTTTTATTTTTGGGCTCTCATGTCAAACTCTTGGACCATCATTTGTAAGAACCACCCCATATATGTACATTTTATTACATGAAACCCTGACTGTGGATGATATGATAAACAATGACTTCTAGGCCATGTGGATCGTGTGCTAAAGTGTGAAATTAATAATCTTGAATAAAGCTAGCTACAATTTCAATCATATTTGTGATCTGTGTTCTGGTCTTTGTATAATTCGCAAACCAATTTATGTACATCAGTGGTGAAAAACTAACAAACTGGATTATTTGTTATGGTCCAACTAGTAGTCAGTGAATTTCAACAGAATGCTTCTTCCAGCAGTCACAGCAGTTTTGGTTTGAGTCACAACTCTGAAACGTTGCCTACCTGTTTGTGCATCTCGATGTTGAGTCCATATGACATTTCGTAGTACTGAAAAACAAAGATCAGAGCAAAGCAAATGAAACGTGGTGTTTTTCTTTTCGCATCAAAACACACACCATTTCGGGGTGTGAAACTCACCATAACATAGTGTCTCTGCATCTCCGTTTTCTCACTTGCCAGTTTCTCACACTCCATTTTCAGACTGTGAGGTAGATGTGGTGGGGGAAAAAAAAAGAAAAAAAGAAATCTGTGTCACATAAACACATTCTGCACACTCTTAGCGATTCATTTTTGTCACAAATGTAACAATGTAAGGATGTAAAAGCAAAAGATGCGCGCGGCCACATCCTGCTACTTTAATGTGGCATTTCGGATCTCACCAGCTTCCCCTGCAGACACTTACTCAGCACGTACATCTCAGTAATTAATGGATCAATAGACAACCACACAAACCTCAACATAAGGCCCGAATTGCACCATCGACAAAAAACTGCTATATAACGAGGGTCCATATCACAAGTGTGGTTACACTAAAGCTTAACCCTTTCCTATTTCTCATCTATTACAGGAAACTATCCACTTACCACTATGACTCTTTAGTGTGAGTGTTTTATGAGATAGTAGTGGGCTGAACCTTATCAGTGCAGGTAAAGCAATGCTGCTGACACACCAATAACGGGGTGAACTACAAGTACATTCGTGGCTTTTCCTGGTTACAATGACGAGCAACTGTGATACATCTTTTTTTTTTTTTCACACACTCATTATATTCATATGCGCCTCCAAATGCTGAAATGATTTAGGAGACACATGGACAGACATGAGTTTTTTTGTTGTTGTTTTTTACAGACAAGCTTTGAAAACTGCTTTTATGTAAGTGGTACATTACACAAAGACCTCAAATAATAAAGAAATTAATAAACACCACACCTCGAAAAGGTGCCTCTGTTTTCCCCTCAGAAAAAAATAATAGTGGGTGCCTTTGGGTTGCTTTACTTTTACATTTCAAGTGCATGGTTAGCATAGTTTAAGACGTTTCATTCTAGTTTGTTTTTACTTTTGTTTTATTTTTTTTAGTTCAGTTAGTTTTAATTAGATTTCACGGTGGGTTTGTTAATTTTTTTATTTTTTTGAAAATGCTTCATTTTAGGTGAGGTTTAATTACTTTTAGTATTAGTTTTACTTTTTGTTATATGGAGTATGCTTCATTTTTGTTACGTTTACATCAGTTTTAGTATTCATTTCACTGTTTTATGGTATTTTATGGGGTAATTGTGGCAAGGTTAAAAAAAAAACAAAGTCAATAAGTATTGTGTAATCAAGTAAACTAAACTACAATTCCTAAACGACTGTTCGACCTTATATGTTCTGTACAGTTATATGTAAACAAATACATTCCAAATAAACCCAAAAAGCTCATCATGTATGAAAATAATTGACAAAGACAAAAACAAAGACATTTTCGCTATGATTATGGTTAGTTTTATAAACATCAAATGTAGTTTCAGTTAGTTATATTCAGGGTTTTTTCCTGGCTCAGATTGAGGCAGAGGTGGTACCATCCTGACCATGGGCCATGACATGCATGAATTCTGAAAATTCAACTGACTCGCTTTCTTTTACAGGGAACATACTAATTCCAATAAGAATGACTATTATAAAGCATTCATTTATTAAAACTAGTGCCATAATTTTTAAAGTCCTGTGTGTAACAAGCCCTTAATCATATGCGCAACAGCGTGCCCATATTTGGAAGTGCTGACGTAGCGGCCGACCTGGAAGAAAAAAGTGAGGCTTTTCGTACTGGTTTAAAAAATGTGTATTTTATCGTTACAAAAGATAGCCGAGTCTTTCCTCATTTAAAAAAAAAAAAGTACAATCAAGAGGAGACAAGTAAATGCACTTTATTTATCAAGGATTCCTCCATTGTCCTCATGCCGTGACTTGTAAATAAGTCCGCCAAAATAGCAGTAAATCGCTTGCCAGCCCCTCCCCTATTGGAAACACTTTCCATTGTCACGACAGCGCCGCCGTAAAGTAGAATGTTTTATCCGAGGGGATATGCCGTCGCGGTAGACGTCTGAGTACGCGCAGCGCTGCCCAGCAACGCTCCATTCTGTGGTGCCGCCCCTCACCACATACACAATGAATGGCGTTGACAACGGCAGTGAAAAGGGCTTGAGTCTTTAAGAGCCGAATGAAACTGGGAAAAGTCGCGGGTTGGC
This sequence comes from Filicampus tigris, assembly GCF_054856515.1. Classification (NCBI taxonomy): domain Eukaryota; kingdom Metazoa; phylum Chordata; class Actinopteri; order Syngnathiformes; family Syngnathidae; genus Filicampus; species Filicampus tigris. Next base: position 9,648,956 of record NC_141221.1, on the reverse strand, counting down.
CAGGCCTGATATAGCGCCTCCATAGCGGTGAACGCTGCAACTGCAGTTAAAATACGCTGAGGGACATCAATCGAGCTGTGTAAAGCAATATCAGCCGCTCTGGCTGGAGGCGGGCAACAATTACCTGGAGGCGCAATTTTCAATGCAGGAAAAACCCTGTTAATGTTTTTTTTTTTTTTTTTTTAAGCACTCTCGTTTTTATTTTATTTCATTCACGGAAATGTTTTTTTCAATTTTAATTTTTGTTTTTTCTTAATTTTCATAATTTTTTTCATTTTGTTAACGATAATAACTTTGGTACAGACGTTACATTTGTAAAGCTGCTGATGTATACAATGATCTTATAAAAATGTTTTTTACAAAGAAAATGCCAAACCCCAGTCAAAAAAAAAAAAACTCTTCAGTTGAGATGTGCTCAGCCAGTAGCCACTATGAGGAAATATGTTTTCAGGATTTTACTTTATTACACTGAAAGAGACACCTTTTGTTTTAATAAACAACATTCAGTTTCATAACATCAGAAGAAGAAAGAAGCACATTTAAGTTTTCTCCTAATGTTTTTTTATTTGGTTTCTCTGTCTGACAAGAAAACTATTCAATTACCTCCTTGTTAAGAAGCACATGGCTATCAATTGAAATACTTACGTAACGCATCATTGACTTTTAAAAACTAAATGCATTGAGGGATACAGATAAGAGATTCTTGTTACTTTCAAAGCTTTTTTTCCCATTACTGTATCTTCCTCTAAATAACAAAACATCTCCTGTACTTATTCTTGGTTTTTCCTACCGCTGAGTTGCATAATCCAGCTCGCTTCAGTTCTTTGAAAACCACTGGCCAACACTCACCAGGTGACTGGACAATAATTACAGGGGCGGCCAGAGGTGGGTGATTATTATGCATTGGTATGGCGCTTGTGGTTCTGCCTGGAGCAATACATTTCACACTTCATCATGTCGGCTAAAAAGTATTTCACACCTCTTGCACTCGCAGAGGCAGACGTGCATGCGGAGGTTGATGGGGTTTACCTGTGGTTAGTCACCAGTGTATAATAGGCGAAACTAGGGCGAACGTGGCCTCGGCACAATGGTTGTCCAGTAACTGTTTATGTTTTGTATCATGTCAATGTAATGCATATTTCATTGAAATATGGGTAGTATAGTGGAAGTCCAATTGGGTCCCTTAAGGCAGAGGTTCTCAAACTGGGGTCCCAGGACTCCTGGGGGAACCAAAAGAAGTTTCCAATAGCCGACGATGTCGTGTCATTTAAAAAAAAAAAGTGTGTATCTACTGTATGTTTTACAGTATCGCAGTTTGCGAGTCAAGATTTGCATTTTGTGCCTCGCCAAAACACGTTGCGTGACTAGACAAATGATAAATTGAGAATCAGAGATTTGTAAGTTTATCTGATCACTGAAAGGCGCAGACAGGCCTAAAAAGCTGTGCTTTACACACGCGCATTAATGTTGCGCAACACACATAACCTACATGCGTGTAGTGGGTCGTGGCAAGCTCAATGTTATTTGCGCCACACTAGGTAGCTCGCAACGATCTTTAGCCTATTTTCCATTAATTGAATGTTTATTAGTGTATTGGGGAGAATTTTTAGGGTTTCATCATTATTATTTATTCTCAGTGCATTTAAATGGGCGGCGTCAATTATACACAAATTTAGGCAATTTGTTGGCCGGGCCGGTCCCAATCCCCTGTGAATAGTGGGGGTTGACTTTACAGCATCTTCTGATTGTATTGGTGATCAGTTATCAGTTTTTTTTCAATTCACTGATCAGTGACTGCGATTTGGACCCTAATGGTGTCCACGGTGGACGAGTAGGTACTGATTAGCATCACAGTTCTGAGGTTGGGGGTTTGAATGCAAGCTCTGCATTTCTGCCCACAGTCCAAAAACATGCATGTAAGTTCACTGATGACTCTGATGTTGACAATAATATGAGTGGGAACGGCTGTTTGTACCCTGCGATTGGCCCATTTCTCAAAGTCAGCTAGGATAGGTTCCAGGTCACCTGCGACCAAAAATGTATGGCTGTGTTTCTCTCACCTGTGATATTGAGCCTGGAGAAACTGGAACTCCTCCTTGATCCGGTCGCAGGATTCCGACACGGTGAACTTAAATGGCTGTCCGGGCTGGGGTAGGACCACAAACCGAAGCGAAAGAACCGTGGAAGAAGATGGACAGGAAGAAGAAGAGAGGAGAAACTGAGACAACTGAGGTTCCACTGTCATGACCACAATGGGCCTTTGTCACTCACTCTGCCTTTCTGCTTCAGCCAGCCTCCTTCATCATGTCTCTCTTTAGCCACACACACACGCACACGCGCGCGCGCACACACACACACTCACTCACGCACGCGCGCGCGCAATAGTCTGTCAATGAGCGCAATTGTCCGAGCGAGCGCGCAACGGCACGAAAACTCGTTCCAAAGTGATTACGCATCAGGCGCGCGGTGTGTCTCTTTATACAGTATAAGCTTTTTGTTGTTAACACGGCTCGGGCTCTGTACTTACCGGGTGCCGCGCCGGCGGGTACATCTTGCTCAAGTCTCGAATCATTAAAAAGGCATTGAGAAGTTCCTCCTTCAAAAAACAAAAGAGTCAAGCGTGGCTTGCTCCCGTGCGTAAAAGGTCAGTCAGTCTGTCAGTCAGTCGGTTAGAAGCTGGCCAGCTGAGTGAGACCATCCTCGACCCTTTGGCTGGTCGCCATTCTCACATAGAAATCGGGAGAAAGTCTCACACCGCGTGACAGTCAGGTGCGTAAGAGAATATATCCCCGCGTAGTCGCTTAATTGCTGAATTTCCTCTTCTTAGTGGTGGTTTTCCGCCATGTCGTGACCCCACTTGTCCTCCCGCTTTGGTGGCAACCGGTTAATTTCCGACTTTTCTGCCCCCGGTTGACGTGCACATCCCGGCGGCTGCGACCACTTCAGCGACACTGACTGCTTGCTCGGCCCCCCTCCTCGCCGAACCACACTTTACAAGCAGCCAGTCAAAAACGAGCATAATTACACATTCGCGACGATGACGTCGCGTCGGTGCTGTAGTTTAATACACGACGGTCTGCGTGTGTGAATCCTCCGTAAGAAACTACAACTTCCTGGTTCTGCTGATTCGCGAGGGCTGGAGGGTAGGCGGCCATTATTGGCAACCAATGGTGAGCGTGAAGAGACTAGCCCGCGCGAGAATAACCTGTCAATCACCATGGTGTTGTCCAATCACCACTGCAAGGCGCGAGGCGTGTATTCTCCACCCCACGTGGGGCTCCACGTCTCTGTCTGGTGCTAAATGACACAGGTTTGTAACTATCGGTAGATTTATGTATTTTATCACAGACTCCCAGGCGAACATGCGCTCCTGTTTGTTTCTGGCATTTATTTATGAAGACATTAAAACAGTCTGCCGTGATTTCCGCGTTTTTGCATTTTACAACCGCGCAATTAAATTGTCACTGAGCTTTACAGGTAGGCCATTCTGCTTGTACTGCACATGAATAATTAACGCTAGGAGGTGTACTGATGTGAACACACAATCTGAATTATTATCGCTGCAAAAGTGGGCCATATACTGTACAGTAGTGTAAGGGCTATCTTGGCTCAGACTCCAACCTAAATTGGGTTCAAATGACTGTATAACTTCATACTTTACAGCTTTATTACCTCACTAAACACCTTCTTGACTTTGTGCCTGAAGGAGTGATCATTGGGATGACATTTTCTATCACCCTCCCACGTCTCAATGGCAGTGTTCGACATTCAGAGGGGTTTCTTGACAACCTGACAACCCCCCCCTCCTCAAAATCATTGATATGCACCAATATCAGCTGTGTTTCTGTTTCTGAGCTACCAGTCAGCATTAGCTTGTCAGGGTCTGCGTGCACTTGTGCGCACTCACGGCCAACAACAAGGCACTCTAAAACTGCCACGCCAGCCCAAAGCCGCACGCCGGCTGTCACATCCGACTTATTTTCCCCCTTTGCTTTCGCCTTCTCTCTACAGTATATGTACTCACGGCCTTTGCATTTTTGGGGTGAGCGCATAGCTTGCTAGCTAGCTAAGTTCCCGTCGTAACTGTGCCAGATAACGACTAATGCGAACAAAGGCGCTCAAGTTCTTTTCTAGTGAAGGAAGGTACCTCATGCCACACTCCAAAGTGTCACTTGGCACCGTTTTACCCAAGTCCCCAAAAATCAGGAAAACTGAAATGGTGGAAAACAGTTTAACGCTATTGATGTAATTTTAAAACGCAGTATTCTTAGTTCGAAAAATTCTTAGTTCCAAATACATGTGCCTTTTCTAAGGTTGTTCTTAATGTTTCGTAAAATGATAGGTCATTAAAAAATAAAGATTTGCCAAATGTACTATTGCTTAACATTAAAACAAGAAAACATCATTGCATTATTACATATATTAATCACGCTTTTGATTTTACTTGTCCAGCCCACTTGAAATCAAATGATATGGCCCTTGAACTACAAAGAGTTAAACACCTCTGATTTGGCTGGCTTTGCAGGTGGATAATTTTACATTGGATGCGATTAGACAGAGCAGGTGTAGAAGAAACAACCCTCCACACCAGCAGCCAGTGCTAGTATGCCTTCGTCATTCAAAGCAAAATGCTAATGACCATGGAGGTAAGCAAAGCAGAGATCCACCATTCTCACACTACTTTTACTCAGCGCATTGATTTTTACATAATAAGACGCCTCCAACTACCGATTACGAGCTATTCAATAGGGCCTGATATTCCCAAACAGGAGCCATCGAGTGCTAACATGTGGCCCGCTCTTCAAAATAATCAACTACACTTTGACAGCACGTCTCTCCTCTGTCTGCATCCGTGTCTCCGTCCTCTCTGTTGGTTCACACAGACACCGGGCTGTGCACCCAAACACACACACGCACACTGTCCAAATACACATCTCTATCCAGCACACATACAAACTAATATCTCAGGTAAGCACAGGGCCTAAAGTGACCCGCTGTCGCGGCGCGTGAATCCACTAAGGCTCCAAAAAGGTAATATCGCGCCCTCCCTCCATCCTCTCCAGCGGTCGAGCCATGATGTGGGCGAGCAGGGGAGTCGCTGAAGTGAGGGAGGGCGCGGGGAGTGTTAGGTGAGGAGGAATAAACAGATTTATTTGCCTGCGCCCGTCTCTGATTATTTTGCCCCTGCCTTTTGTTCCAGACCTTATGAAACCCAAATGTCAAGTGAGGCGAGGGCCTCATATCGAGCCCTGTCAATCACGGCTCTCTGCGCGCCTGAAGCCCCGACGCCGGATTATTGGCTTCAACACAAGGGCTGCCTATGCTGCCGGCCACCGAGCCTCTGACGATTTGACAGCCCAGGCTTTCTTTTTTTTTTTTTTTTTTTTTTTTTTGGGGTCTTCTAAAGAGGAACTTCATTTGGCAGCTGATGCACAGGAGATTGCACGGGAGAAGGTTTTTGAGACGGGTAGCAGGCTGGATATGAGTGTCAGTGTGTATATGTGTGTGTGGTGGTAAGGAGGAAGCGGGTGCGGTGGGGGGTACGGTGACTAACACCAGGCCTTTGTCAGGCTATGACTTCTTGTCACCAGCACAACAAATCCCCCCCCCCCCAAAAAAATGAGGAGCTTTATTTCAGCTAAGGTGAGCCGAGTTTCATTTGGTGCATGTCCTTAAATGCAAGCCCAACCACAGCTGGAGTGCTGTCTGTAACATATACAGTACAATGTGCAAGCATAAAGCATGGGCGGGATTTGCACCTACATGTCTGACGTGACCCAATTCGGTTTGGATTTTTTTCCACTTGGTATGCACGAGTAAAACAAATGGCACAACCCCAGTTTTCTAAATATCTATCCATGTTTTTTCTATTCCACTTGTTTGTCTTGTTTATCACATTCAGTGATGCGAGTGACCTACTGTGGCACCCCTTGACAGGGAAAAGTTGCTTTTTCTTCTTAGAAATTGTTGCTAATAAAATGAGTATTATTTTTAGCCATTGCTGTACTGATAATCTGGTAACCCATTTCTTGGTCAATTTAATTCATCAGTGCGGGTAGTTTTTACACCATGTTGGATCAAAATCTCGACACAACGTGCTGGGTCGAATCCGCAACCAAATGTGCTAGGTATAAATAACCCACGCTCCTTTTTGGACCCAGTGCCGGGTTAATTGCACCCAATTTGGGTTACTTTTAACCAGGGGCGGAGCCATGGGTGGGTCTGGGTGTGCACAGGCCCACCCAGATTGACAGACTGACCACCCGGTAAGATTCATGAAAGAAAAATATACTTTTAAAATGTTAGTAAGTTATTATGAAATTATTTTTGAATTTGTGTTTTGATGTTTTATATTTTATTGAGGATTAAGAATGGTACAACGGTGGTTGTCCAAGGAAGAGCTGAACTTCATATTATTCAATTTGTCATTTTATTTGAATATACGTCGGGACAGGAGGATTGTGCTCAGTGAGAGAAATATTCAGGACCACCCCGATTTTTCCAGGCCCACCCATTATCCACATTCTGGCTCCGCCCCTGCTTTTAACCCAGCAGTTTTAAAACTGTATTTCATTTGCTTTGTTTTATTCTCTAGCCAAGCTGGCATTTCAAATGAGAATCTGATCGCAAATTGTCCTACCCGGGTAAATAAAAGTTACAAAAAACAAAAACAGAGGCAGACGTGCTGCAAAATACTTATGCAGTGGTAACTTCACTTATGAATACATCAATTTACAAACTTTCTGAGTTTTTGCTTTGTGAGAAGCAACCATAAGCAAAAAAGCAACCAAATGGTAATCACATTGTAAATCTTGCCTTACTTAGTGGTAAGGAGTAAATGTTGTGCTATAATGTCAAAACTGAATGATTCATTCCAACCACATCTGTTGGCACAGTTGTAAAGGTCACTGGAAACTGTTTCCTCTGTTTATTACCTGCCCTATAAACTGCAATCTTCCTGTATGCTAAACAAATGGAACAGTAGCCACATCAAGAGCCACATTTCCACCATGCAGAAAAGTTCAGTGTGGCTTGCATCTGTACTTTTTCGCAACAGTAAACCAATAATCTGGTTTGTGTTTCCATTGTGGTGTGTAGGTGCGACAGGACGTAACCCACCAGTGAAATCAACCAAGAAGAGGAATGTAAACAAAATCAAACAATGGGTGACATACACAGCATTTTGTGTTCTCGGAAAGAAATCAATGGACTAAGGCGCATCAGGATCCCCCTTCGGATACCAGTTGGTACTCGATCTGAAGTGGGATTAATAGTCTCAATTTCTCTCTCAGATCATCAGTACGGCACTAATATTAGTCGTTCTATGCAGAGGACAAAAGAAAATGTGACTAAAGTGGGGGTCATACTTACTGATGGAATTTGAGCATTTTTCTTCTCTTCTTGTCAAATCCAGCAAAGGCTGAACTGTCATATGTCCTTTAAATGGAAGTCAACCCCAAAATGTTCTTTACAATAATACGTTCTCTGCGCCACCACTAGTCTAAACAAGGCATTCTGATTAATATTGCGTTTGTGGAATATGAGTTAAGCAGCAAAATCCACCCCTTTTTAGCTATTTCAGGGGGCGGCCATTTTGTCACTTCTGTCGACAGAAAATGATATCACAGATGCTCAGGGCTCAGATAACGACCAATCATGGCTCAGCTTCAGAAAACAGGTGAGCTGTGATTGGTCGTTACCTCAGCCCTGAGCAGCTGTGATGTCATTTTCAGTCGACAGAAGTGACAAAATGGCCGCCCCCAGAATGGCTAACAACGGGTGGATTAACTCTTATTCCACAAACGTAATATTTATCAGAATGCCTTGTTTCAACTAGTGGGCCTGCATAGAACATATCCTTGAAAAAAAATATGTTTCGGTTGACATTCGTTTTAAGCAGAAAAATACATCAATTTTTAGCCATCTCAGGGGGCGGTCATTTTTTTCACTTGCTGTCAACTGAAAATGACATCACAGCTCTTCAGGGCTCAGGTAACGACCAATCACAGCTCACCTGTTTTCTGAAGCTGAGCCATGACTCTTCTTCTGCCTCTGTTGTTGTTGTTGTTGTTGTTGTCGTAGTACCTTTTTCTTCTTCTTTGAACTCAGTCTGGATTCCCAGTGGCACCAGGCTGCCTCCCCCAGGTCAGCCATGGTACTCCAATTGAAATCCAGTTTGCGGGAGGACATTCACCATTGTCTGTCGAGATATATTTATGTGTAGTGTGTGCTGTGTTGGTCATATGGACCACATCACACGTTACAAGAGCAGTAAGCACAGGTCAATTTCTTTTTAGCGTGTCATGAGTGGGGCCTGACGTGTAAAAAAATCGGTAAAGATGTTAAAAATCAGTTTGCGTGCACCCCATTTAAGCATGTGTCAACATCTTAAAACAATATGTAGGCTCCTCTAGTTGATTCTGGGGGTTGCTGCTGTTGAGTTTAAGGTCAGCAGGGTTCTCAAGATGTATTTACTATAGGACCAGCTTGCCACCACACTATTCTCTAGGCACATGCAATGATAATACATGACCTGTCCATCATGCTTTCATTGTATGTGTATGTGTGTGTGTGTGTAGGAGGGGTTGCTGGAACCTAATCACACTTCAGTGAGCACTAACCGGTGGCCCGTGTTCTCAAATCTCCTGTCCTTACTGCAAGCTGCATCTAAATCCTCCATTGTCGCCCCCTTAACACGTCATTAATCCTGGCGGTCGTCCTCTTTGAATGGGGTGCTCGCGTGAAGGGATAACCAGACAGGGAGACGGAGAGGCGGAGGAGGCAGGACTGGATTTACTCCGCCAGCAGCAGGTTAATCCTGCCTCTGCACGGTGAAAGCGACGTGTGTGTGTGCGCGCGCGTATGTACATGCGTGTGCGTGTACGACATTTAAGGATGGGCTCAATCTCAGTGACAAGCCTGGGCGGGGAAACATCAGCATCTGGTGCTCCGTTTTCCCGCTCCTCAAATGCAACATCAACCTTACTGCTATAGTGATGCCTTGAGATACAAGTTGAATTTGTTCCTTGACCAGCCTCGTAACCCAAAACACTCATATCTTGCATCATCGTTCCCCATTGAAATAAATGGAAATGACATTATTCTAATCTGTGCTAGGCCCCTATAAAAGAGTAGCGAAAAAATTGCAGTGTTTTTTTAATGCAAAAAATAGTACCCAATAATATACAGTACATTTACTAAATAGTAATGTAAGTATGTAATGACAATCGAATTAAAGAATTAATGTATAAAGGCTAAATCAAAGTGTACTTCTCACTTACTTTCCTGTCTGGGTGAAGCAGCCAATCATATTGCAGCAGGGCGTGTCCTGCATGGGTTTTATAGAGTCATTCAAAGGGATAACGAACACAGTATATGACTGTGTGTACTGTTATGTGAATCATACTCCTTTAAAATATGGTGAGATATGTATCGAACTATCTTTTATTGGAGAGATCTTTGACGGAAGTAACACATTTACAGTAGTAACAGTATTGACATGTTCATTCATATGTATGTAAAATGGCAACAAAGAACTCATTGCATCATAGCCTCTCGAACTGAGCCTAACTATATTGGATCGAATCATAATCTCCCTGAATCAAATTGGATCATTCCGCTTTAAAATCGAACCGTGAAACATAGAGCACCCCACGTATCGAGTTGTGTATCGACTTTTATTGGAGAGATGCACACCCCTACGTTGTGGTTGTTTTAAATACACAATGTGTAATTTTCTTTCTTTCATATTTTGTTTTGACAGTCATCTTAAACTGAGTGTCGCAATAAGTATGGAGGGAAATTTGGTGCCAAAATCAACTTGCAGTTGTAGAGTAGAACTTTGGTAGTTGTAGAATAAGTAATTAATAGAAAATAAATGTTGTAGCTGTAGCAGAAGCAATTGTAATTGTCAAAAAGAAATTTGTAGTTGTAGCAAAAGTAACTTGTAGCTGCAGAAAAGTAACCTGTCGTCGTAGAAGTTAGCAACTAGGAGTCAAACGTGCTGTTTATTGGCTCACATGACACAACAACTTTTGCGCCCAAAGTCAAAGCTAAAAGTGGTGACATTTTTCTTACTTGCAATTAAATTACTATTTTCTGTGTGTGCGGCATGCAGAGGGTTAACAGTCACCCGGCGACCGGCGTCGAAATGAACAAATGAGGTTGACGTTTGAGAAGTCAAACGATATTTTGGATATTAATAATTTTGTTCCTCGTTAAAATACACATTACGTTTCTTTGAGAGGAAAGGGCTCTTAGGATTAAAACGGCGCCATTCATATTTTTCGATCTCAATTTTTTTTTTTTTTTTTTCCGGAGCACTATGTTTACATAATGCATGTCAATTAAAGAATAGATGGGTGTTTTCATGTGTGTATGTGAACGGAGAGGCACAGGCTTACTCAATGTCAATATATCCCGAGGGCCTATGCGTCAAGGTTACAACAGCCCATCTCAGCACAAGAGCCATCACCCTGAACACAGGGGAGGATCAGTGCAATCCAGTAGTTCAAATAAAGCCAAACCACATCCATATCTGCTGCAATCGAAGGGTTAAGCAACTTTTTGCTCCTACATTTTCCCCAGTATGAAAAGTCCTTTGTCTGGGTCACCTCATGGCAGCGGGCAGACTTTTCACTTCCTGTCTCCTCTTCCATCTAAAAGGCTAATCAGCCACTCGGCAGGGCCCTGGCCGCTAACCAGGACTAATTCTGCCTCCTGCCGGCTGGTGACACACGCTGGGGCCGCCATGATTGGCTGTTTAGCACCAGGGGGTACACCTTGATTGTCTGCTTAGCATATTTTCCCGCCTTATTCTTATGGCACATCGCCACGCTGCACACACCCCTGAGTGCTCGGCGCACTGACAAAAAGAGAGGAGGACGACGCAGCACCCGGCGCCGCAAAAATATAAGCTGCCTTTGCGTCCAATTTCCACCGCACAGCCCCTCTGTTTTTCATCGGCGTTCTTCCGATTCCTGCAAGAATGTCACCCGGACGAGCGGAGGCGAGCTAATTAGCGGTTAGCCGTGTTTGTGTTCTCGACCGATGACAGGATCATTTACTCTGGTCTCCAGCTGGCTGTGTTTGCTGGTGCCATCTCATTAGCATGGCAAATTAGTCCCGCTCAGTCAGGGTTCTGCCTCGCCCAATGAGAGGTGAATGGAAATGGGAACCAATCAAGCGAGCAGGAGAGTCGAACAACTGTGGAAACAGTGATGTTGGAACCGTTGTTAACACTGCTCCGGTTCTGTTCACTACAGTTTAATGCCGAAAATGAAACGCACGATTGATATTGTTGAGCTGAAACCTTACGAAATCCTTATTGGTCGAGCCCTAGTAAGTACATCTGTCTAGTGATGCCACTTTTTTTTTTTTTTTTTTTTTTTTTTATACTGCAGAGGGGTAAAAAGGTAAGAATCCATTTTTAGGTGAGCCCTTTACACGTAAAACACATTGGGACAGGCAATTGAGATGTTGCTGAAAATATATTTTAATGGCATTACAATTTCACCACCGTCCTTGATTTAACACTAGAGGTGTCACAATTAATCGATTAATCAACAACAATCAACAAGCCCCTCACCAGTAAATATTCAGATTTCTGGAGTGCTTCGTGAAAGCAAACTGATTATATGTTTTGCTTATTCAAGATAAGACAATTGTAAACATCTGCTTTTATTTTTGTAATGTTGTTTGCCTATTTTCTGACATGTTAAGGACCAACCCAGAAACTGAATCATAATGACTTTATCAAGTTTGTGTATTATCTGTGCTGCCAATTTGAAATAAAGTCCTGTTTTTGAATAACATAATAAAAGTTAATAAATATCTTACCCAATTTGTTAAGCGAGAAAATAATCAACAAATTAATTGGTTAGTAAAATAATCATTGGTTGCAGCCCTAGTTATATAAGAGCGGCTGTTTGCAAGTGTGATAAGGTGCAATTTACATATGATACGATTAGTCGACTAATCGCAAAAATATTGGTAATGAGTCTATTATCAAAATAATTGTTTGTGCCAGCCCTACTTAACACACACTGGAAAACCTAAAATCCATTTTAGTTGGTACAGTTGTGTAACTTTAATCTGAGACAACCTCAGTGGACACAAACATGGGAGCATCTCTACAATGGAATGACATATATTCATTTTAGGTCATTTCCGAAAAATAATCACATTTAAGGGGGATAGAATGCCATTTAGGGATTTCTTTTTTTACTGCTGTCAAATGTCAAAACAAGTCACATTTGACCCGAACAGTATGTACAGGCCAAAATTAAAAAAGAAAAAAGACTATAGCATCGCAACAAGCAAGTGCACAAGTAAAGTGCCTATGAGCTCTAGCTTGCGAACGTAAAACGATATCTTAATTTAATATGCCGTCATCTGATTTGTCTCCATATCGGCAGGAAGTTATTGATCGCTGAAGGGCTTCTTGTGTAGCTGCTACTGACGCAATTGTATGTTGCAAAAAAAAAAAAAAACACAAAAAAAACACACACACACACACATAGGAACCTGCCCAGGATCATACAAGAAGGGGTCGTGGGTACATTCATGTTGCCAGAGGTGCAGCAGGTCTGGTGCATCGTCTTTCTCGGAGTGTGTTTTACTCCTGCAAGTCAATCACGGAAAGAAGCCGTCGCTATCTCCAGTTTCATTTGTCGGCAGAGGTGGGGATAAGAAGGGAGGTGGGGTGGTTGGGGGTTAGTAATGTAAGAAAATTGGAGGATTAGACGGCGAGCCCTCTTCCTGTCTGCTGTGTCTCTCCTCCTCCTTCTCCCCACGCTGCCGTCCAAGTCAGACTATAATAACACGGCCCGACATTCTGATGATCGAGCGGCCCCCCGCTTCCCGAGCCTGCTCTCTTTTATCCTTAACAGATTTGTCATAGCTCTCCTGTCATGTCGCTTTTTTTCTCTGCTTCTATTTTTTTTTTTTTGGTGCATATTAGAAACCTGCACTTGTCACGTCCACTTAAAAGCGGGATTACACCTCGTTTCGGCCTCCTCAATCGCTTGGTTCACCTTCTAGCTGCATTGTTCACCTTCCCCAACCTACATCCTCCTGAATATTTCAGTCAAGGTGTTTTACTGGAACTGCATTGTCTGACAGCACAGTCTTTGACTGACATTTAGCTTACTGTTTGTTGGTGTTTGCTAAACGATTTTGAGAAATTATTCAATTGCATTTTTTTTCGTCATAATGTCTTTATTGTGATTGCCATTTAATATGTAATTCTCTCTCTCTCTCTCTCTCTCTATATATATATATATATATATATATATATATATATATAAGGCGGTAAGTGCTGTCAAACGCTTACATTTTTAAAACTAATTAATTGCAAAATCTTCCATAATTAATCGCGATTAATCGTATTTTTTTCAACTACCATTTTTTTTACAAAGCTTGGAACGGTTATTTACTTGAGTAAAATCTTGTGGAAATGTGGAAAAAAAAAATACAAGTATATTTCGATTCGAAGACTGTTCTACAGTAATAGCTTTCTTTGATCCTTGAATAAGATTCTTTTCCAGTAAAATACAACAGTCGAACGACACACCAAAGACGTACAACTAATATGGTATTTGAATTTGGCTGTGCAAAGTGTGCAAATTATTTTGGATTTCTCCAATGAGCCGTCAAGCAACCTTTAAGTAAAACTACGTAAAACTCCATCTCTGCGGCAGTGACTCTACTCTAAGTTTGGCTGCATAGTGAGCAGAGGTCAGCTGATACAGGAAGTAAATAAAATTGAGTTAACTGAGTTAATTTTATTTAGTGCATTATGAAATTTAAATTAATCTCCATAGTTAATACTTTAATTTTGACAGCCCTAATATATATATATATATATATATATATATATATATATATATATATATATATATATATATATATATATATATATATATATATGTTAGTTAACTGTTAGTTAATCATTGTTGAAAACAGCAGATTGGTGTGAAAATGTACTTCCATTTATTTGGTTGCTTTTGTTCAATAAAGCGACTGAAAGTTCAACAACAGCTGTGTCTATTCTTCTATGAGTGGAGGGAGTACAAATTGTGCTACCTTGTGGTTAGAGACTGCACTATATTAAATTAGCTAACAACGTCTACTTTATCATAGACTTGCAGTTATGGAACTTCTGCCAGCCACTTCTGCTTTGAAGCACAATGCACTTTAGCTTCTCTTATTAAATGTGAAGTGATTCCAAACTTTGGACATTCTCAGTTTTTTACATATTCTGTCTTGCAGGCTTATTGCTCTGCAGTCACAGTCCGTGTGGAAAAAAAAAGGTGTTGTAATTAAAAACTGGAATGCAATGAACCGCGATATATCAAGGCAAGGCTGTACATGTATATCAGAGAGAGAAAAAGGAACGAGGTCTACTTTATAAGCCTCATATTATAATTGAACATAGAATGCATTTTTTTTCCAACAAGGTCCGTGAAACAAAGCATATCCAGGCTCAACGCAAGCGTGGGAGAGGAATAGTAATGCTCAGTCATAAGGAGGCGACATGATGCAGGTCACGGAACTGTGGAGTGAGCTATGGGGAAGGTTCTCACAATGTACACCAAGAGGTCTGAAAGGGCCTAAATGGACCCGCAATTGGACTCTCGGAGGGCGTCATCAGCCCAGATTGGAGGCCATTAGGGCCTATTTAAAAGAATTACTTCCTGCATGCAATCAAAAACCCTGATAGGTAATCAATGGCAACAAGATCAGCGCACAAAGGCGGTCCATGTGTCTCAATCAGCCACCATTCAGCAGGACAAGCACATCGGTCCAGGACAGAAAGTGTGTTCGCTCTGACTGCGGCTTGGATGCAGACATACTGTAATACCTGAGGCAGGTGGAGCAAATACACACGGGTATACAAAAATAGCACCATCACCGCAAGAGCATCTATGCACAACTGTGATCTGCAGATGACAGTGATGTATCGTGTGTACACGTGACACCCCCCCCATGAGCTTTAAAAGGAGAATTACGGGACATAAAGCAGAGAGAGAGAGAGAGAGAGAGCGTGATGGAGGGAGAAAATTGGTAAAAAAAAGATATGAGCGGCGACGAGTGATGGGGGAGTAATGCAGTAGGGGACAGACAGGTTGATTTATTTGACATTCTACTTAGCCGAGTCCTGTAAACACACATGCTCGCAAGCACACACACACCTGCCGCACCCAGTGAGCGTGATGAGCGGGGAGAGGTTGGTGATGCTGCTCAATGATGTGTAGAGCGTTTAGTTCAATCTGAGTGCACAGCAGCCATGCAAGCTGGCAATGCGGTCCAGCACACAAAATAAAGGATGGGGGGGGGCATAATATGCCTGCTTCATTAACTGAGCAGAACCTGCAAGCTGAGCCAGCCCACCAGTTCATGAAGCCCTGGTAAAATGAGATTTTGGTGGATAGCTAAATGGAAACAGTGGAGGAGCAACATGTGTGGAAAGATAATATAACAAAACTGAAAGGTGTGCATTCTTTATCCTCTGAAAAGAACTTGTTAAGGACATGGGTTTGTGTGGTAGAGTTTGTGGCAAAAGCGGAGGACCCAAGCACAGGGAAAAATTTTCACTCATTTTTAACCAAAATTTGCCATAATTGATAGAGATGAATCACATTTTTCAACTACAATTTTCTATGACGATTGTAACAGATATTTATCTGGAATCTTGGAATCAATGTTGGGGGAAAAACTAAGTATATTTCGATTCTAAGACTGTTCTAATAGTTTTCTTTGATCCTTCAATATGACTCTTTTCGGGTAAAATGCAATTGTTGAACAATAAGCCAAAGACGTACAACAAATATGGTATTTGAAATTGGCTTTGCCAAGTGCACAAATGATTTGGGACTTCTCCAATGAGCCATATGGAAACTTATGAAAGTAAAACAGGCAGGTGGAAACAAACACCTCATGAGTTGATAAGCCATGAACTACGGACACAAAAAAACATGAGGTAACATAAAATAAAGTTATATAAAATTAAGGTTATATAAAATAAAAGTCAGCAACAACAACCTATTTTGCTACCGATCGTTTGATTCTTCACAATTTTGAAACCTCATTTCCTATACTTGGCGCTTTCTTGAGTCATTCAAATTTGGCATGGAAATTTACAACACTCTCCTTTGTGGTGTGTCAATTTTAGAAGACATACGGTAATTATTTTCACTTTACAGGGACTTTAAATGGTGATATAACTGAACAGAGATACTTGAAACAATGTTTACAAATATGAAATTGAATAATTTGGCTTTCAAACAACGCATAAATGTGTCAAAGCTTTAGTAAAAAAAAATATGCTAAACTACTCCGCCCTCCCGAATTCTACTCAAATAAAAAATAACTGTTGGCTGTTAATTGCTCCTGCGGCCGCCCCCCTTGTGGTCGCGGGGCCCTAAGCAGGTGTTTAGCTGGCTTATGCCTTGAGCCAACCCTGCTTGCAAGGATTGTGGTATGTCGAGGAGCAGAAATTAGCAGCCGTAGCGGAGCTGGAGAAACCACCGGGGAGGCGCAAACGCATATGCAAACAGAGACAGCGCAATAACTTGATTTATGAAGTTATATACACGGGTGCATATAAATGCAGAAAGCAACAGAAACAATAATGGCCTTGACACGATAAAACAGCGTCAAGAAGGGGATATGAAGCACACTGCACCCCCCCTGCAATAACATTACACGCCATCAGCCCTCAGAAGGCCCGCCAGCGGGAGTCCCCAGTATAATAAAATCAGATTAAAGGACAATCATATTTATTTCTAGTATATACAATATATCAAGGTTGCTCTGCAGCTCTTACTGTGATAGGCTACGAAATGGTGAGCCTCTGTGTACACTTTTTCTTCTAAGTTGACGTTAGGCTGCGTTTAATGAGCTTCAGGTGTCAAGGAGTCGGCCGGGATGTGTTGGCGAGGCTTATTGATTCATTGTTTCCTGACAAGTTTTGTTTTTTTTTCTTTTTTTTACCTGCGACTTTTCTTATTGCCTCGCTGTCACCGCCGCCGTTGTCATTTCCGAATTATTCCAGGTGAATAAAAGTGTCGCTGCGGCGAATCGGTGTTCAGTCAGATAAAATATTAGAAAAATAAAATGTCCCAGAGTGCTTAATGTGAA
This sequence comes from Filicampus tigris, assembly GCF_054856515.1. Lineage (NCBI taxonomy): Eukaryota > Metazoa > Chordata > Actinopteri > Syngnathiformes > Syngnathidae > Filicampus > Filicampus tigris. Next base: position 9,631,814 of record NC_141221.1, on the reverse strand, counting down.
TCCTGACACACTGGTAGAACATATTGAAATTAAAAAAAGGAGGGGCGTGGGAGAATAAACAACATATTGATTCATTTGGAGATTAAAAAGCTTTTAAAAAAAAAATTAACACTATCTTTTTCTCATGTAAACCATTTTTTTTTACTATTTGTACCCAATTGTTCATAACATGAGGATTCTGGATTATTCTTCAACCCACGAATTTGCAAATAAAACTGTTTGGGTACAATCGTAAAAGAAAACGTCGCTTGAGCTTCAAGGCCTATAAAGATATCAAATAGAGGGACTAAAATTGCATTGCCACTCTAACAGATAAATGATAAGTGATAAATGGTTAGAGATAATGCAAATCCAACCAACAAAAGAGAAGCACTAGCAAAACTACAGTAAATTAGCATTAGCATAGTAAACAAGCTGACATTAGCCACAGCTACTGCTTTGGTAGCACAACCTATTGTTATGGAGTGTAACTATAACGCTAAATGTTATTAGTTTAAAGGTTTATTTTTTGGAATGACCCATAAATTAAAGATCAAAAGTGCTGATAAACTTACCTGTCAAGCAGAAATGTTACTAATTCCACGTCTGAATTCTCAGCTACCTCTGCTTTCCTTTGCTAGTTTTATACCCAGTTGTTGGCAAACAACGGAGGTTTTGTTTAATTTTTTATTTTCCATTGATGATTATCTCGCCATAGCTTCAGCAAAGCTACTGAAGCACAAGCTAACAGGTCAGGCTGTAGACAAGATGAGGCCAGAGAGAGATGATGTTTTTTTTTTTTTTTACAGATCATTTTACTCGTACTACTATCAGGTTTTGACAAAAATGATGAATGGTGGTTAATTTTGAAAATTGTAAATTTCCCCCTTTATGTTTAAGTAATATTATGTTTTTCTTAGAAAATTTTATTCTTGTAATATTATGACTGTTTTCTCATATCTGTACATGTTTTTTTTCCTTTTGACAGGGCCTGCGGCGTTGTCCTTAGTCCTAGCCCTTATTTCTCCGTATATTGCTGTGATTCAGACCATTAACTTGCAGAAATGACTCACGATCTGTTCAATTCCCATACTTACATTTGACATTTCCATAACTATAGATAATTTTTCATCGCCAGAAGCCGAGCTCAGGGAGCACTGGTAAGCTGTAATTGTACCTAATGATTGTCAGATAATGTAAACCACTAGTAGGTGTCCCCTTGCTGTGCTTAAATGCCACACAATTATGAGTGTGGCCCGGGTTTTGGCAGGCCAAGACGGTTGGGTGGTTGTCGAGGAGCGAGATTGCACGCGTGAGTGTGTATGAACAGACAAGTCATCTTATTTACCCACCTAGGTGTTGGGGGTGGCCGTCGCCCGCCCGGCTAAATGCCATGCAAATGTTGCCGCCGCCGTCAAGCTGCCAATCACGCCGCCGTTGGCATTCACGGCGTGCCGTCGCAGCATTTACAGCGCCTGTGATCTTTTGGAAATGAGAAATAACCCCAGTCTGTCCACGCTGGCTGACGACGTTTAAACAATGCTCCCACCCCAGCGCCCCAATCCTCAATGGGGCGAAAGCAGTGGAGGTAAAACGTCCATATTGTGTCAGAGGATTGATAAAGACAACACAAAATGGTGCAAGAGGAGGTGGGCGCGGGGTTTGGTTAAAACGGTGGCGTTGACTCCCACGCCACGGGCTCATTATGATGATGTGATTTGCTGGGAACAGCCAGCAGTGGTTCCCTGTCACTAATACCAGCTCCCCCGAGCTTCAAAACAGCGCTTTATTAAACTTTATGAAAGGCTTAGCTTTCCAATTTAGGAGTGTGCCTGCTGAGGACACAGGCGTCCGCTGGAAACACTGCAGCACTACACCACATAAGAAAACACAAACATTTAAGAAGTTTCGCACCTCTGCTTTATTGCAATTTATCTAGCGATACAAATACATTTAACTTTAATTTAACCGTATACTCTCTACAGGAATGCGCACATACATTTTTGGGGGCAGATGCTCATAATATTTAAAAAGAAAAATAAGATATACTCAATTTATACATGTTCTTTATGAAAACAGTCTACACAATCCAAGGCAAAACGGCAGAACGATTACATATACGGGAAAAAATGGGCTTCCGACTATGCTTAGTCCGACAATTTTTTTAAAATCCCCGTCTATCGTTTATCGCCTAGAAAATGGGCGTCTGTCATAGGCGGATAGGTCCGTCACATAGTCAGAATGCCCAGCTCTGATAGTTACTACACTGTTTGTCCTAAATAAATAATTATATAAATGATAATAATAAATCATTCAAATGAGGTTTAACTGGATAATTTGCTTGTAATTTGTATAAAATTTGCAAAATATACTGTAAGTACGCAAGTTGTTTTTCTTGTTTCATTTCACTCCATAAGCATTCTCTATATCCACTCCCATTACATCTAATTTGGCATAGCACTGTACATAGGCACACGTATTGTTACACAACACTGCACACAGACACATTAGCCGCACGACTGTGTGCCGCTTTTTCATTCCTCTCCTGGTGGCAAAAAAGAAAAACAGCTCATTAACTCCACTGTCTTTGCTGACATTCTGCTATCACACACCGACAGACACACACAGATAAACACGCACATTAAATATTCACTCAAGTATTGACGTTGGCAGACCGACAGCCGTGCACACACATGCAAACGCGCACGCACACTCACCACGCACACACACCACACACACACACACACACACACACGCACACAATCACACGAATCACCTGGCAGCAATTAGTCTCGCCCCATAAGATTCCCCTCACTCATTTCACTTAGCTGTAGGTGCAAATTAAATTTGTCGTATCGCCCTGTCATTGATATGATAATACGTTAGCCTCACGCAGTAACACACGCACACACTAATGACACTTAGAATAGAAACAGTTGAAAGTTAAAAAAAAAAATAATAATAATAATAGATAGTTGAATCTTACCTGGTCATTTTAATTGTGTCATTTGGAGAAGGTGGAAAGAAAGAATGGATGGACCACCATAGCATAATGTTTAAGCATCATTTTTGGCTAATTAGCACTTGTCCAAATAACATTTCCACAATACAAAACATGCAATATATACTTCACCTTAATTAGTTTTTGGTTTATGGATTCTGAAACACTTCCTCATATAGTGGCTGCGCGTTTAATTATAAGTGCAAAAGTGTTTATCAGTTTGAGCCCTTATGTGTACAACAATCAGAATAGTATATTCATATTGTATTATTAAATTGAAAAAAATCATAGATATTAAAAAATAATTATCAACAATTATCATCCTTAAAGAGGAAATCAAGCCAAACATATTTTTTTCCAGGAATATGTCCCCAGCAGGCCCACAAGTTGTTTACTATTTACCATTTACACTATTTGTTACATTGTAAATACAATACACGATATCATAACGGAACACAATTTAAAGATGGGACAAGCTAAAAGTCACAACTAGAACAACAACAACATAAATTATCGTATATATAACACATTTTATAGCAAAATATATATCCAAATATTTCAAAAATTTACAGTCGCAAATGATTATTAATTGTATATTTTTATTACAACAAATACTAATAAAGATCGACCCTGACCATGAAAAAAAAAAAACAATAAATGAGGAGTATGGTACAAAACATGCGAATTACCCGGGGATCAGTAAAGCACACACCCACACACACACACACACAAGTAAGCAAGGGTTCCCGAGAAGAATAGTGACAGTGTGCAAACAAAACAAAAAATCTGCAAACAGGTGAATTTGACTGAACTGTGAGTATAAATGGGGGTCACTGTATATCTTGGGGAATCAAGTCGGCTCAGTTCACTCCCACAACAGCGCAAAAGCTGATTTCTAACTGTGCCTGTCTACGGAAACACCAAAAGAAAGAAAACTCCACCCATGTGCACACTTTGACTGCACTTTGCACTAGACTTGCGCTGGGCTTGGAAATAGGGCCCCGAGCGTTAATAAAAAAATAGAGGTTCGAGTACAGAACCTTGAGGAATACCACATTTAACATACATCAGAATTAATCTGTGACACTCCAAACCGTTACTGCGACCAACAGGAAAAGATGAGTGCGTTTCAGTGACTTTTTGTATTTACATAAATACATTATCATATTATTATTTCATTTCACAATTTGAAGGAAAAGGCTAGGTTTTATATGACCAATCTGGGTTAAGATACAGTCGCGGCTAGTTCAAATTCCAGCAAGTGCGTAATGCGTGGAGTTAAGCGGTCTCGTGTACTTAGCGTAGCACAACTGAGTCAGTGGCGGCAAAATGACATCATAACGCTTCACATCAATGGTGTGCTGCTGCTAATTGACGACGCTCTAATTGTTGCTCTGTGATTTAGATAAATACTTGGACAAGTGAAGTGCTCTAATTATCCCAGGCGTGTTTGTGCCACCGCTTCACTTGAGATGGCTGCACAAGGAGACAAGCTAATTAGGAGCCATTTCCCCACTCACCGCTCATTAATAACACACGGGCAATTAAAAGGAGCCACGGTGGAACGGGGTGTACCGGGTGCTAACAAGATTAGCCGCATGGGGCGATGGGTTTATTACAGAGAGGCAGACACGTGCGCACAGCAAAATACAGTAAGTCGGCGCGCTTTGAAGAAAATTGCCTTCTTGCAAGTCATCTGTTTATCTCATCACAAATAGTAATGGCTGGATTAAAGCCGAGATGAGATGAATGCCAGGAGTGATTGCAACTCTGTGTGCCCATAATATGTCATCAGTGGTCACAGTATTAGGTGCACCTGCACAACACTTTATGATAACTCAAAAACGTCATCAAAAATGATGCTGCAAAGACAATAATGCTCAGTTCTGATTGCCATATCGCGGAAAATTGACTTCTTGCTTGTATAAAGATATAGTGGTGTCTTCAGCCATTAATCTATTCTAGCACCCCTCCCTCCCCAAAAACTCCAAAATGATTTTTTTTTTTTAATGAGGAAAATATAGCACTTTATAATATTGTACTTAATGAAAATTGAGTATTAAAATTCATGTAACATAATTCAACTGCTTGTGCATCAAGAATGAGTGTTTGTGCTGCTCTTTCTGGTGTGCTCCAGGACTTCTTGGCCAGGAAGCGTCAGATGCTCCGGGCACTGCAAGCAGGCACGTCATGATGAAGCAGCCACAAGTTGTCCTGCCACAACTCTCATCTCTTCTCACACAAACAGCACAACCAAACACTGATGGATTTATTTGGCGACGTTCCTTCTGAAGGGCATGCAGCTCAATTCAGGTTTTTTGTCAAATCCGATATTTTTATGTTGTCATTCACATTACGAAAACAAATGCAATTCTAATGCAAACTGGATGCATTTGTGAGGTGATGTGCATCGGGGTTATCTATTATAGTTCGATTTTATTTCATTTTGACCTACGGTATTAGAGCAGTTTTGTTAGGTTTTTTTTTGTATAAAATGCTTTTTGTTTATTTTTTGTTACTTTTAGTAATTTTTAGGTCTTTCTTTTTAAATATTGGAATACTTGCAACAACAAAAAATCACTGTATTGTGTAATAAAGTAATACATTTAAAATGAACTCCTGAAGCTCATTTATGATATCAATTGACAAAGATGAAAATGAAGGACATTTTCCCTTCAATTTTTATTATGTTTTATAAATGTAACATGTAGCGTCGGTTAGCTTTCACTTTTTTTAAAAGAATTTTCACTTTTATTTTATTGACCTGGTTAGTGACGATTACACTGACGGACGAAAAAAAAAATCTATTTTTTTTTTTAGTTTCCCGTCATTCAACAGTGACGCACTGACGGACCTTCTGTCAGTACTGACGGAATGCCCACCTCTGATTATGTCATTAGTTTTCGTTAACGGTAATAAGATTGATGCGCACAAAACATGACGTCAAATAGCACAGTGTTGAAGGAAGTAAATATGGCCCACATGTAGTGCCTGCTCTCATTTCTCTAAATCCTCGCTCTTCTGTTTACATCCACGTGCCTACCACTAAAAATTTCATCAAAAACACGAGGAGATTGAATGACAGGCGAGGGAGGCGGGAGGAGGTAGGACGAGGTATGTTTGGGGGAAATGAGACGATCGTTCTAGACGTCATCATTTCATGGAGACGTCTACTAGAGCTAACGAAACGGCCGTCAGATCTGCAAGAGGTAGGGCTGCGCTGCAGTAGGAGTTCTCACAGCCGACTTCAATCCTGGCCAATCAAGGCAGCTCCTATTATTCGTTTGAAATGCAACATGCTAGTCCTGCACAAGAGTCTAAGGCCTTGTCTACACGTAGCCGGGGGTTTTTAACAACCGTATATCCCCCCGCACCTGCGTTGGAATACACATTAAAAAAACGCATCCACACGAAACCGCTGAAGTGCGTTTTCAAACGCATGCCAAGCCTCTGGGGGGCGGTAGTTAGCCAAATACTGTCCATTCAGAAGGAACTTCCGCCCATTGACGTCACTTCTACGAAACCAAAAACACGGCGCCAAACTCGTTTCGGGAGAACCGAAAAGAGGTCACAATTGCTTTTAAACCTTTCAACGAGAAGCAGTGGTTGGTTGCGGACAAATAAGTAAGCAGAAAGCGCATCGAGAATGTCTATAACCAACGCAGCGCCGCGAGAATCCATGTTGACTCGCGTGAAAACACAAGTCGCGCAATGACGTCAAAGCATTGTTGTCGCACAGTTATGACGTAAATTTCCGGGTGTAACCGTCCACAGCAAAACGCTAATGTGGAGATATCCGCAAATCTCCACTGCGGCCGGAGTTTTGCGTTTTTACGGAAAAAACTCTGGGGGCGTGTGGATGATAGAGCTAACCGCAGGCTTATATCCGGCGTTTTCAAAAACCCCGGCTACGTGTCGCATACATGGCGGAATTACATGGCACTGTGAAGTGGACACTCGGAGAACGCCCCCTTTCCACTCCTGATTGTCTGTGTGCGCCCCCATAGCTGTGCTACCCAGAGTTTTGATTTAAAAAACATAATACATTGATTCAGAAAAAAAAAAAGCATGACTAATGCCCTCCTATAATGCTCATAATGCAGTGTGACGATAAAAAGTAGAATTTACAATTTAGTGTGCCTTTTCCTCCTCAAGCAGACTGCATGTACAGTATCTATACAAAGCAGAGTTGTGTGTATCCGCGTTGTAAAATGGAGCGTATAAAAAGGTGTCAGTCACAGTTGTAACTTTTCCCAGTGCAAGCATGTCGCTCGTGACAAGAGACTCAATCAGCAGCACTAAAGCCTGCCTCCGCTTCCCCGCCGGCCGGGGGCCCGCTCCTTTGCTGCCGGCTAATCTCCACTGCAGGATGTAGAGGAGTCGTTTGATATTGTCTTCCCTGGTGTTTTTCATTACCACCGCCTTACCGCAGCCTAACGCTGGCTTTAGCTCTCACATTAGCGCAGCTCAACGCCACGCCGATCGCCACACAATCCCGTCACAACCTCCCATCTTCCACTCTAACCCCACTCGCCTTGCAAAGCCCGTCTGCCTACTCTCATTTTAGACTTGCAATTTTTTTTTTTTTTTTTTTTTAGATGCAGGATCAAAAACATTTTTTTTCTGAGGGAAAATTACCCACCAGAGCACTGATTGCTCACCACTGTACCATGAGTTAATCTGGGGGAAATACCAAATTTTGCAAACATTATTCCAAATGATATATTTTTGTTCATATACTTGTCTATAACAGTGACGTAAATTAATTAAAAGCACTTCTACTAGATGGCAGAAAGTACAATAGTTGTGTTGCTGTGTAGCAGAACAATGGCTTTGTGTTCATTTTAAATGTAAGTATGTGTGATCTTACTACGATAACGATATGAAGTATACATATGTGCATATACACTATACACATACAAAACTGATAGGACTAGTCTGTTCGATTCATGTACATGTCTTACTAAACAGCACCACCTGGAGGCACATTCGACAAAGTCATCTCTCTTCTATTTAGCCTAATTTCCTGGTAGGAACGATGAGACAAAAATGACACCAGAAAGAACAAAGATCATTGTATTGTGGGGTTTAAGCATGCCAACAGTTAATAATGGTATTTACATTAAAACCACATCAGTGGATCAGGCAAGCGTGCGTGTGCATGTTAGAACTGGTTAGCGTCAAACAATGTCATCTACATTCACCATTGGTCCATAACCACAATTTCATTTTCAATGTAAGATTGTTTTTTTTTTAAGTCTACAAGCTATCCTGGTCTGGCTCACTGGTGTTCTTTTCGGAATTCTTTCATGTACTTGGCCAGCGCTTCGGTGTCCTCGAGTGTTACAGCATTGTACAGAGAGGCGCGCATACCCCCAACCGACCTGTAAGGGGAGACAAAACTCTTGTCACAACTGCAGCAACGTTAGTGCTAAAAAATTAGTCACGCAGTAATTACATCTGTACCTCGCTGTAATGCTCTTTTTTTTTTTTTTTTTTGCTGTTTCAGTGCATCGTGGATTTATTTTTATTTTTTACTGAGCGGAAGTCAACCCAAACATATTTTTTTAAGAATATTTTATATGCACTAGTTGAAATGCAGAATTTTGATTAATGTTGTATTTGTGGAGAATATAAGTTAAACAAAAAAAATCCACCCGTTTTTAGCTATCTCTGGGGGCGACCAGTTGGTCACTTCTGTCGACTGAAAATGACATCACACACCCTCAGGGCTCAGATAATGACCAATCATAGTTCAGCTTCAGAAAACAGGTGAACCGTGATTGGTCTTTACCTGAGCCCTGATGGTCTGTGATGTCATTTTCAGTAGACAGAAGTGACAAAATGGCCGCCGCCAGAGATGGCTAAATCGAGCGGAATAACTCTTATTCCACAATCGCCATTTTAATCATATTGCCTTGTTTCAACTAGTGGGCTTGCATAGAACATATTCTTGAGAAAGTATATTTTCTCCTTTTATTTTAGACCAGAAAGTCTGCACTTTAATTACATATTCATTGTTTCCTTGGATAAAACAAACTCTGTCACTGTCTTATACTTCTGGACCTAACTGTTCAATAAACCTCAATTTGCCCATTCCTGTTGTGTTGCTTTTTTCCAGAAATTACTTTTTTCTGGCTTCTGATTGCCAAAGATGTTTAGGGAAACCTTGTTATGTGGACATAGCCTTCACGTTGAGACACTACTGGTAACAGTGGCAAAGTTCTAACCTGTGTCCCTTGAGTGAGAGCATTCCAAGTTTGGATGCCCCATTGAGAAACTCCTTTTCCAAGGCATCGTCGCCCTCTTTCTTCCCAACACGGAAAGGTATATTCATGCGGCTTCGACAGGCCTCATCTACCGGACACCTAGTGGGTGGAGGGAACAAATACATAAACTGGGTTGTCATTTTGACAGACACACATTTAACGGGGAAGTTAACACAAACATTTTTTCAAGAATATGTTCCCAGCAGGCCCACTCGTTGAAACACGGCATTCTGATTAATTTGGGGTTTGTGGAATATTGCATTTGTGGAATATGAGTTAAGCAGCAAAACGCACGTGTTTTTAGCCATCTCTGGGGGCGGCCATTTTGTCTTCTGTTGACTGAAAATGACATCACAACTGCTCACAACGACCAATCACCGCTGACCTGTTTTCTGAATCTGAGCTGTGATTGGTCTTTGTGAGCAGTTGTGATGTCATTTTCAGTCGACAGAAGACAAAATGGCCGCGCCCATAGATGGCTAAAAACGAGTGGATTAACACTTATTCCACAAACACAACATTTATCACAATGCCCTGTTTCATTCAACTAGTGGGCTTGCATAGAACATATTCTTGAAAAAAAAAATGTTTGCGTTGACTTCAACTTTAACTTTCAAGTGTGGCCTTTTTAGGTTGCACAATTTTATGGGAGGAGCAACAGAGGAAAAAAAATCCATTAAAGCATACTGACCACCTTCCAATTTGTTCAACGTTAAAAAGAAATCCCATAGGAAACAATTGTAGTACCCCAAAAATATGCTCCAGCTTCCAAAAGTCATTATTTTGAAATCTTTATTAACTGTACACGTAAATTTTGTTTGGGGAAATAACATGAAGAGAGTTAGCTTAGATACATTTGAGTAAGTCTGTTTAGCACACCTAATTGATCAAAGCATTTTTTGGATTATTCAAGCCAAAAGGTGCTTTTTGATTCCCCGAATGAGAGGATTCCGCCCGACAGCAACGATATCTTCGTGTATCTGTCAATATTACACAAAAACATGCACGCGAAAACTTTACTACTTACACATAGAAGCCGTTAGAAGAGTTGATGATGTCATAAATCAAGTCTGATTTCCGCTTGTTGAGCGCCTCCATGGCAGCTGCGCCGCCGTTTTTCTTGATCCACTCCAGAACCAGACACATGATGTAGATGCTGCGCATGAAAATGCACATTTGAAAACAATCAACAACTACAATATTGACTAGGATGGGCCTCGTGAAATTAATGTTGATGACGTGAAATTGAGAGCAACGCAGTGTACAAGTGGTTAGCACATCTGCCTCACACTTCTGAGGCGTAGGATTCGAATCTAGGGCCCTGGTCTTCTAACGTGGTATTTAATGTGTGAATGTAAAATAGTGATTCTGGCAATTTTTTTCTTTTTTTTAAAGTATATTTTTGTACTTTGTGGAAAATAGTTCATTTAAAGAATAGACTACCTGAAACATGGCGGCGTGTTGTACAGCGAGTTCATCTCAGCCTGCACTTTGTAGTCCAGGATGATGGGACACTCTTTCTGGGCGTGGCCTATCAAGTCCTCGCGCACGATGACCACGGTCACCCCGGCGCAGCCCACATTCTTCTGAGCACCCGCATAAATCAGACCAAACTAAAAAGAAAAACGCGACAGAATCACTTTCCACCGACCCAGGCAGATGGCATTCGTTTGTACTGAAACATTCCAATTCCCTCACAGGATGAATGAGTATCTCTCACTCTCGATCCATCTATTCATTTCTACGCTCAATTGTGCAATCAGCTCTCTACTCTGTATGAAGTATAAAATGCACACTTTATTCGAAAGAAAAATCGGGTAGGGCAAAGTCACCAGTGTTCGTCAGACTCTTCCGATTTGAGTGATTTGTTGCGGATCTCCTCACCTTGGAAACGTCCACGGGCCGCGACAGGAAGTTGGAGGACATGTCGCTGACGAGGGTCACGCCGTTGGTCTCGGGCATGAAGTTGTACTCCACGCCGTGCACGGTCTCGTTGCAGCAGTAGTACACGTAGGACGCCGCCGGGTTCAGGCTCCAGCTGCTAGGCTCGGGGATTTCTGGAAGGAAAACACATTCAAAAGATGTTCAAATCACCTTCTATTCATTGACAGTGTTTAGGAGGGATGTTTGATACCGCTTTTTTTTTTCCAGGCCGACAACAGTACAAGTAAGCAACTCTTGAGTAGTACTCACCGATATCAAGTAATCAAAACCACTAGTACTTTTGATACAAAAAAAAACACATTAAACCAAGGACTCGAGCTGTGCATCCATCCATTATCCATTCCGCTTATCCTCACAAGTGTCGCAATGAATTGAAATTCAATTTCGATTATTACACTCCACGATTACAAAATTGGCATAATCGTAAAAAAAACTGTTATTAATATGCATTTATATCCAAGGAAGTCATACATACAGTATACACCTTTTTTTTTAATAATACATTTTGTTTGGTCCAAAAGGAACATACATAATTATATTGTTTCAAAGAAATGCATTTGTCTTTGTATTTTTACTAAACATTTTCTTCTTTTGTACCAAAAAATACTTGATTTGAATAAGCAGGATTTCAATTACCAAAATAATCGTCATTCATATTTTTTTCATATTCAAGCAGCTCTATCAAGGACAGATCATTTCATCGTGAGTACCGATACTTTTAAATAAATCTGGTATTAATCTGACACCGATACCTGCTATTGGTAATCGCCCATCCTATCCATCTAGTCTTTAGCCATAGTTTAGTGGTCAAAGTATCCAATTCACTTCAGTCTATTTTTTTTCTCCAAAAAATCTGTACTTAATTCATTTTTCGGACTTCTTACTTTCCCAACCTACATTTCAAAACAGATACCTGTCATTTCTACTCCTTACTAGAAAGCTAAAATGTGGTTGAGATCCTGTGGTCTTATACAATGAGCAGCAAATGGAAGAACGTGAACCTAGGACATATTAACACGATGACACAACACATTCAGGGAGGCGCAAGGTATTCCCCATCCACGTGTTAAATGCAGGACCTGTTGCCACTTCAGTCCTATTTTTTCTTCTTTCTTTTTTATTGGGGACAGAATGTCCAAAGTGTGGGATGATTTCACACTTGAAAAAGATGATGACGAAGCACAATGTGTCTACTGCAAAGCAGAACTAACATCCCACGACAGCATGTCTACAATCACCAACATAATGTATTCATGTTAGCTAATTTAATACAGTCTATCACCGCTAGTAAGAGCGTATTATAATTTCCCCACAAGTGGTCACACAGCCAATGGTCAACTTTTAATCGCCTTATTGAGGAAAAAAAAAGGGTAGTAAAACAAACCTACAAAAAGCACATTCATACAACAAGCTGCTACGGCCACGACAACTCAACAGTAAACGGCTAACCTGAGCTCACAACAGCCAACTATACTCTCTCATTTGCTGACTCCCACGTCACTCACCAGGCCACAGACACACACAAAGTTACAGATATTATAATGTGCGACGTGAGGATAGCGACTCCAACTGGACAACAATAACACCCGCAAGTCACATGCACATTTAGTTGTTTAACAATGTAAAATAAATGTTTACAATCTGATAACTCGATTAACGGGATAATCGGTACAATAATCGATTCTTAAAATATTCGATAGCTGCGGCCCTTCTGTTTTTTCGTTGGGCCAAGTTATCAAAACGAGTTTTGTAAATAATTGACAGTAAGTTACTTTTGTACTTAAAGTACATTTCAGAGTCTGTCCTTGGTTACTTTTATTTAAGTAACAGGGTTAATTCAACACTGTCATTATACTTTTTCCAACTCTGGCAAATCACTATATACACTGTGTATAAGAATAAATGTGAAAACAACAATGAAAGCCCTAATTAAAATCATGAAGTAAAACGGATCGGTAAGCATAAAACCTGAAGAAAAAACTGCTTATGTGTCGAGACTTGTGGTTCCTCTTGAAAGTTGGATGTATACAAAGACTTCCTTTTAGGCAAACTTGTTTCAATTTTACATATTTTTTTGTTCATTATTTTCCTCTTTTGACAAAGTGAGGTGTTCAATGACGCGGTGAAAAGTCGGCGCAACATCGGGATAACGAAGAGGCACATTAGATCAACCATGAGGAAAGAGGGCCCACATTCCAGAGTGTCTCATTGGCCAGGCCGGTTACACAACACACTGCCCATTATGCCATCACATTTTGGTTTTGTCAGATTATTAAGAAGAGTACACACATACATACAGTGTGTACTCTGTTTAATCCCCCTTCTGATTTAAGTCATTAGAACATCTGAACATTATTTGGGGTCAGTCAGAGGCACTTCAAATGGTGGCAGGTGTGCGCAGACAGAACAATTCAGTGGTAGTTTATAAAATTTGTCAACTAAACAGACGTCAATTTCACACTGAGTAAGTACATTTGTGAGTAAATTGAGATGATAACATCACTGTCAGTATAGCACACATTGGTGCCTTTCAATACAACCTGTTGTTCAGACAATTTTTTTTTGCTTTGACTTGGAATAGCTGCATTGCAAAACTAGCGCAGCATTGAGGCAGTATCAGATGGTTAATGTTCTTGGAAAAAGGGGGAGATGACATCAAAGTTGCTCAGGGCTCAGTTAATGTCCATTCATGGCTAAACTTCAGAAAACAGGTGAGCCGTGATTGGTCGTTACCTGAGCAACTGTGATGTCATTTTCAGTCGACAGAAGTGACAAAATGGCCGCCCCCTGAGCTAGCTAAAAACAGGTGGATTCCTCATATTCCACAAACGCAATATTAATCACAATGCCGTGTTAAGACTAGTGGGCCTGCATAGAATATATTCTGGAAAAAAATATGTTTGCGTTGACTTCCGCTTTAAGATAGGCCTTTAAGGCTAATGCCTTAAAGGGAAGACTTTTCTATTATGAGGCATCAGATTATTTAGCATCATTGCTACATGTAGGGCTGAACACACCCAAATGCGTGCACTCACTCGTGTAACTATCCATCTTTGGATGAACTACGTTGACTTTGCCGTATTTCTCAGCCTCTTTGGCAGCCTTCGCCGACCACGTGCCCGTCACGATGTAATCTGCACATTTGTCCTCCTTCAGGCCCATCAGATTGAGGGCGATGCCGCTGAATTGGCCCGATGCTCCGCCCTGCAGGAACATCACCTTGTAGTTGTCCGGGATATTTCTGTGGGGATGACAACAGCTAATTTTTGACATTTACATTTGTGTGTGAGTGCAGGCATAAAAGCTCCCACTGAAAGATATTATTGTAGAGGTGCAACGATTAATCGACAACTAATTGATCATCAAATGAATTAATTGTTTTCGATAATTGATGAATTGTTTAGATAATTTTCTTAATTTAAAAATGTATAAATGCAGTGTGTACAAATTAGAATTTCAGCGTCTCAAAAGTAAATATTATCTGAGTTCTGTAGTCCTCCATGACCGTGAAATTATCATATCTGTGTTGGAAAACAGCCTATTTTCTTATATGTTACGGACCAAACCAGTAACTGAATCTTAATTAATTTATGCTTGTGCACTTTCTACAATGTCAATTTTAAAGAATATCATATTTTTAATAAATGTATGGAAATAAAAATGCTTTATTTAATCCAATTAATCGACAGATTAATCAATTATTAAAAATAATTCTTAGTTGCCGCTCTATATTATTCTATACTCTTTAACATTGTTAAAAACAAGAATTAAAATGTACAGTACAACAATAAAATAAAATCTTAATAGTTTATTTGTATTATTTGTTGTTGAATTTATTATTTAAGTTATTAAATTAAAAAACAGGATTTAAGGTTTTTCAATAATATGAATAATAGTGTGACTAATGATATGGTATTACATTTATAATTGTAAGACAAATAATATTTAAAGCAGTAACATTATCATTTTTATTAATAAACTACATACATTTGTCAACATGAACAAACCTTTTAAAAAATAATTATTTTCATATTTGTCAAGATTATTATTTTTATTAGAAATATTATTTTGCATTCCTCAACATTTTTAATACTAACCAGACATACCGGTAAATAAAAAATCTTTACATTTATCAACATTATCGCTGTCATCACCTTTTTAAAATTTAAAACAATTAAATTGAAAACTGGATTTCATTTTTGTCCAAGAAGTACAATGGGACCACATGTCTACTTACAGCAACTCTCGCAGGAGGCGTTCTGCTTTGTTTATGATTTGGTTGAATTCTGGCGATCGGTGGCTCATTTCTAAAGGGAACAAAAGCGATTTCACCCTAAATTAATTCATCGACGTCCAATCTTCTAACTGTATTCATCATAGCACAAAAAAAATAAAGGCCCTAAAAGCATTAGAAGACTTTCTTGTTACATCTTACATATGAAATACACATGAGCAGTGAAGAAAAGCGTTGAAAAAGGGTGCACTTATTCTTACCAAGAACACTGATCCCAAGGCCACTGTAGTTGAGGAGCTCCTGCTGGGCTTGTAGCAGCACCTGCAACATGTGTCCAAATAAAAGAGGTCTTGAAAACATAATGACGGTTGAATTGTTTCCAAAATATAATAAGGGTGTAGCCTTATTATATACTAGTGTCTGTGTAATACCAGGCGTTTTGGTGTCTTTGTTGATAACACTATGGGCTGGGTGAAACTTTTACTTATTAAATACATTAAACTTGTGTCAAACGGTCTTTTATAAAGATTAAAAAAACTTCCATTTTGACTATCAGATGTACTGATTAAAATAATAATAAACCAAAATATCACAACACCATTCAATATGATGCACTGCAGTTAGACGTTCTCTGAATGGGAAAAAAAAAGATCAAACAATCTTCAGGTTGATTTGCAAGCTAGCAAAATAATAAAATCTGGATATTCTCAACGAAGAAAACATTTTAACCTTAATATCTGTGAAAATATAAACAAAGAACTGTATAAAAATATATATTTCTTTAACTAATAGGGACTAACCCAAAAGTCAAACACAACAACAACATCATCATCACCTTATAATTAAAACGTAAACTATAAGAATTTGCAAAATAATAAATGACAGTTTTTAAACAATAGTGATCAGGTTGATTCGCAACATGGCAAATAAAACGACTTTAAGACAACAACAACAACGAAATCTAAAATTTAAATGTAATCAAAATTCGAACCCTAAAATTACGGAAGCATGGAACTGACAATGTGAAGTAAACATTATTGCAAATATATAACAGAAAATAATTGAGAAGCACTACTCTGTACACATCTCCGCTGCGAGTAAAACTACTGCTTCAGGGTATAATACATCTTTGATAGACTCCAGTGCAAAATGCAAGCTAAATAATCAACACCCACTAGTGGGGTGACTGGCTTTTGTTCCAGAAAACGAATCATGCAAGCCATGTGGAAAAGACCTGATTTGTGCAGTTGGCTGTCAACAACGGATCACAACGTTTCCACATGAATAAAAAGGAGGCAGGCTGATGCAACTCAGCTGCATGTTTTCAGCTTGTTGCTGAGCGATGCTAAAGTGTCCGCCGCTGTTCATTCATTCGTCCCGAGCGACCTTTATTTTCTTCCTTAAAAAACACTGGAAGCACAGACATTTTATGTGCACAATTCGAACAACCACGCGGTTCAGCAGAAAATAATACATTAGTCCACGATGGCACATTTTCATTGCATTAAATGTACACTTGTTCTACTTTTGTTACACTTTAATTTACTCCATTTTTGTTGTATATTTCAGTTTTTATAATTGTTTTAAAACGTTCCTTAATGCGCTCATAAATAAAACTGAGAATTATTGTTACAGGAGTGTATGCTATTTCTTATAACGATAGTCAACCTCGCTAGCAAAAAGCTAAAACTTACAGGCGGAGGGAGTTTAGCAGGCCCGGCTCCGAAGTTGATGATTTTCTGGATGAGTTGAGGCTCCATGTTGCTAAAGGAGGGCACCAAAATAGAGAAAGGGGAAGAGAGCGAAAGTAGTCGCGACGTGGAGATCTTTATGGTGCTCCGCTCTCCTCCTCCGCCACTCAATTGAGGAGGTGACGTCACGCAGGGGAGTTGCGCATGCTTCGTTCACGGAACTCGGACAGCCACTGTTTCTTTGTGATGCGTTTCCAAGCTCGGGCGCGGATCCGCACTTTCGGCAATTGCATAACAAAATCTGAACTGTATCAAATATCAAGAGTCTTTCTTTGAAAACAATAATAGTGCTGGAAATAAAACTATTTGAAAAAGTGTTAAAATACTACTTCCCTAATGGAAACACCATGGTATTGTACTGTATTCTTTTATTATTAGATCAGGTATGTTACTTGCTGCCCGCAACACATGTTGAGTGGCCCCTTCATTAATAAAATGAAATATATATATTCTTTTTTTCTTTTCATTTTTGTTACAACCATTATAAAAAATGTTGATGAATATTCTATATACATCTCCATGAAAAAGTGGGGGAAATTACGGGAAAAAATCAGAAATATGAAAAAAATATTGAAAAAATAAAAAAAATTGTGAGTCCGCAGGTACCGAACTGTGAATAAGGGGTTGACTACAGCTTTAAGTTATAATATCACCAACCACCACGACATGACATGTGTTAGTTGCACAGAGAACACCAGTTGTTATACTGCCTCGATACTACAACAAACTACAGCATGCATAGGCCAAATATTGTTTTTAGGGATTTGGAATGATATGCAGGACAAGCATATTACCTCAATAATTTTCAATGACTTGATTCACTCATTCATTCACTGCCATTGATGTATTTATTTGTCTTTTCACAGTCTTATTTTTTTTTTTCCAATGTTAGGGTAAAAGAGGGTCTGAAAATGTCTGGCAGTGAATGAGTTAATGTTAAAAACCTATTCTCGTGAGGATAAGTGGTTTGGATAATCAAATGTAAAGTACCGGTTGGACTTTGGCACCATCCATACGAAATTATAAACCTTTTTTCGGGGGTCATCAATTACTCACAATTTCATTATTCGCAATGTATCCCGATTTTTTTTTTTTGTGATTACTGTATTGATTTCTTAATTTTCTTTATTTTTGTTGTCAATATGAAAAAACTAAAACAATTTCTCATTAGACTGACCTTATATACAGTGCTCTCATGTGACGCATACACAGGCTTTCTACATTGCTTTTTTATTGTGCACTTTTGTCATTCTTAGCTCATTAACACTCTTTATATTTACACACAGAGATAAATATGCTTTGTCTCTTTCAGAAGACTGGACAAACTAATAAAGCAGTTTTCAAGACACTACACAGTGAATTTATGTGAAAATGTACAATAATGTGCGTATCACTAAAAAGTAGGCTGCCACTACAATGAAAAAACACGCAGCAAGGTTCTTGCGAGGTTGGAGATAAGGGGTGCAAAATAAAATGACACATGTCAGAAGTAGGACAAAATCAAACCAAGGATTGTGATTAAAATAGGGTGCATTACGCTGAGGCTTCACAAGCATGTGTGGGTTGTTGTGTGTAGGCTGCAGTGGTCAAAAGACTGGCTCCATGGTCCATGTGGAGTTTTTTTTTCGGCTGATGGTTTGTTTGTTTTGGACGGGACGTTGTTTGGGACGGTGGGACGCGCTCAGATGTTGAAGCTTTCTCCGCACCCACACGTACCCTTGATGTTGGGATTGTTGAAAACAAATTCACTGGACAGCTTCGACTCCACGAAGTCCATCTCAGTCCCCAGGAGAGTCAGCTGGGCTTTCTTGGCAATGAACACCCTCACACCTGTCGAGGTGGATAATGAGGACAAACAACACTTTATTAAATTGTACTTGATAAAAAAAATTTAAAAAAAACCCAGTAATAACATAATTAGGGCTGCAGAAAAAAATAAAAAGAAATAAATAAAAAAGTACAATTGCTACACTGGTGATTATTTGTAAATACATTATTTGCCATCAAAAGCACATTTTCATTGTTGACATTTTATAGAACAAAAGTGCTGTTCATGTGTTTGTGATGTCATTAACGCAAAAATTATTAGCATAAAAGTCACGATGTGCATAAAATGAATCTCTTCATAAAAAGCTTGTTTTCTGTGTTTTTGGTCCAAAATAGGCGATTTGTGTGAAACCAACTCATGTTTTACAGCTGATTACTAAAACTTTGAATAAGGTGGGGAAAAAAACTGTTCTTGTGATGAAAGAAGAGCGTAATATTTCATTTGGTAATCTGTGTTTACAGTCATAAAAGAAACTATTCTGTAAATCTTGAAAGATCAGTCAGAATTCTCTAAAATGGTTGGCACTCAATAGGTTCTCTTTTTTGAACATTTCTGGTACTTTAAATCCCAGGTGTTAAACTCTGGTCCTCAATTGCCACAATCCTGCATGCTTCAGATGTTTCCCTCCTCCAGCACACCCGATTGAAATAATCAGCTCATCAGCAAGCTCTGCGGGAGTAGAGCCCGATTACAATCCTGATTATTTGAATCAGGTGTGTTTGGAGGAGGGAAACATCTAAAACATGCTGGATAACAGCCCTCGAAGACCGGAGTTTGACACTTGTGTTTTAAATACACAACGTGTAATTCTCTCTGCTTTACTTCAACAGGGAGTGACATTAAATAGCTTGAAGCATTAAGTCACCACCATATTTTGTTAAATATATCAAATAAAGAAAAAGCAAGAAATAAAAATGTATAACATGAGAATGAAAAGAACTAAATGGGTTTTATAAGGGTAATCAAAACAAGTCACAGCTAAACCGGTTATTTTTAGAATGTACACCAGTGGTAAAATGACCATTTAAAAAAAAAAAAAAAGTAAAGAAAGAAAGAAATCGACTAGAAGTCAGAAAACACAATATAACTCACCATCCTGTTGCACCTCCTCATCACAATTTTCCTTCTGCTTAGTGTAGTCCAGTGTGTACGTCAACCCGTTGCAGCCACGTGTTCTCACACCAACTTTCAAACCAATCTGGGTAGAAACACTGACTTAGTAACAACACTAGCGTTTTCCTATGAGCGGCCATTTCAATTGATTATTGGGCCATACAAATCGTAGACAAATAGACATTACTCACATATTCTGGCTTGTCCTGCAACAAACATCGGATCTTGTTCACAGCAGATGGTGTCTAGAAAAACAATCATAATTTAGAAACAATACAAACTTATTTCTATGTGAAAACTTTAAACACAATTATTATCAATATCAACTTATTTTTTTCTCTAGAGTGTTTTATTTAGACAGCTTGGATGTCTTTAACTTTATAGTATTGTTAACCTTATAGCATAATTGCCTGAGTCATTTTAACTAACACAATATTATACAAAAAAATCTAATTTAAAAACGTGTTTTTTTTCTAGGTGTAATGATTTTTTTTCCTTCGCTTTATTTCGAACATATAAGACAATAATAAATAAAAATAAACTAAGAAAAAAAACATAAAAAGGAGTGTCATTTGAGTGCATAAAAAAGACAGACATACATTACATGTTCGAAAAGGAGTAGGAAGAAGTATATGTTTACTTTTATATTCCTACCCCTTTTATCGCCATTTCATCAACAAGATATTACAATACCTTCCAATTTTCCACGAATTATATAACAAGAAATAGTATTATATATAATAGAAAGTACAGGCAATACACTTCCATATCCACTACTGATTAGTATATTAATAAATGCTGTTAAGCGTAGTTCACTATTCGATTATACTGGATTCTGTTAACATGGATTGGTACACCTATTAGTAGTAAAATGGGAATATGGGTTTACATAATGGCACAAGAACAATAGTAATAATAGCAACAATGATAATTTAACCAGACAGTAATGACCATAATATAATATAATATAATATAATATATATATATATATATATATATATATATATACACACACACACACACACATATATATTATAATATTTCTACAACTCTATCAGCCCCTCTTCATATTTATATTTTCTATTTTATATTTCGTGTTGAACTAGTGTATGTTTGGGCATTGTTGTAGATCAGTATTCAGTTTATTCCATAGTTTTACTCCACATATAGATACAGAAAAACTTTTCATTGTCGTGCGTGAGTACATCTTTAAATTATGTGTTCCCCTTAGATTATAGCCACTGCGCGGTGGTGTTATTTTAACAGTCTGTTTCTTTATTTTTAAAAGAAATGGCTGATCGGCTATGAGATAATCTGCCACTGTTGGTCGATCGGTTTACACAAATAAATCAATAAATAAGGAAATTGTATCAGGGAGCGCAATAAACTACGCTTTCTGACGACAGCCAACAAAAAACGTCGTGTCGATGCTCCCACGTCTTAACGCCAACATAATAATCTTAAGGGCATTGTTTGCAAATAAGTAACTAATGGCGTATTTTAACGACAGCGTGTTGGACAGATTTAGGCAGCTACACTGCGAATATAGCGTTACAAAACAAATAGCAAGAGCAGCTAATCGCATAGTCGTCTGGTTTCATGTGACAACTTTAGCCCTTTGTCCCATAGTTAGCAAATAGTTCAATACATTTCCATGGGTCACCAAGGTCATTAAAAACAAAAGTGACATTTACAACCTCGTCGTATTTTGGCATGTGCTGTATTAACATTACGTCACAGGCGCCTTCTAGTTTATCTTAGCTAATAGTTATACACAAAACAGTTTCCTCTAGTTACAAACTCCTCTGCATTTATTTACTAGCAAAGGTAAATTTTCTTACCAAAGTGAGAGCAGCTCGTGTGGGAAGGATCTTCCTTTTACTGACCGCTCGCACGGTCGCTCTTACCATGGAGGCAGACATGTTGATCAAGCGAACATCACAACAACGAGCTGCGCATGCGTGTAAAATAACTGCCTCGTCCCATGACTGTGACTCGATGACGCATGTGTTGATATAATTTAAAAGCATATAGCGTCTAGTATTGCTTCAACACACTCTGCGTTTTTTTTTTGATTGACCACTTACTCTAATTTTTAAACTAGTTAAAACCTAAAACTAGTCGTGTTTCCTGTTGTGAGTAAAGACCAGCTTCTCTGTAACGTCATAAAAGTCATTTCACGTTACATGAAATTGCCCAATTGCGTTTCGGCAATTCAACGTGACGTTTAAATTGACGTTCTCAAAAAATAGTAAATAATAATAATAATAATAATAATAATAATAATAATAATAATAATATTACTACTACTACTAATAATAATAATTATTATTATTATTATTATTTTTTTTTTTATTATTATAATAATAACATGGATCTAATAACTAGATGCACATTCTAGTTGATGCATTTTTGTCGAGGCTTGGTGCAGATAATGAAAGAAGTATCAAGCACTTTGAAATAATCAGATATGCAATCATTTGTATAGCTTACTAAGAATGGAAACTGTGACGTTGTGTACGTTTTAAAGTGGTGGAAAATATAATAACGTGAGTGTACTTTCAAAATGTTTCAGTTTCTGATCGCAAACATAACAAAAACCATAAAGATTTTTTAAAACACTATCGACGAGTTAGGATGAAGCACAGGCTATGGGTGCATTACAAAAGAATATACTGACTCAGGACTGGAATTCAGTCAGAAAAAGATAATGATTGTTAAACTTTGGTCCTCGTTGCATTTATTTCAAGTAAGAGTTGGGCGCCCTTGGTCACCGACTCTGTTCATATCTTTAGGGACTGAATTTCTTCGCACAGCCGATGCGTTGCCCATTTTGGTGACCTCAGTTTCTGCTTTTTGAGCACGATGGTACGGTAGTGTTCTGTTGGCTTCATCAAGCTACGACATTCAACCAGTGGTTGAGATCAGTGGGATGAGATTCTGCCCCAAGTGGAGGAGTTCAGGAGGAGTTATTGTGGTCTTGTTTGTTCACCACCAAAATCCAGTCTAGTCCAGATTTAAATAGTACAACGTACTACTTTCTAGGGTAGCTCATGGAGGTTGCCATGTTGGTTGTGTTTCAGTATTTTGTAGTGTCGTAAAATATTATTAAGTTTATAAATTCCATTTTAAGTTTAACGTATTTATATGCATGCGTTTTCTACGCACTGTCATTACTGTTTGTTTACTTTCTAGATCAACTATTGAGCAAAAGTAGGTGGCTTTTTCTTACAGAACCTGGCAACCCTGTTCAGTTTCGCTTCACGGCTCGCTAGCTAAACCAGATTAGCATTTGAGTCACATTCTGGCGACGACGAAAAGGTGAACGTTTACAAAGAGCTCGCCACTATTATGTCTGTAAGTCAAATTACAAAATGCTATTTTCGCTATACATTGACACAACATCAACGCAATAACTATAGCTTCGTCTTTACGGTGATATTTCGACGTCGTGGTTCTTAAAATGGCGATTAATTGATTTATTTTGACCTTAGAGGCCTAGTTCCACCAAGTAGCTAGACGGTATTAATGGCCCATCCAAGCGTTTTTTTGTTTGTTTAAATGAACAATATCTTAAAGTATCCTTTAGGTTGGCTGTCCGGTTGTTTGTTGGTCGTTTTGGTGAACCACGTCAATGTATTTCAGTTCGTTAAGACGTCGCATGCGTTTCTTGTAAGCCAAGAACGTGGCTAATGACGGGAAACTAAATTGTTAAACATGAAATAGATTCGCATTAAATTGATCTGTGTTGCACTTTAAAAGTACCAGCGACGCTTTAAGTAACCAAGAAATATGAATTAGCAATCAATGATTTAGATAACCGACGGACCGGCCGATTATTTAACAATATATGTAATGAATTAAATAACTGTTTGGGTCCCTTAACGCTTCCAACATCAAATATATGAATTCCAGGCAGAACATTTGTTTTGCTTTGCTTGGACTTTAGACTTTAACTTCACAATAGAGAAGAATTTTCAAGTACAAAAACATGCAAAAATAATGAACTGATGAATTTTGTTTTAGATTTAGGCCATAAATGTTTGCAGTACATAAACAACATAGTGAGTGAAGTTACTGACCATACATGTTTTATGCATGATGCCCTTTTACGTTAAATCACATTTCTTCTGCTCCATTATCTTTGTCATGAAATGATGACATTTAAAATAAAAACAGAGATACTTTTCTCACATATCAAAGCATGTCATCTTTGACAGAGTCTATGTTTACATGCAGTCAATATTTGGGTCATGGTCAAAATTCAGATTTCTGGGTCATTCGCAATAACACATTTACATGGCTTGATGACAAAATGGCCGCCCGCTGACATGGCTAAAAAGGGGTGGATTTTGCTGCTTAACTCATATTCCTCAAACGCAATATTAATCAGAATGCCGTGTTTCAACTAGTGGGCCTGCTGGGAACATATTCATGAAAAAAATATGTTTGGGTTGATTTCCCTTTAAAAACCCGGTTACTGCCGATATTCAGGTTTTAAAAGGTTTATTGGGTGCATGGTAATGTCGTCAGGGTTGCATTTGAAAGGTATATGGTTTATGGAGAGAGTTCATCTAAAATGGGAGTACATTATGATACATTAATGGATACTAAGCATGACTATGAACCTTATCAACATATATATTTACAGACATTGCGTCTTCGTGGGCATATAAAAGAATGGAGAAGGATGTAATTAAAACAAAATAACACTGTCAATCATGCGGAAAGTCATCATAACACCCATATTGAGTTAGCAAATAAATGTAGTCAAAACATGAATATAAATTTTGATTGTGTCAATCTGCACAATAACTTGTCTGTTGTAGCCCAGTGAGCCACACTGATTTATCACCAATGTGTATGCGTGTTTTTAAATTGGATTTCAGGCAAGTGGTGAGTCTGTAGACAATACTAGAGCAAACTCACCGGTTCATCACAGCAAAAGGCACAGCATGGAATCCTCCAGATCGCCCAGAAGCTCCAAACACCACCATTCACGCTCAAGGTCTCGCTCCAGGGACCGAAAACGTGAGTAACAGCACCTGTACAGTCCATCAGTCATTCATAGCAGAAACATTGGCTTTGTGTTTTACCCGTAACGACTACATTTATACTGTATATTCAGGGTTTTTCCTGGCTCAAATTGAGGCAGAGTTGGTACCATCCTGACCATGCGCCATGAGGTGCATGTAGTCTGTAAATTCAACTGACTCACTTTGTTTTAAGGCCTAGATAGACCAAAAAGACGCTGGCCAACAGTGACAGACGCTTACCCCCTATGGCGTTCGGCCGGCTGTCGGCACGTCACGCTGGAGGAATACGCCGCAACGATAGACAGCGACGCTGACTAAAGTACATTCTGCGCATGTATAAGATGTAATACCCTTCCATACCATCGGCGGCGGTAGTCACCATTTCTCATGGTTAGACAAATCCAACCGGAAAGCTGTTGGCCAGGGACGGATTATAAAAACGTAAACAATGCATTCAGCTATATTCTTCGCTCATGATGAACTCCCACGCGAAGTAAACCATCACGTTCTTGACACGGTATTGTGAAATACTTACATCGTCAACCCTCGCTCTTGTACTTGTAAGAAGATTAAGGCGTGCTCACTGTTTTTCCGCATTTGTCACTTCCCGTTGGTGCTCCGAGCGCTGATTTGCTAGCTCACAGCCAATCAGAGTGACCAAATGTCACGACTGGCGACCCCGATTCAACATACGTAAACGCCCCCAAGATGCTTACAGACGATTTACGACACTACGACGGTGGCCACTACACCAAACAGACGGCGCATTCAGACGCCACAACGCTTCACGACCTCCGACATCGGTTTGGTCTATCGGCCTTTACAGGCAACATATAGTGGATACGGAAAGTATTCAGACCACTTTAAATTTTTCATCTTGACCGAAAAAACTGAAATGTAGACATGAAACCACACTTTCTAATAATTTGCTCCGTTCTTGTCATTTTCCAGGGAACAGGAAGCACAGGCGGAGTCGCAGCAGGAGCAAAGAGGTAACTAATCTCTCGCTTCATTCCTTTGAATTAAAAGCACATTTTGATGTGTGTTTTTTTTTTTTAACGTCAGTCAGTCAGTCAATCAGTCGTTAGTGGTTAATTAGGCAGCCATGGTGAGTATTTGATCAGTTGTCCCCAACCATGGACCACTTGTACATTGCAATATTTCCGCCGTATTGTTATTCTTACAACACCATATACAGGGTGTTCGGAACGTATTTGCAGCATTTCATTTATACCACGTTTTGCTTAGGCTTTATTCCATGCTTCAACTCTTTTTGTAATATAACTTCCTTATTCAATGAATCATTTCATCCCTAGACAGAACAAAGTATTGAGAAAATGCTGTGAATACTTCTGTACATATATTTTCTTAGTTTTTTATTTGTAATAGCTAGGGTTGGGCACCGGAAACGGAGTGGAACCGGGACTAGCACTTCGGTTCTCCCGTAGTCGTTCAGGTTTTAACATGTCGGTGCCACATTTCGATTCCTAATCCGTCTCACGGAAGAAGAGGCCCAAAACAAACAAAGTACCAATAGTGTGCGAGCGGCGTGGAGCAAACGACAGACACCAGCGAAGTACCAATTGGAAGTGTGTGTGCGCCGCGCTGGCAAGCAACAGGTGCCAACAACACACAGACAGCAACAAAGACTACAGGCTCATACTCGTGGGGTGTGATAATTATGGATGTTCGACACAGGTCAAAAATGTGGCTGCGCTTCGTAAAAAGAGACCAAGCTGTTCAGTGCAACACGTAAAAAAATATTCTTCTACAAAGGAGGCTGCACTTCTAATATGATTGAACACCTCCATTAACATGGGGTAGAATTGTTTGGTCTTTGACTGTTTGCGTCGACCTGCCGGTGATCTGAAATTCCTCCCTCCCTGTCGAGATGTTCTACCAATGCTTAGTGTCCTAGCGCACGCATGCTCACAACGCCCTTAGTGAGGCGGGGTCGACAGCTATGAGTCTGACCCTCAGTCAAGTGATACGGACCGCACCACAGTCCGAATCGGGTAAGTATACAAATGAAATATGTTTAATGCCCATATCGAGCACAAGTTTTTCTTTTTATTTGCACACTTGGCTTGCCCATAATGGGTGTTAAGTAGCATGCTATAAGTTGCATTATTGTATTGTATTTTTTTTTTTTAGGTGCTCCAAAATAAAGCTCTGTTGTGGATAATTCAAGGTCATAGGTTTGATATTAATATATTTGTCAAAAATGTCCACTGAGAAAATCATAGGAAAATTCCTAAACAGTAGAAAAAGTTCATGAAACAAATATTTTACACAGCCCCCCCCCCCCCCCAAAAAAAATGAAACACAAAGACATAAAAATAAATCGAGAATCGTTAGGAAACGAAATCGAATCAAAGAACCGGAATCAGAATCGCCCAAATTTAAACGATGCCCAACCCTAGTAATACTTCCACCATTTCTAAGCAACACTTTTGATCTGTCATTTCAGGGGTTTTATGGGTAGAATTTTTGAGGAAGGGAATTGTTTCATTTTGGAATGAGGCTATAACAAGACAAAATGTGGCAAAACTGAAGTGCTTTGAGTACTTTATGAATGCTTTGTACATATGGTGGGTGTAAACAGTTAAAAACAAAGGTTGGGGACCCCTGAGTGAGTTGGACAAAATTAAGTCTGAGCCGAATAGATGAGCGTGGGTTTGACATTTCATCCTTGGATATGTGTTATTTGCAACCATATTCTGTGGTGATTAGACATATCTTTTTCTTTTTTTTTTTTCTTTTTTTTACTTTTGTAAAATTGTGTGCATAGACCACATGATAACATTTCTACAATAAATCACACTCAGCGTGCTAAAGCACGAAGAGACTGAACAGAGGAGCCTGCTGACATAGCAAAATAATATGTCTACTACGGGGACAGGTAACTATTTGCTATTCAAACACATTCATGCCTTTCTCAACTTTCATATGTGTTTTTTTTAATCCTAGTGTACATTTATCTGACAATTTAATGTGTATAAAGTGCTGTCTTGTATCCAATCAAATGGACACTGTAGTACAGTGTCATACTACAATAGTCCATGATTGTGAGGTGGATGCATTGACTAAGAAATGCTGACTGAAGGTTCCAAATATCTTTAAGGAGTATACTCCGTTTTTGTCACATTTTCTGAATGTACAAGCAATTGATGCCCTTGCAAGCCATGGTACTAACTCTTTTTGTTGCACTATTTTCCTGAAAGAGACCCACTTCTTCTTGAAACAGGCACGAAAGAGAGAGCCGGAGAAGCCGTCCAAATCGCACAAGCAAGCAGACGAGCATCACGAAAGGCTGTCGGCCGAGGACGGCGACGAGCGGTCGCGGCGCAAAGACAGGAGGTCCCCCAGGGGTCGCAGCTCGTCCCGGTCGCACTCACGCGAGAGGTAAGCCTGGCCTGTGATTATTGCTTTGAAATACAGCTGGGCCTCGGCTTTGGTCACCACACCTGTAACTTAATTAAAACTGCTCTGTTGTTCCCATCAGGCGGCATCGCAGCAGGAGCCGGGACAAGCGACGCTCATCACGATCGCACAGCCGCGACAGGAAGAGGAAGGCTCACTCTCGGTCGCGCTCCAGGTCCAAACACCGGTACCGTAGTAGGAGTCGCAGCAGGAGCAGGTACGCCCCAACATAAGACGAATTGACCATTATTACATTTAATTCATGACCCAAATGGGTAATTGTGCTCACACCAGAGAGCGAAAGAAAAAGAGCGAAAAGATACGCAAAAGGAGTCGAAGCAGGTCTGCTAATCCGCCCATTTTCCGGGGCCGCAACACAGCCATGGACGCACAAGAGGCCCTAGCCAGAAGGTAAGCACTGAAAATTTGGTGGTCATGTTCGCTGCAATGGGGCAAGAAAAAAAATCTCCAGGACGCATGACAGAAATTGAGCGGAAAGGCAGCCATTTTGGTTTGAAGTGTTCATTTTGGATGAATCCCAGGGCTTGTACTTTGACATCTCCAAGTTGGAGATTCAACCAAATGAGCCCCAATCGGAAGCAGGTATTCTAAACAATTTTTTTTTTTTTTGTCCGTTTCATGTGGACAATTTAAAGTCGTTCAACCTAAAAAGAGTTTTGGGAATGTGGATGGAAGCCAGAGTACCAGACGAATACTTAATGGAGCAGTGGGAGGACATACAAACGACACATAAGAATGATTCTCACACTGCTTTCATGACTATGAGGCGAAATGTGCTTACCATTATACCACCACGCTGCCCCAGTCCCAGCTTAAACAAGAAGGATAAAAGTTCCTCCGCCGAGTCGTAGTGTACAATATTCATCTTGGCATAAAGATTTGCCTGTGGAGAAAAAAGGCACATTTTAGCTTTTGTTGGAGCTTGAAAAGATTACACAGTGGAATCTTCGTATGCCCAGTTTTCAGAAGATTCGGTTTTTGACGTTTTTTCTTTGCCAACATTTATTCTCAGTTATCATATACCTTCTGTGTTTATGTACAGTTGAAAAGGTGCGTACTAAACTCTTCCACCTGACTAGGTCACTCATTTCCTGGACTTGAGCGCCCACACAAAGCATTCCCAGTGCAACCTTGTAGGGTGAATAATTGATTTAATTGTTAAATTATTCTTTGTGGTCACATTGACTATATGGTTTTTTTTTGTTTTGTTTTTTTAAATGTAAGAAGCGGGCCTTTCGGCCGTTTTATCAGAAGCATTCCAATAATTTTCAAGTGGTTGCCCTTTGATTGAAAAAGACAAACACCATGAAATTCAAGAAAGAATGTGCAGTAAATGTATGAAAATGACAGTCACCTTTCAAACAATGATTTCGCCTCCATCTACCCAACTTCGCCTTTCATATGTCATCATGAGCCTTCAATTTGACCACCCTAATGAGGATGACGCTATTGTAAATGAATGGCTGGGTGTTTAGTCTTTCCAAAATGGCATTTAAGCAAGCTTGTTTGCTTGCTTGTCTTTTGCAGGTTAGAGCGAGCCAAGAAGCTTCAGGAGCAGAAGGAGAAGGAGTTGTTAGAGAAACGGCAGCAGGAGGTTGCTGAAGGTGAGGCTTCGAGATACCTTGGCTTAGGTGCTCTCCCATTTTTGGAGTTTTTTCTTTTTTTTTTTTTTACTTTTACGTGCTGCAGATTCGCTACAACTCGATTGAAGTGGGGAGGAAATAGAGTAGTTGGGAAAAAAACTAAGTAAGAGCTGCCTGAGGTCACAAGCTACTCGCGCTCAAGCGCTCACACGCAGACTAATCACACAACCCGACTCCAGCTCCTTATACCACTCACTAGGCCGTGCCTCTTAAAGGCACACATCCAACACATACTAGTGTACGTACAGAAACTGCATTTCCTTGTGCTGAGATGTTTATTGGTTCCCAGCGACCTCTCCGGTGGCCGCTGCAGCTGCCCCAACTGCAGTCTCGGCCGTGGCCGCCTCATCCAACCACGCCCTCAACGTGGCCGCCCTGCTGGCATCGGGCACACAGGTGACGCCGCAGATCGCCATGGCGGCGCAGATGGCGGCGCTGCAGGCAAGGACGCTGGCCGAGACGGGCGTGGCCGTGCCCAGCTACTACAACCCATCCGCGGTCAACCCTTCCAAGTTTGCCGAGCAGGAGAAGAAGCGCAAGAAGCTGTGGCAGGGCAAGAAGGATGGGGTAAGACGGGCTGTGTATGTGGTGAAGCAGCATAGATCAGTAGTCAAGGTTTTTGTCCCACGCCCTGTTCCAAGTGATTGTCCAAAATTTGCACTGCATTCACCAGGACCTGCCTGTTAAAGCTATACACACTCAAAGTCATAGATACTACAGTAGAAAGTAACGAAGGCTGACCCAAGTGGACAAAAATATCCCCTATGTGTAATTGTATTTAATACTGAAAAATCAATTATTAAATTCTATCTATGCACTTTTTCCTCTTTCTTGCCATAAATCAGGGGTGACAAACTCTTATGTCGCTGGCCACATTACAGTTATGGTGTCCCTCAGAGGGCCGTTACGACTGTGAATCCATATAAATATATGATCGCCTTATCACATATGCACAACAAATTGATGGATAACTAGTTTTGAAATCAGAAGCCAATAAATAGTTTGTTCAACTATTTTTCAAAGTATTTTAAAGAAGGGATTGGTAACAAATGCTTACAATATATCATAGGTTTTGTCAGTGAAGACAATTTCAAAGAAACATGTCAAGACAACACACGTGATTTGCCTTCCCCGGCCACATAAAATGATGTCGTGGGTCGGATCTGGCCCCCGCGCCTTGAGTTTGACACCATGCCATAAATGACCTAAAATGACATCTCGTTATATTTCTCTGTTTTTCTACAAATGGTGTCTTCTGATTTTGTCATTTTCCAGGACAAGTCCCAAACGGCCGAATTGTGGGAGAATCTCAACTTTGGCAACAAGGACCAAAATGTCAAATTCCGCAAATTAATGGGCATTAAGGTAAGTGTTTTTTCCCCCACACGTTTCTATGTGGTTGATATTTTACGCCTTTGATCCCGGCAGGCTGACGACGACGGGGAAGCGTCCAAACCGCTCAACGACGAAGGTCTGAAGACCCTCCAAAAGCAGGAGGAGATGTTCCGCAACCTGGACGTCCAGTACGAGATGGCCCGATCGCAGACGCACACCCAGCGCGGCATGGGCCTCGGCTTCTCCTCAGCGTTTTCTCGTGGAATGGATTCCATCTAGGGGGTCTACGCGGGACTTTGTTGTAATTTATTCCTGGAGGATGGTGTCAATAACAAAAAGTCCTGTCAATGCATCCATCACTCAAAACGGACAGCGCTGCTTCAAAATAGAGCTGTGGTAGTTTTTTTTTTGTTTTTTTTTTATACGTGGAAATTGAAACTACAGTACTCTGCAAAAGGTTTGGGATATTGTCCTTTTGGGGGAACCCACTATAACCTTTTCAGGTTCTAGTTTCTATCTCTGAAACAGAGAGACTGAAAGCATAGAAGTGAACACCCTTGGAAATGTCTAATTGATTCATGGATCGAACGCGTGTTGTGAATGGACCCAACGAAAGAAGAGCAAAAGTTTTGCAAAAGGTACTGAAAACATTGAACTGCTGGATGTGCATGCAAAAATCAAATTAAGTTCACATGGGAAAGGTTATAGTGCACTTTAGGTTCATTCTGAAGTTAGACCCCAAAGCCCAATATGCCCATCTTTTAGAGAGTAGTGTGTGTGTGTTTGGAAACTGAACGGCGTATAATGTGAAAACTGTTTATAGCCTCTTAGCAAAAAAAAAAAAAAATGGTTCTAATACCCATGAAAATCTCAGAACTGTTGTTTGAAGAAAAAAGAAAAGCCCCATAAAAATTTGAACCCACAAATGCTCCTTATGTAGAATTTTTTTCCCTGTAGCATTGTATTTTCTTTTTAGTTTGGCCCGTGGTGGGGGCGGTTGAGGTGTCCGCTCCTGCTTCCAGGACTGTCACAAATATGAAATGAGGAATGAGGGTGACCAACCCTAAATTCCAATGCACCACAAATAAATTACTGTCAGAAGGCTTTATTTGACTCTTGTACAGTGGTACCTTGACTAAAGTGTGCCCCAGTTTACCAGTTCTTCGAGTTACAAGCTGTCACTTTTGTTTTGTGTTGGTAGACAGACAAGCTTCGGATGTGTAACGGGTCCAGTGAAGTTACAAATACGTTCACGTAAAATGTTCAATACACACAAAGGCTAGACCTCACCGGTTGCACATGTGCATGAGGGATTGAGTAAAAAAAAAAAAAAAAGCCTCACCACCCCAATCTCATTTTATCTTCTGCGGCTTTATTTTGGCAAACTGCAGCGGCCGTGTGGTATGATTCATCCCCATTTCTCCTTGTGTAAATGACAAGAATAGCCCATACCAAAAAAGGCAGAATTACAAACTTTTTATATTAAAACACTAGGCTTTCCATTATATTACCCCGATGATGCGTTCATCTACGGTAGCCGACAAGTGCAAATTAGCTACAAACAGGAATTCTGCAAACCAAAAGAATTAGTTAAAAAAAAGTACAAATACACCTTTGCAAACTAAAAAAAAACCACACAAAACTGCGAAACAAAACCGTTGCAAGTAAGAAATGCTGCAAAACGGCCAAACCCTGCAAAAAAACAAACGCAAGAAAAAAATGCTGCAATCACAGTGGAAGTGGAATCAGAAAATACAAACCACTGAAAAATACATAAATCTAAAACACTAACTCAAACACGACGGTAAGAAAAACAATGAAAGTTCACGCCACTAAACATGTTTTCCGGGCCACAAGGGGGCGACGCAGGACCAGTCCAGTGAGACCAGAGCCTACGTTTTTCTTCGTCTTTTTCAACACATGGAATACATTATCTTTATAATCTTTACAATATTATGTATTATGTGTAAAATATTATAATAGATCAGCATTGTTGACTTTAACCGTATTTGTATAAAAAAAGCTTGTACGATATCTGATTAACGCAAGATATACAATAAGTAAAATTACACGATAGACAAAGGACGGTGGTGAACAGAGGACCTACTGCGCTGCCCCCTCGTGTCCCGGCAAACTTCCGTTTAAGTGGCGTGAACTTGCATCATTTTTTTTTCTGCCGTCGTCTTGAGTTATGTGGTTTTGATGTTGTTGTAATTCACAGGTCCTGTAATCTCCACAACGAAAGCAAAGCAGGCATTCTGAATTACTAAAGTGATGAAAAATATTTAGTAGTATCTAAAAGCTCTAAAAATGTTTTTGTGAGTAGAACAATAAAGAAGCTCAGTCCAAGAGGGTGTCTGAGTAAAGCTGGTGCTCCTCCACACTGACAGGAACCAGATGAAGGGCCTAACCAAAACTATACGGGAAATATTTCCCATCCTTTTTCAATGCCACAAGGGAACTACTTGCAGATGAGAGTGGAGTAGAGCACATGTGCCACGCCTGTGATGAGGTTGTGGTTGGCAAACTCCAAGATGAGGAGCAGGATGGGGTACTCGCTTCGCCTCTTGGCCCAGTCCTCCTCCCGGCTCAGCCCCATCCAGTTCAGCAGCATCTTCCTCATGGCGTCCGGGAACAGCTGCACGGCCAGCTCCTCGGCCGGCGGCAGCTCCCCGATCCTCTGGATGTGGCTCTCCTTGAAGGCCTCCACCCGCCGGCTGATGTCAGCATGGGCCGCGGCGAACCGGCCGCCCAGCCAGCTGGCCAGCGCCGTCTCCGCCGCATCCTGCTCCTCCGCCGTCCCGTCCAGGCAGAGCTCTGCGTGCTCCAGGAGGAGCAGGGCCGACTCCAGGTGTTGCTCCGTGAGGTTTTTGGCCGCCAGTTTGTCATTTAGGCTCTGGATCTTATTCCCAAGTTGGGATAAGCGTTGAGAGCTCTGCTGTGTGGAGTATGAGTGATCTGATGACATGCCTCTTGTGTTTTCTGACTGCTCGGGTGATTGTTCATCGGGCATTCCACTCTCGGCGTCTGATCGGTGCAGCTGCACGCACAGGCTGTAACTGGTCTTCAGTGGGCTGTCGCTCATCTGAGATTTCCACAAATCCTGCAACAGGGGGCACATTAGGTCACAGTCCTAATTTTTGTCATTTTGTGGAACAATATTCTCATGCCTGTTCAATAAAGACTTTTTTTTTTTTTTTTTTTTAGACCAATGCAAATCCCAATATTTGGCAGAATTAAATTGCAATAACCTACTAATCAGCCGATTAATTAAAAAAAATATATATATATATAATATTAAATACTATCTTATTTTTTGGTCCCTGAACACATTTGACTGTTTTAGATGTATTTGTTTAGCATTAAAACAGCATTACAGTTAACCTCGGTATCCACCCATAAAGTCGATATGAAAAGTGTTTTTGTAAAAAATACCCCCAAAAAATTAAATTTTCAAAAATGTTCCAGCATTATTGTGACCTTTAACCTGTGCCGTGAAATCTGTTTGAGAGGAAATAAAACAAAAATAAACCGAGATAATGTGGTTGCACAATAACAGGATGTGGCTGTTTTCAGAATCAACCAATCACGTTCAAGCTTGTGTTAAATGGTTATTAGCACACACTTGCAACAAATTAATGTCCTTCTGATTAACCCCAAATTAGGGGTGGGCGAGCTGGCAAAAATATCATATCATGATTTTTTTTAAAATAAAATCTCGATCACAATTTTATCATGATTCTTTTTTTTACATCGTTTTTTTTAAGACTAATTTGCACATTTCTGACCATTTTCCTCATGTTAAACATATAAAACATTTAAAATGTGTATAAAACTCTAAAAGAAAAAAAATGACATTTTAAGTCAGCTAAGCTGTCTGAACAGGTTTTTATTTGAATAGTGACATTTTTTATCAAAATGTGCAATGAATGTAAACATAAAAGGTAACATAACGTAAACATAAAAACACAGCTCGTAACGCGGGTTTAGTATTTTGAAGAGTCTTTTTAACCCCTCGTTTTCCACTGTTTTAATGGGAATCGTGTCTTCAGCAAGGTAATAAGTCACTGCCTTAGTTACTTCTTTACGCTGCTTGCTTGTTTTTTCATATGGAGTGCCCTTGCTAAATGACTGCGTTACCGTGGGTTGCGTTAGCTTGGAGCTAGCGGCTGCCTCTATCTGATCTCCGTTTGCTTTGGCTGTCGGCACTGACGTCCGAACCGAGTCTCTGCAAACTTTGCAAATAACTGGTTTGCGCTTTCTCCTCCAAGGAAAAGCCAAACCAAATCAACACTGTGGATGTGGAGTTTCTTTTCGGGACCAACTCTGCTTTGTGGTGACTTTCCGCTATAGCTCCCCGCTACTTTAAAACTCCCAAATGCATGTGGGAAGATGTGTTATGCTGTCATTAACATTTTTCAACTAATTAATTGCAAAATGTTTCATAACTGATCACAAATAAACATATTTTTCCACACATATCTATCTATCTATCTATCTATATATATATAAAAACAACACCAAGCATTTGAGCAGGGGAGTGCCTATTTTGTTAAAACAATCGTCTTGATCAGGTGATCCAATCCTACCTGGAAGTTGTCCATTACCGCCAGCTGCTCCTGCTTGGCATACATCTCAAAGGCGATGCGGAAGAGCCCGTGAATGGTGTAGAACCACACGCCGTTGTTGGACGCTGACACCTTCAACCCGCGGAACCTGAAGGCTGACAAAACAAAAGCCGCACAAGGTGCCTGATGTCACCAAATTTCAACGAAAACAAAACAGAAGTAATGGTGTTCTGTCCCAGTGGCCCTTTCTACGTTCCACCTTGTTGACCTGAGGCCCCCTGGCGTCTTATCGAAAGCCAACAGTCTCAAGCTTGACTTTTAAATTGGACAGTGATTTTAAATTGCACTTTACTTTGCAGTCTGCCAGTCCTCCCTCAAGCATTTCCAGTTGGTCCAAAACGCTACTGCTCGCCTCTTAACTGGAGCTCGGAAGAGGGAGCACATAACCCCAATTCGGGCCTCCCTTCACTGGCTCCCAGTGCATTTTAGAGTTCATTTATAGATATTTGTCTTCAAAGCTTTAAATGGCCTCGCCCCAACGTACCTCTCTGAGCTCCTCCAACCCTACGCACGTGCCCGCTGCCTCAGGTCTGCGGACCAGAGGCTACTGGAGGTGCAGAGAACTACGCGGAGCCTCAGAGGGGATTGAGCCTTTTCTGTTGCCAGTTCTTCCATGTGGAATGACCTTCCATTAAATGTTAGGCAAGCCCCCTCTCTGTCCTCTTTTGAAACTTTTTTTCAGAGACAAACAAGCATTCACAATCACAATCACAATCACACCCAGGGACAATTTAGAGCGTTCAATTAACCTAACATGCATGTTTTTGCAATGTGGGAGGAAACTGGGAGTACCCGGAGAATATGCCACACGGGAAGGCCGGGGTAGGATTCAAACAAGACCTCTGCACTGTGAGGCGGAGGTCCTATCCCGCTGTTGTGAAATGCGCAAAACAAATATATCTGTATTGTATTGTATTGCATTGCATTGCATTATTGAGTTTACCTGAAGATAAGTGGATTTTGGTGGCGAGGCCTTTCCTGGCAAACTTGGCGTGATGCCTGGGATGGTTCTCGGCTCGGACATATGTGTTGGCCAAGAGGTCGGCACCGAGAAAGAGAGGAACCGACTCCTGAAACAAAAACAATTTTCAACACTTTTTATAGTTTGAAACAAAATCTGTAAAAAAATGTAAAATAAAAAAATTATAGAATGCTAAAAAAAATTGAGCATAAAAGGTTTTCTGGCTTTACAATTGTTATTTTCTTTGAATATATATGTATGTTGTCTACAAAAGATTATGGCTATAGCTGCTCCACGTACCTTTTGGTGACAGTCTGGGACTGTGAGTGTGAAAGACGACTCCTTTACCAAGTATATGTAACGAATTTTCCTCAAGCCTCCGTCCCAATGTGGCAATGATACATAGCTAAGGTTCGACATTGCCTCCGTACAATACTAGCGGATCTGTTAAACAAAAATAAGGAGAAAATTGAGCTCGATCGCTCACGAAAGAAACGAATCTCATTAGCTAGCATCACGAAAGTACGGTGGCCGAATATGGTAAAAAAAAGGTACTGCCTAAATATTGTGACAAGAAATTGTATCCCTAGTGTAGTCTTGAAGGTTTATCAAGACGGACAGAATACAGTACTAATGAAGCTATTGGTATTGGTATTGGTATATAACAATATAACAATAAGATGACACATTTTCCCATAATTGTCAAAACAAAGAACGTGAGGGTGACGTAACTCGTGATAACGTTACATTTATTTTAGTTCGCAGGCTTTTAACCACAGATTCGATTTGGTAGGACGGACACACCTCTTTGAAGTGACTACGGCGTGCTAAGCTAGTGGGGGCAAAGTGCACGCGGATTCCATGCTTGTGGACTGTACAAAATGAAAGTAAGCCATACAATCGTGACAAGAAAACTAGGAATAGCATTTCCTAGGTAAGAATCTTTTTCTGCCCATTTTCATTAAATCTTGTTGAGAGCCAAATAGCAGATGATTAACAGTAGCTGTTTTCATAGTTGTACAAGCAGTAGAAGTAGCATTAAAAGTACAAGCAACAGTATAAAAATCCACTTGAGTCATAAAAGTAGCATCAGCATTTAAGTGAAGTGAAGCATTAATACGACTATTTTATTCCTTTTTTTAAGGTACATGTGCAACAGACAAATATACATAAATGCTTTGATTTCTTCACTATTAAATCATAATTCTAAAATACAAATTTGTATGATAATTTTATATATATATATATATATATATATATATATATATATATATATATATATATATATATATATATATATATAGTTTTTGTTGATTATGGCGGTGCCATGTGGACAAAAGCGGTAGTGTTTTCACAAAAATCAGCCACATTTATTTCCCATGCGTGCCAGCGCGTAGTGTGGTGAAATCCTGAGCAATCCTGAGCCGTCCTTATAGCGAAAGGAGGAAGTGAGTATTCAGGACATTTGTATTTTTTTGTGTGCCAGGGTTGATCCCATCCTCCTCAAAGTTGCTTTGTGCCAGTAAAAACAACAGACCCCCCTCTGGGCATGAAGTACCATTCAACTACTGTACTTATAAGTCAATGTTTCATCAAAACAGTTGTTAAAAAATGTTATCAAGATTGATTTCTTGCCCAGTGCTGCTTTAAAGTGTAAAACAACTAAAATTCCAGGCTACATTGGTATAAAGTGTTTTTCCATTTATTGTTTTTTTTTATCAAATGTTTTGTATCAACAGCACATGTTTTGACATATACATTAACATAAACCTCGTGAAAACTTGTTGAGAAAGGAGCTCATTCTAATGTACTTTTTATGTACATGCATTATCTTAGATAGGAACGTTATCACTTCTAAGGTGGCCGCTGCGTACGCATACGCACGTCGCAGGCGAAGGATAGTCGCTCTACCACGCTTGGGTAAGCCAATCAGTGTTGTCGTCTGAATCACGTGGAGAGAACGTTGTAACAAAACAGACTAATCAACGTGAAAGTGTTTTTTTTCCACCGTACAAATTATTTAAAGAGTAGCTCAAGGATATCCCTGTTTCGAAAGGTGGATTATTTTTTTTATTGTATTGCAATTTTGGGGGGGAGATTTGTTTGTTTTTTAACAAAATGTATTTTAATATATGTATGTAAAAGATGTTAATTGGATTGCCTGATTATTAAATATATTTT
The DNA here is from genome assembly GCF_054856515.1 of Filicampus tigris. Lineage (NCBI taxonomy): Eukaryota > Metazoa > Chordata > Actinopteri > Syngnathiformes > Syngnathidae > Filicampus > Filicampus tigris. The sequence goes on along the minus strand of NC_141221.1, from coordinate 9,592,467 downwards.
GTCAATTAAAAAAAAAGTAAACCAATATAATCGTTTGTTTGTAAAAGGCCATGTGAAATACCCGACCAATCAATGCGAGGTATTTTTGCCAACGCTCTTCCTCTCATTCACAAGGGGTAAAATGGCTGAAGTCGATTTTGGAGACGCGGAGCTTTTTGAGCAGCTAGATGACTTTGCCCCGGCCCCCACACATATTCGCTTTCCAGACGGGGACGACGCCGACCCGTTGGAGAACGATGAAGAGACACGCAGGCTCCAGAGCCGCCTGGACGAGTGCGACGACTGCATTGAGAAGCTAACGGAGGAGAATATCCTTGTGGTGCTCGCGCGCTTAGCATTACCAAATGCTAACTGTAGCTAGCCAGCTATAGACAATTGTAATCCTTAACTTGTACGCCACATAAAGCTTTGAGGAGAAAGTTGACGATCCTGACGCGGCCCAGGTGACAAGATGACACAGTGGCGGTGGGGGTTTCATTTCAAAGTGTTGTGGCTAATGTTGTGTTTTGCTTTTAGCGGAATCACGATAGAAGATGTCAACGTCGACGGCCCAATCGCGCAAATTATTTATTCCAACAATGCCATAACAAAGTAAGTTTCAAAGTTGGGTGTCAAGCCTTTGTTAAGGTGTCAAAGTAGGGTTTCAAGATAGGGTCAAGTTTCTATAGAAGGGTTTAAGATGTAAATATAGGATTAAGGCTACACACTATGGTTTCAGGATTTAAAGTTGCGTTTTAAATCAGGGTTAGGGTTGCAAAGTAAGGTTTCTTGACAGGACTAAAGGTTAAAAGTAGGCTTCCAAGACTGGGTCAGTGGATCAAACCTAGGCCTTGGTTCGGGTTTTTTGATGGGATTATGGTTTGAATTTTGGGTTTCAAGCCAGTGTAAGCATTTCTTATAAGGGTTTCAAGATAGGTTTGGATTCCATACTAGGGTTAGGATTTGACAGGGGTGTTTCAAAAATCAGCAGATCCAAAGCCACGCTCTTTAGTTCCTGAAATCCTGTCCCTGAATGAGACTTTCCTTCCTAGGCAGTGTCGTCAAGAAATTGAGGATTGTGTCTGTGGCGTCATACTGAGCCACCAAAAAAGTGCAAATCGCAGTAGACACTCTGAGTCATCACACCTGAAGCCTCAGGTGTGTCTGTGTGTTTTATTACATTTTTTTATTTACCTACATGTGTATCTATGTGTGCGTGACGTGCGTAGATGTATGTGTGTGTTTGTGTAAATGCTTTGTGTGCGCGTGTGGATGCTGCATGTGTGCGTGCGTCCATGTGTACGAATGCGATGTGTGTGTCTCTAGATGTTCCACCATAAATGTATGTAAGTTTTAGTCTGAGTAAAAACTTTTTTGTGTGCCATGTGAAGCCATCTTCATTTTCCATGGACGAAGACCCGCAAAAATTGGCCTCTACTAGCGTGAGAACAACCACCGAAGCCTTTAAGGTGAGTACACTCACCAACTTGGCTTTTACGGGTTAATAAGCGACCGTGTGGAAAGCGAACTTGCAACACCACCACTCACCTCTCCCTGCAACTAATAGTCACCATCTGACAAGCTTTTGATGGGGCACACCAGATGGAATTAAATTTTTTTTGTGGCACATCGGGTTTGGGAGATAATTTCGTTTTTTGTTTTCAAGTTTGACCTATAAACAATTGCGCAACATGGATTTTACCATTCGTTGTAAAATATTTTCTATGATGTTACAGGAAAAAAAAAATCTATTGTTCTGCTGATTATTATTATTATGAGAACCTCATGTGCAAAAGACAAAATGAGGACAGATTCTGAATCTGCACAAAAAATCATTGAAAACTTGCATCTCTGATTAAAATGTGTGTGAGACAGGTGGTGGGCAGCGTGTTGTACTTCAGCAGCTTCAGCATGGACAAACTGGGACAGCCGCTGTTCAACGACAACCCTCAGCACACCGACGGATGGGAAGTGCCAACGTATCTTAAAAGACACCTTAGAACGCTCATTCTGTTGTTGCTTGTGTATTCTTTATGAATTGTCATTTCCTTAAGTAGCGCAAAGCTACCAGCAGGTCTTCAACCTGGTTATTGGTGCGGATGGACAAGAAATAGAAGGGAAGGACAAGAGGTGTGCTGGAAAACCCTATTAAGGATCACTTAAATATCTATCTCACTTGTTCACTTTACTTCACTTGATTTATAATTGACAATTTCTGTCCGTTGCAGGCCCAAATCAATGTGTTTTAATTGCGGTTCAAGTGCTCATCAAATGAGAGACTGCCCCAAGGTAAGTCAACACATGCCACAATATAAGGAACTCTTAGTGACACAGTATTAGGAAAACTTAATTCCTTTGTGAAAGTTTATGGAGGTCAGACAGTACTGTGGTTCTATCAGATACGAGTAACTCAGCAGTGCCCGACTGATGTAAATTGGTAGATTTGGCAGAATTAAACACTGATAAACGATTGTGTGGTTAATTTGAAAAAAAAGGGATAAAATGGGTTTTTTTTGTTTGTTTGTTTGTTTTTTTGGTCTCTTAAATAGGTAGTGACCTCAAAAATATTTTCTTCAAAAATATGTTCTATGTAAGCCCACTGGTTTAACAAGGCATTTTGATAGATATTGCGCTTGTGTAATAAGAGTTAATCCATCCGGTTTAGCCATCTCTGGGGGCGGCCATTTTGTCACTTCTGTCGACTGAAAATGACATCACAGCTGCTCAGGGGTCAGGTAACGACCAATCACGGCTGACCTGTTTTCTGATGTAGAGCCATATCTTGAAGAAATGAATGGAATTTCTGATTTTTGCTGATTGTAAAAGCTATTATCGGCCGATTAAATCGTTTAAAGACATGTGTAGTTTCAAGCCTGGTCTGGATTTTAAAGTTAGGGTTTCAAGCCAGGGTTAGGCTTTTAAAGTAACATTTTCTTGGTGTTAAATGAGAATTTCAAGTCAGGGTGAGCTCTTCAAAAATGGGTTAGGGTTTCAACTAAGGGTTAGGGTTGCAAAGTAGGTGTCACGCCTAGTTTATGGATTGGAATTGTGGTTCTAAACAAGCGTTAGAATTTAAAACGAGTGTCTCATACATATTGCTGAATGAACATGTACAGTAGTTTTCGTGACACACGAGCTTGCTCATGTGTTGTCAGCCTAAAGACATGGCGGCCATCAACGAGAGAAGAAAGGAGTTCAATCAAGCCGGGCTCGGGAACCAGCGCTACCACGCAGATGTGGAGGAGCGCTTCTCCAAATACAAGCCGGGAGTCTTTAGGCACGAACTGCTTTCCACACACGCTTCCCGTTTGAGTGAAGCTCCATTTGTAAAGTGGCATGTGCGGCTTTGTGTGCAGCGAGGAGCTTTTGTCTGCGCTGGGACTGGACGCCAACACCCTGCCGCCTCTCATCTATCGCATGAGGCAGCTGGGATACCCGCCAGGTTGGCTCAAGGAAGCCGAAATGGAGAACTCGGGTTTAACACTCTACGACGGAAATGGTAGGACTGCTTAGCTGTCTGGTCTTTTTTTTTTTTTTTTTTTTTTTTTTTCTCGACTTAAGCAGCGATTTATCCACAAAACCTTTGACCCACGTTATATGCTTCCAAGCTGTAAACTCACATTCAAAGGAAATTCTCCAATGAACGAACATACCTTGAACAAAAGGATGAATAGATATGATAAAATACTAATTTATTTTGAATTTATAGAACACCTTTTTTTTTTTTTTTTTTTTTTAAGGAAAATGCAACATCAAGAATTTGTCTTTTTAGGCAACCAGTAATGTCGTTTCAAACAGAGCTGAGGGTCGACCCTCCGTCCCAGAGTTTCCATTCTGCATATCTAAAGGACCACGTGCTCCCAGTCGGTCAGATTGAGCCAACCGGTGTCGAGAACGCACTAAACCGATACCACGTCACACGCAGGTGCCGCACTCCTGACACGCGGTCAAGTAAGGAAAAAATAGTGTTGTGTACCTTGCGATCCCACGGACGTAATATGTGCCCCATATTCTTTTTATTTCACCGCGTGCATGTCAGATATTTTTCTGTCTTCGTTTGGTGGCGTGCCTGCTCGTGCGGCGCCTGCTTGTGATGTGAAAATGACATTCTCGACGCTGATTGGCTGTCGCCGACGAGGGACAAGCTGGGACCACGTGGGTCGATTAAATATGCAGGACAGAAACTCGGGGGACGGAGAGACAAAGCCCAGCTCCGGTTTCAAAATAAGAGTTAACGTAATGTAGGGCTGTGCCATTAATTGATGTGAATTAATTTGCATTTACTTGTAATTGTTTTTTTTTGTTTTTTTGTTTGTTTTTGTATGTTGCAAACGCGGGCATATATATTCACTTGTGGGAAAACTTGACCCAAGGTTTGCCCATCAAGGTTGCAAACGCTTTGTCGAGGTCACCTTGCTAAATGTTTATCATGTTTATGTCTTTTGATGAAAGGGACTTTTTCCCCCCCCCCAAAATGCAAAAAAAAATTCCCACTAAATTTGCATAGAAATTACTTCTTTTTTTTTCTGTGGAAGTTGTTGCAAGTTAATGCTGGTGGTTAAACAGTTTCAAAGCTTTGGTATCAAACGTATAACAAGTTTTCGATAATGGAGTTGACGTTTGCTTTTTATATAAGAGAAGTGGAAAAAAATCGATTCCAATTTTTGTGACAGACAATTTCACACTGTGTTGTTTTACTTGTTGTCTAGGGTCAAATGACAGCAGTATGACCAGCACACAAAACATCTCTTACGATGTTTCCAAACTGGTGGATTTCCCAGGATTCAATGTGCCCACACCACACAGAGTCAAAGACGTAAGTTAACACCACTGTTACCTACGTTTGAACTCAAATTCCTTCAGAATTTGGGTGTAAACATTCCTATTTAGGAAATACCGTGAATTACTGTTTAACTCAAGGCTTTATTGCGTCATTTTGAGTACAGTATAAAGATATGACATGTCATTGCCATTTTTGTATTTAATTGAAACTACCTAAACATCACAATTTTGTTGGTAATTAAATTTATTTTGTCATTATTAAACTCAATTTGTGCAAATACCCTCAACAGTTGCCTTTTGAGAAGCACATTTACGATTTTTAAAAATGCAAAATCTAATTTTACCCTGAAACTTCAATTATATTTCCCATATAATAAATTAGCAACATGCTGCATGATGTAATTGTGACATTTTGTTTTATTCAAGTGAAGGTAGGGTGTGGTAAACAAACTCAAGGTTTTGTCTTTTTTGCTTCTTTGCAGGAATTCATGCGCTACAGTTCAGTTCCCATGCAAAGCAACCACTTGAAGTGCAACTACGCCGCTTACCTGTCCCACCACTTTGCCTTGGTAACCCGAACACTACTAATAATACCAACACAAACTAATGGGTCAGAGTGTGGCCTGTCCAAAAATGCATCTCACCCCTTCATATTTGGTGTTCCATCATATTATGAACCTGTAAGCATTTATGCAAAAGTAGGTACAGTGGCGTCTTGAGATATAAAGGAAGGAAGGAGGGATGGAAGGAAACTACTGGTAAGCAAGGAGGGGGATGATGGAAGGGAAAATTTGTATAAAATGAAAGATGGAGATAAAGGAGAGGAATGAAGGGAGGGACTGAAAGGAAAGAAAGGGCTGAATGCCATTTTTAGGGTCTCCATCACACAAACCCATACCTGGACTTGAAATCTTAACTCTCGTATTGGTGCCTTGTGATATGAGTGACAATAAAAACAAGTTGTTGATCGCCACTACCAGTTGAAGTTTACTGTCAAACGAAATGTATAACAAAGAGAATTGAATGTTTTATTTTTAAATCAAACCTCTAAGCTTAGCCTATCTTATTACTAATTCTAACACATAATGGGAAACACCATAGACAGGCTAATAGCATCTATCTGGTGGCGTGATAGACTGCTTTAAGACAAGGATCCCCAACGACCGGTCTGGCATTTGGTACCAAGCTGCATAGAGAGACAAGGAGAAAAAAAAACATGTACTTTATATATTTGTATGTATGTGAGGTTTTTTTTTAAAAAAAATTTATTTATTTATTTTCTCTTGTGTAAATGACTTTTGTCAACAGCCAGACGGCACGAGCAGCAAGAGGCCCCACGAGTCGGACTCGTCCCAACAACTTAGGAAGAGGCCAAGGTCCAGCCATGATAGCAACTCCGACATGGATCTCGATTCAGGTAAACTAAAATCACCCGGGCGATTTATCTGTCAGGCCGATTACCTGACCAACAGCAATATTTCTTGACCCTGCTGTTCACTATTAAATCGGTGGCCAATATTGCTATTATATAGTACAAAAATACGCGGCTAGGTGTAATTTGGTGCTTTTGAAAAAAATTTTAATGTAAAATTTGTGATAGTTCCAAGGCACTAGCAATAGACAGACCTTTGGCCTGTCTTAAAGGATCGACTCCCCTCACTTCAACATAGTTCCTTGGCACCAAGTTGCCACAAGATGGTGCCAAAGTGTCACTTTTATTTTAGACAGGGTTTTGGCCGCAAAACAAATCAGCTAATAGATTTTCAGCATGTTGGGAATATGGGAGCACTGTATTAATTTTGAAAACTAATTTACATCATTTATAATTTACATCCTTTTATTGATAATAAATATGAAGACTAATCAATTCCAAATATATTTTTAAACAGTTGTTTCAATAACTTATTAATTATGAAACAAATGAGCTGGAATGATTATATTAAAATAACACAAACACTGCACCTCTGCATATTTGTAATTCTAATTCTATTCTATTGATGGATTTTTTGGGGGGGAGAATCTATCATGGTTTTTTTTGCGAAACTTCATTTTTACATTAAATAATTTTATTGACTTATTTTACCCGATCTTTTGCTCGCTAATATTTTTCACCGAATTTTAATATTTTCTCCATGGAAGTTTTGAGTGTCTATTTTTCACTATTCGCGGTCCGGCCTCACTTATTTTCCCCCTGTAAATGGTGTGGCTCCACTGTAATAAGTTTTGATATTCCTGCTTGCTAGATCCTGGGACCCCTTACCACACGCCCCGCTATGGTGACTTCCACTTCGAACCTCCACTGGCACTGGGTTCGCCGCCGCCTCTACCGCACGGCACACCGCCCAACACCCCTACACCGCCGCCTCCGCCCAAAAGCACTCCGCCCCCTACGCCAACCAATGGCTCCCCTGCGACGCGGGGGCCCCACTGGGTGGTGGTGGATATGGCCACGGAAGGGAGGGAGGACGAGCTCACCCTAGAGGAGCTGGAGGAGCAGCAGAGATTAATCCAGGCGGCTCTCCAGAACGCAGACACCGCCACCAGTAGCGACCCTGAGACGTCGGCGGCCGGGACCCCTGTGGTGGGTTCGCCCAGCAAGTCCACGCCTGCGCGAGGCGACTCAGAGATGGAAAGGCTCGAAGAAGAGGGTGGTTGTCAGGATGAAACTGAAATGTTGCCTTCAGAAGTTTGTCCTCAGAATGGTGGCACCCCAAGTCCCGCTGTGAATAAATTCCCAAAAGATAATGTCCCTCCAGCCAAATCTAAAGACGACAGCCCCCAATGTCCTCCTGCATGTGAATCCCAAATGGACCATCCCCAAAAATCCCAGGATGAAAGTCCTGAAAGTCCTTCTCCACTTCATTTACAGGAGGACAGCCCCCAAAGTCCTGGTCCAAGCAAACCCATAGAAGACAGTCCCCAGAGCCCCAATCCAGATTCCAAGGATGTAAACGCGGCCTCCCCCAAGACCATGTCGGCCGTTCCCCACCGGAGCCGATTCGCCGAGGGCATTGTGCCTTTTGAGGACACGCCCGAGTACACAGAGGTGGCCGAAGCAACGGGGACGTACCTCCGCATCAGAGACTTGCTCAAGAGTTCGCCTCGTAATTTGGCCAATGGGAAAAAAAAAAATTCTTAGCTTATATTTTTAGTCATGATTTGTATGTACAGCATTTACAAGGCACAAAGGCACATCATTTTTTATTATTATTTTATCATTAGTTGTATTTGTAAAAATGTTAATTTGCGACATGAAACTGATTTTGTCTTTTTTGGGGGGGGTTGGGGCTACACAACAGTCTTACAGTAAACTGGTTTGCCTCACTGGTCTGATGAAGTCAGTACTTGACTTATTTACAGTTATGTATTTATATTTCCAAATGTTCAGCCAGATGACAATTCACATCAGGAGTGGATATTAAGTCTACACACCCCAGTTCAAATGCCTCGTCTTTGTGGTATAAAAAAGAGACCAAGATAAATAAAACTTAACTCAACTGAAAAAATCTTTTGAAAAATGAAAGTTTAGTCGGACTCAACGACAGACGGCTGTTTAAAATTCGAGGCGGACCGACCTATAGACCGGCACTATTTTTTTTCCCCCTGGGGAAAAAAAGGCGGATGACGGAAGGGGTACCCACCCTGCAGATGGATTACGAATAACGGACGCTCAATTTTTAGTAAAATCCCCAGTTAATATGTGTGAGTGTGTGTATATAAGGATAAGCGGTATGGATAATGGATGGTTATACCATATATATAGTGTGTGTGTTTCGGTGGGGGATTCGGACAAATTTGCTATCACTGCAGACCACTAGACCTCAACTCGAACCACGGTTATTTGGGGGTGACTGGACACTTTATTGATGGTGAGCGGAACTTCAACTCATTTTGCACCGATCGTCATCAAAACAGAAACCAGGGACTTGGCTGATGACTGCGAAAAACAGTTCCTCAAGGTGCACCACAAATGCACCATAAATACACACAGATACATGCATACAGACATTGGGGCGTTTGGGGCTTTTCTCAGCAATTTTTTGAGTGTGATTAAAAAAGATTAATTAGATCTATTAATTACAGATAATTTATCGCTCATTTTATAAATCTCTTGACAGTCCTAATATATAAATATATATATGTGCAGTGTGCGTCTGTCTGCCAAATCTTCGCACTCCTACGGCAATTCCACTTGGACAAACTCGCAAACCTCGCGCTTCCGCCGGTACTGTAATATGCTGCCTGAGTGAGAAGTCAAAGCAGCAGTAGCAGCAGCAGCATAAAAACTCTTCTCCTTCCACGGGAAGACGTGGGATCATTCCACGGCACTGGAAAACAGGTAAGTCTTCGTGCACTGTCAAATGATCTTTGTCGCCTTTTCAAGAAAAAAAAGGAAAAAAAACAACGCCCCTAAACGACTGGACGTTGGTTGAAGTTGTCTAGGTAAGTCGACGACTTTACTTGAGGCATCAGGTCGGCTAATGGCTAACGTAGCTCGGTATTCCACTACCGGCTGTCACTCGGGCCTCGCCCGTTGATTCTAGGGGCTAACTAACCGTGGTGTGTTGTTTAAAACGCTACGAGTCACACGGTGTTACCTGGGGAGGAGGTTATTATTTGGTACGGGGGGAAAGTTAGCTCTCCCACGGCCCCGGAGCTGCCACCCCGTGAGTGACATTGCAGACAGTTTTGTCCGCCTTCGAGTGACGCTTCCCCGGCGTTTTTCTTTCGATGCGGTGAGTGGGAAGGTGGTTGGAGTATTTGAAGGATTTTTATGATTTTTTATTTGGACTAACTTTAGCCGTTAGCTCGGCCAGATGTGCCACCTCAAAGACAGGCGGCGTCCGTTAGCTTCCCGATTCGTGGTGTCAACGTCATCCCACCACGTAACTTTCTCCATTTTTGCAAATTCCAAAAAACTGTTTCGATACTGCAACACTGATACCTGAAGGAAAAATGCTCCTGTTATGAACCCGCTGCACTGGCGCACTCCAAATAAGGAAAAGTTAGCTATGGCGTGTTCAAGTATTAATTCAGTTAACCTGTTACTGTTTTATATACAACTAGAGAGATTGTCAACAAGTGGTCTTGTATTTCTTATTAACTTTATTGAGGTAGCATGATATCCTACTTTTATATTCACCATACAGCGTTCTCCTTTGTGTCATCTACTGTATGTACTGTACTCCTTTTACATAATTGTGTTTGTAGTTGTTTTGAGACTCAACATGACTGAAATACTTTGTTTTCCAGGCTACATTTGCTTGAACTGTCTGGCAGGACTTTTCGGAAAAAAAAAAGTGCACTTTGACGTTAAGAAGTTGTTACTATAAAAGTTTTATTTTATTTGATTTTAAAGTCTTGAATTGTAATTTAGCCTCCATTCCTGCCACTGTAGGTTGATTTTTATGAAGCATCAGTCGAAAGGAAGGTGCTACGTGAGGTCAACAAATTGGTTGAGGCACCCAAACCTGGGTGTAATTTATATGTGCGCACGAATAGATGTTATGGCCCTGAAGCGTCAATTTCATGGTATATTGGTGCTCCATAGTTTAGCTTCCAAGCACCCGGCTGCTGCCCCCTCACCAGCATCGCTGCAGCTTAGCACGTGGCTAAAAGATTAACATGATTGCGGTGGGAAAGTCTCCAGACTAAGTGGATGATTTCACTTGAGTGGTGGCACATAATGCAACATGGCTTGTACGGGTCACGTCCAAGATTCTGAACGGCATTCACCAAGAAGTCGATGGGTTACTTGGTATAGATTGTGTGGTATTAAGTGGTGTGCGTTTTTGTTCTTCCCGGCGGTCCCATGACCTAAGGCTGTTCATCGCTAGGCGAAGCGGGTGGTAAACTGGAACGCTCCGGTTAAACTGGGTCGATGATGATGGCCGCCTTTCATTCCTCTGACTGACAAGTATCTTCAGGGAGAGAGAGAGACTGCGTGCATGTGTGTGTGTGTCTATGCGTGTAGGGTGTTTGTGCCTGTGTGAGGAAGTTGTGTGTCAGTGTGTGTGTGGTGGGGGGGTGTGGGTGTGTTCGCATGTGTGTGAGTGAAGGAGTTGTGAGTGTGTCAGAATGTGTATTATTTTGTGTGTATTTGGGTGGGGGTGTGTGCATGTAGGAGTTTTGTCTTTGTGCATGTGTGGGAGGTGTGACGCGGGGAAAAAATAATTTGAAAAATTGGAAACAAAAAAAATCAACAAGTATATGAATCTGCGTGAAACTGCAAATATGTCGGTGTCCACTCGATTGAATAGGGAACAGAAAGGGTTTTACAAAGCTGTCACCTGGTCAGTTTTGTCCTTTGCTATTCTAGGTTATCTTCACGACGCACTGGTAGTAAAAGCATTACGTTGGTACCCGCCCACTTTCTTACTCGTGCCATCGAAGTGCTTATGTGGTATCACTGACCTTGTATCGCTGCCTGTGTGCAAGAGACCATGACCAGAGTGTGAATTTCAACACCTGACATCCACACGGCATTGTTGTAGTATACAGTTGCCGCTCTCCTGGATGCTGTTGCCCTGATGTCGCCACATTTTAGGGCAAAAAATGGCTTGGTAGCACCCCGTGCGATTATGTTTTTAATTGTCTTAAAACTTGTTTCTTTAAGCAGCATGTGATTTGGTATGCAAGTCTGTCATGAGTAAATATCCCAAAAAAGCTCAAAGCTTTTGTTTTGAAAAGATTATTTACTTTTTGTACAATTTGCTGTTCTCTAACAAGGAGCTAAATGACAAAATTCCCTGCAAAATTTTGAAACAATTAGTTCCAAGGACATCCACTTGTATGCCTTTCTGTGACCCTTCCAGTATGGAATTCCTGATGAGTCACAGAAAGGCATACAAGTGGGCGTCATTGAAAATTTTAGTCGAATCATGGACTGTTGTAGTTTTTGCTGTTCAGGTCCTTGTTAGAGAACAGCAAGTTGTGCAAATAGAACTGGAAAAAAAATTGTTTCATGACATTTGAGCATGTTGTCAATCTCAGTGGGGCAGATGAGCCAAAATGAGCCGTATAAAATCACACATTGCTCCAAAAGGCTTTCTGTTGGGCTGCTAATCTGACAAATAGGATTATCTAACCCTGCTGGTGGTAGTGGATCCCCCCCCCCCCCCCTCAGAATAGACCCCACCCCCACCTTGCGCCATTATCCAGTTTCCATCTTTCAGCCAGACATTCCCATTTTATTTGGCAGAACAAAAAGCGCGAATGGCCGCGCTTGCCACGCAATCAAGGTCACAGATGCCACCAGGAGAGCTTTGCAGAGGCATTAGCTGTGCTGGTGTATCGTCTGGCCTTTCGGCGGGTATTTTTAGGTGTATGACTTGGCTTCTGCTGTACTCACAGGAACAGAATGCCTCCCAAAACAAAATTGCTGCGAATGACTCAAGGACATGTTTACGCGAGTGCAAGGGCGTCCAAAAGTTCCATGCACGCATTGGCCCGGGCCAAAAATATCCTATTAATTATCAATTATATCAAATAATAAACTTTAGATCTTTTCAAAATGTAACAACCTTTCTGGCATTTTTTTTAATTGATAAGTAATCCTAAATCAATGTTTCAGAGAAAAGGGAAACTGTATATACACTAGATTCCCTCATGACTCTTCAAAGACCAATGAGCACTTTTTCTGCGGGAGCCTGTTTAAATGTGATGGAAACATTGACAGTTCGTGGCACTGTTTCATACTCCCACGT